>NC_085000.1:25249279-25414279 GCF_963854185.1 Sardina pilchardus | reverse complement strand
GAGAGTGAGACAGAGTGAGACAGAGTGAGAGAGCGAGAGAGAGGAATCTGCAGCCAACGCGACGCTTAACAAGAGGGAAAATGTCAGAACACTTCAAAGTCCGACACACGTTGTCTGGCACTGTTGTCATGGCAATCACTCGTCAACGAACACTGGGGGTCCAGATTCATAGATACCGCCCCCCTCCTCCTCCTCCATACCGCCCTCCACTCCACCCTACTTTATGTAGGCCACACCCACAGAAAAAAATATATTCAACACGATATGGCCAACAACAGGCATCAAATTATTCTGCCCGGTGATATCACCACACATGGAGGAGAGGCGCTGGACAATGGCTCTCTGGCCAAAGCCTGGACACGCCGTTTCTTCCGGCTCGCCTGTGAACTCGGGCAGCTCTTGAGGTCTTCTCTCTCACCTCCCATCTGGCCAGGCTCCTCAGACCAGCTGAGCAAATGAGTCCGGGTCCCCACGAGATGAATCTGCTCCTAAGGAGCGCCGCCTCTGCCTTATTCCCCCATCTGAGTGACACTTCAATGGACGGATGTATTTATGGAAACATCCAGAACGAGCCGCCTCCGTCAGAGGAGGATTGCGGGAGATGCTATGTATGGCGACGGAGGCACGCTTGTCGGTCAGTTGATAGCCAGTCAGTGACCATGTGTGGCCATGTTGACCCTGGAGGGAGAATGCCAGCCAATATGCTTTGTGAATACTGTTCACCCCTGTGCAAGGTTGAGGAGGCTGTGAACCATGAGGACAGATACAGAGGACACACACACACACACACACACACACAAGGTGTAAGACACTAGTGGTGATTAAAGTGCAAATATGAACATGCAAATGCACAAGGTCACAGCTACACACACCACACAAGCGCACACACACACACACACACACGGCTGGTATTAGTGGTGGAGAGGAGAGAGTGGCTCAAGTCATTCGCTCTGGAGGGGTAGTGTCCTAGATTCAGCGCTCCGGCGTCTTTCTGCCTTCTTATCACTCCCACCCACCGCACTCTCCTCTATCTCTGTCTCTCTCTTTCTTTCTCTCTCACACACACTTATTGCTTTCTCTCAGTATGTGTGTGTGTTTGTGTGTGTGTGTGAATCCCCTCTTCTGTCTCTCCTCCACACTCTCTCAGTTGCTGTCTCTCTCACTTTCCCTTTGTGTCTATTTCACTTTGTCTTTGTACCTCTGTTTCCTTCTCACTTCCCTTTCCCTCCCTCTCTCTCTCTCTTCCTCTCTCTCTCTTCCCCCACTCCTCGTCGGCGCTGCGTTCTCCTCTCCCCGCTGTCCTCCAGTCGCTCCGGTCCTGGGCGGCAGTCGCCTATAGGCTCAGGGACTGTCCCCGGGCGAGACTGGAGATCTACCACATGGTGCCTACTGCAGCATTAATCACCGTCACTATCAGCACAGACAACCAGGACAGAGAGAAATGGAGAGACCAAGAGAGAGAGAGAGAGAGAGAGAGAGAGAGAGAGAAAGACAGACAGACAGACAGACAGGCAGACAGGAAAAGAAAGACAGACAAAGAGACAGACAGAGAGGGAAAGTTGTATCCGATGCACTGTATATGAACTGTGGAAACTTGGCTCCAACGCACAGTTTCTCCAACTACTGTACGGAGTACCACATTTGCACAAGTAAGAGAATACTACATGAGAGGAGTGTGTCAATATGTTTACTTCTGAAGCCCACAGCAGAAACAACAGGAGAGCGAGCACAATAACGTTCTATTGCATCATCCCACTCCTCGCTCCATCCAGCGCTTGATCTGCTGGAGCTCCTCCTCAGATGCACACACTGGCTTGGTCTGCTTGTCAGCTATAGTGACCCATCTGTGTGTGCCTGTACAATTCCAATCACCTGCCTGTCTATCTATCTGTCTGTCTGTCCATCCGTGGTAACTATAAGTGGATAGCTCTGTAATGTGTCTATCGTTCATATCCATTATGTTTGTGTGTGTATCATTAACATTGTTTGACTGTGCATAATCACTTTGGATAAAAGAACCTGCTAAATATATAAATGTAAATGTATCGTGGTGCCTATTTAACCCATTATCTCACGGTATGGAGGCTATAGGCACCTATATGCACTGACCCTATAGGAGTCCACTTCACTGGTGAGCTAAGGCATACCCAGTTCCCTGCTGTCTTGGCTCTAAGGTCACACGTTTCTTCTTCAAGACACACGTATAAACACCTACACCCAGAGCCATATAAAGAGAGAGTTGCGACAACTCCATTGACGCTAATGTTCCATATTTTCTCAACAATAGTTCCCGGAAGTTAGGATCGAACACTCGTTAACAGACAGTAAAAGACGGTTATTTTATGATTCTAACAAACAGTCAAAATCGCTTCCGGGAACTATTTGAACTACTTGAAGTTACACGAACCACGTCACAAACCGAATTTTCTGTACCCGAGTTGTCGCAACTCTCCCTTTATATGGCTCTGCCTACACCTACTCAACTCGTGAGAACACACAGCATTGTAAAGCATCTTCATCAAGCTGCTGGAAAAAAATGTGGGACCCAATGGGCATAATACCACGTTCCATCAAAGCTCGGTGAACGTTTTTTTTGCCAGCACGTATCCAAAGTCTGCCAGCAGTTAAAGCTACTTCACACACACATACACACACACTTCATACACAGGACCACATTTGCGGGGCCCGGCACGATTTCTGCCGGGCCAGACCCCCAGTGCAAGGACACGCAGCACAACACCTGCCATGCCACAGAAGACAAAGGAAATTGTTTAAGGCAGGCAGAAATCACTCCATGATGCTGTTATGAATTGTTATGAAGTCCACAATCTATGTGAGATGGATGATGCTGAGCACTGGGAGAAAAGTAGAGGAAGACAGGAACTGAGATGGAGAAGGAGGAGAGGAAGAGAGGGACTGAAATGGAGGAGGAGAAAGAGATGGACAGAATGGAGATGATATGGAGATAAAGAAGAGCAAGAGAAGGAAGCGGTCTCACAGAACTCTACTGCAGAATAAACACATTCCAGCTCTCCAAGTCTGTCTGCACATCCGTAACACAAAACAGTTTATCACTGAAATATGGGGCATATGCTTAATTTGAAAATACATCTGGACACCAAAAAAGGGGCTGAAATATGAGACTGTGCCAGGAAATCCGGGACGTCTGGTCACACTTAAAAGGGTGAGAGAGGGAGCGACAGACAGAAAAAGAGAGAGAGAGACAGAGAGCAAGGAGAGAGAGAGAGAGAGAGAGAGAGAGACTGTGCCTTACAGGGAGACAGATCATGAAACGAAAGAGGGACAACACAAGAAATTGTATGTGCAAGAAAGAGGAGAGAGAGAGAGAGAGAGAGAGGGAGGAAGAGGGAAGAGAGGAAAAGTGAGGGCTGAGGAACAGATCCAAACGGAGGGGACACCGACCCTGCTGGCACCAGAGGGTTGCAGCAGCAGCAGCAACAGAAGCCTGCTGAACCTCCGTCCAGCTAATTGTGAGCCATTAGTCTGTGCGTCTGAAATTACATGTCTTATTAAATACAGAATTCCAAATGAGCCACGTTAAATACAAAAGTACTCCCCTTTTAATGAAGCTAATTTATATGGAAATGAGGCATAATCCGCACGATTCAGTGGGAGATTTACACTTATTGAACATTGGTGGCATGAAGAGGAGGGGAGAAGAGGAAAAAGAATGTCTGGGAAATGCCTCTTTTTCCCTCTTTCTTTTCTTTTCTTAACCCCACCCCCCCCCCCCTCCCTCAACACACACACACACACACACACACACACACACACACCTACACACGTGCACGGAGCCACACACACACACTTTCTTTGCAGAGTTGGAGAGTTTGTGACTGGTGCTGAGCTACTGCCTCCATGTTGCTGATGGTGCAAAAACTGAAGCCGATGAAGGGGCGCCAGGGTGGTGTGGAGTTGGGGGCGGGCGGGTGGGGATGGGGTAGTTAGAGGCAGGGGGGCATAGAACACTGAAAAATGCAAACAGCGGGCGTGAGGGGGCTTCAGAGCCAAGCACAAACAGCACGACGGAGAGGAAAGTACCACTCTCGAGTCAGGAATGAATGGGAGTGACAAGACAATGATAAAGGTTACTGTAAACACACAAATACACACACACACACACACACGCAACTGTCTGCACAGTACTCCCATGCACACATGCAGCCAACACAATACACGCACGCCTAGGCAAATTCCTCAAGTCCACCACATTCATCAACTGAGGTTTTCTCCCTGAGACAAAGCAATTTCAGAATTTTGTCTGTGATAATTTTTCATCCTTTCTTCCTCCACCTCTCTCTCTCTCTCCTTCCCTCTGTTTCACTGGCAGTGCAGACGAGTGGCAGTCTGTTGATTTATTAATGCAGCAGCTGGATGCAGTGGGCCGTGCCAAGCAAGAGACAACTCTCCTCTGTGGCTCAATAGCACCCTCTACTGGCAGAACCAACCCGTCACAGCAGGGTGCATCGCCTCCATTGTGTCCAGACAGACAGTAAGTAGAATGACAGTGTATGAACGTAGTCAGCTCCTCTGCTGTCAGAGGCCTCAACACAGCTGAGGTGACTGATGATGCAAAGTTAAACAGCGGTTGCAGCAAACGCTGCCATGTGTATTTCTAAGTATGAATTGTATTATTAAATTTGCGCCAAGGACTGTGGCATAACAATCATAATACATTATTTGCCATGTTTTCATTTTTAATATCCATCTTATGTATAAATGCAGTACCACTGCAGTGAGACTATTAAATACTGTACATAGCGTGAAGGAGAGAAAAGTGAAATATAGAGCTGCATTTTACATATCAGAAGCAAAGAACAGAACTAAGACATACCTGAGATTGAACAAAAGTTTTAATCAAACAGAAACATGAAACAGAACATAAACAATCACACAGTTTTGCATAAATACACACATTTTAAAATTCCTCAGTCAACCAGATTTTGTTTTCTTATAAAAGCAATATATTTCAACATATAGGCAAGCATCTACATAGAAAAAAACAGTGCATATGCAAAGCACGAAAAGAACTTAAGTTAAAAAAAAAAGTCAGTATACCAGCTCGGATGCCTGTGAAAGCTTTGGTGCAATTCTTACACATTTTCTTTAGAATATACACACACGGTGAATGATGTCGCTCAAATGGTGTTGTTATTCTCCATTTCCACATATTTAGTTTGGACTTCATCTGCAAAAAGGATGATCTACAGGGAAAAGGAACCAATCCAACCATCTGCACCCAGAAGTTGTTTTCTTTCATTCTGTGTTTCTTTGCATGTTCAGGTTTCACAGATGACACAGAGCATGACAAACATTCATTCACACTTGTGTTGTTAAAATGGACACACAAACTTCATGGAGAAAATCTTTAATAAGTCCACTTCTCTTTCTTATTTATGCCCTTCCCCACCCCAAAAACACAGTGACAAACCAACACTCGGCTTTGCATGGACTCCACAACACACACGCACACACACACTCACACCTTATAGCCACATAACAAAAACAACAAATAGACAAAAACGAATGCAGTCCCGTTAGAGTTCATTTGGCTTTTCTACCTGGCAGTGACATTCCACTTTCGTCCTCTCCAAACCACAGACCCACATGACATGTCAAAACATGGCAACAGTGCGTTTCACTTCCATGTGTAGTCCTAGCCTTTCACAGCATTGTAAAATCAATGTTTTTTTTTTCTGCTTTGTGGACCCACACATGCATGGTAGCAATCGTTCACATATGGTATAAAAATAAAGTCGAAGTCTGTAAGGCGGCAAAACAAACAAACAAACATATTTGTGTGCTAAATAAATGTTGAATTCTCTACAGTTATTTTGAGCTCTATAAAAATAGCTTTTCAAAAAATCTGACAAAGGATTCAGAACAGTGTCTCAATATATTTATCTATACATTTCTTTTTCACTTCTCTTCTTTTTTTCATCTCAAAACATCAGACAACAACATGTTAAAAAACAAACAAAGTGCCTTTTGCTGCTCCTTCCCTCCTAAGACTTGCCATGTTTACCTCCCTGTTGCTATGAGATAGTCTTTCACAGTCTTCTCTACTGTATGGTCTTGTTGGCGAAAAGGAGATGTCAAAATCAACAACAGAAGGTCAATATTTTCTTCAACTTTGCCATCATTCAGAATCTGACCTTACAGGTTGAGTGACCATATAAGAGGTGAATAGCGCTTCCTTTGTCATTTCCTTTTCTTTTGTCCCCTGGTACAGTGCCACTGACTCTGACTGTTTTCCTGGGATTAGCCTCTGTGTCTGTCTGTCTTTCCACAAAATAAAAACAGGCAATAATCTCTTCAGCCTCTTTTCTTCTGTTTACCCTCTGCATTTGTCTCTTCAACCATATGGGGTTGGACTTAGAGTTTCTGCAGTGGACAAATCTCTGATCGGATGGGTGCTGGAGTCAGGGACAGTTGCAGGAGGGATGCATATCTGATGGCAATGTCAAAATCACTGGCAAGGAACAGCGGCACTACTTTACACCTTTTGGCAAGAAAATGGTCATGCAACATTGCATTCTGACAGAGGGCAATTGTGTGTGTGTGTGTGTGTGTGTGTGTGTGTGTGTTTGTGTGTGAGTGAGTGTGTGTGTGTGTGTGTATGTATTTGTATGTGATATTCAAATGAGGGCACCTCAGCTGTCCCTCTATCAACATTTAGTGAAGTGACTTGAAATCAAAAGCACTTCAAACAAACAAAACAAAACAAAACAAAACAAAACAACAAAAACAGAACATTCCAGTTCTTTTGCAGTCCACTGCCCCATTGTTATGGGTTTCTTACAGACATATCCAACTGGTTCATGCACAGGCCACCACATGCAAACACACATGTGCGCACGTACGTGCACGCCCACCCACACACACACACACACACACACACACACACACACACACACACATACACACACACACACAGTCTCGTACAAATATACAGATATACACCAAGTGCACAACAGCCAAAAAAAGAATAAAAAAAGAAAAGATATGAAATATACGGGACGAACGAAATGACCTTGAGGTCAGTGCTCCATAAGCCATCATACACAACAAGGCAACACACATATTAAAAAATAAACTCAGTGTGGTCAAACCCAACAGAATAGAATAGAGCTATTTTAAGGACACTTGAAGAAGGATTGTATCATTTGAAGCGGCCGCATCTCCTAGCAATGCCCGTACCAGCGTTAAAGGAACAAGACAAAAACTCAAGACTAAAGTACTACAGGGTGAGGGTACAGAAATAAAAACGAAAGACGCAAACCACTCCGATGATTAAGAAAAGGCCACACACAACTTGTGCTGCAGCAGATACTCCAAACTAATAAGATTCACTTCTGTGCGAGAGAAGATGAGAGAAAAGCTTTAGACTCTCAAAACGTTCTGGTCATTTAAGCATCTCAAAAATGGCTAGTCATCTTTTTGAGGCCGTTAGCATGGTCCAGCCCCTTGCTTCACTTCAAACAAGTCTTGATCGTCAGGTAAAAACAAAAACGGTCATAAAGGCTTTTAGATCCCTCCTTAAATTAAGTGGTCTTGTTACGCGTACTTAATTAAGTAATAAATAATACAACAGACTCTAGGCACATGCTATTACAGGTTAGGCCTAGTAACCTTAACAATGAAACAGTGTGTACTTATATTCAAAGATCCTTATTCAATTAAAATTTGAATACTTAGTACCTCAGAACACTTAATAGCCTATACAGAGTGACCAATGTTTTTTTCTGCCTGCTTCTGCATGCATTCTGTCCCAACTCTCAGCACACCAAGACTGGACCTGCAATAGCTGACTTGCTTCAACTATAACAACTAACCTGTTGCCTTGACTGCCCTTGTTTTTCAACATCTTCCTACCTCATGACCAGTTGCTGACCCATGCGGATATTTTGTTGTTTACTGATGCACCTGGGTAAACGTCCTGGGTAAGTAACCCTCTATCAGGAGGTTTACCTCTTACTTTTGAGTTAACTTACCCAGGTTTGTCACAAAACAATGTACAATTGTTGGACTACACCCCAGGTTAGAGACTAGGGAACTTTCTGTACTCTATAAACACTGTTACCCTGTTTACTTTCTACGCCAAGCCACCAGATGGATTGAGGCGGTCAAACGACCACTCATCCTGTGGAGCAGGCGTCCTATTCTTTGGGACCCCAAAACCAAACCCACCCCTGCTCAATCGCTTGTGTACCTTTGAAAACAAGATGCCTGACATTTCCTGCCCACCACAATTCCCAAACACATAATGTACATGGTGTATAAATACAATCTCATAAGAAGACATTTTGAAATAAACTGCCGGCCTTCCGAGTTCCACACAGACCAAAATGGCCGGTGTTCTTATCGCTACCATTTCACAAACGGCAGACACATGAGGGTCATTTCACTTTCACTTTCACCAACACCGACTGGAGTTATTTTCATGCTTGCTCTGGGATGTTTTCTGACTAGTTCTTAACAGCAAAGGAGACGGCACATACGTCTTGTTCTCCTTGATGTTTGTGTTGTTTACCATGACAGCCATGTTTTTCAAACATCCTGATGAGATTCACACAAAACTGAGGCTTGATCTGAGGAAAATACAGATACACAGCCTACCCATTCAGACATAATCTCCCTGATCCACAATCTGCATACGTGAAGTCACAGGCAATAAAAGACTGCGTATTCCAACCAACAAGACTCCGACTCTGAAAAGACAGCATTCTCGGTCACCTATTCAGCAAAGGATGTCGCTTAGGTGCCATTTGTTTTCTTACACAACATACTCAAAAGGCAAAGCAGCAGGACACTAACTAAACTGTTCAGTAACTACAGCAAAAACAAAATTAAAAAAGAAAATAAGCAGGAAAAAAGGACACTTTTTTTTTAACCCCCACACCACCTCTCTCCAATCGTGATCATGTTTGGTGACGGGCACAGTGACGGATGCTGAGCGGTGGTATATCTGCTGTAGGCTGCAGGGCGTTGCCATTCCTTTTTCTGCCATTTTTTTCCCCCCTCCGTGATGCTTTCAGCGTTTCTCGAGCCTAGCAGCCTTGAGGAGAGAGAGGTCTGCAGCTACTGACCGAGAGGAGAGATGGACGCCTCTAACACTCCCCCTACAGGACGACCGCGACCAAAACCTAAGCAACGGTTTGAAGTGTTTCGAATGAATGCAGTTGGTCCTTCAAATCCATCCCACAAACAGTGCTTATCTTTTTCTTCCTCAGAATGTAAAAAACGGGAAGTAATATGTCGTCCAAAACACTTCCTGTTCACAATTTTAAAACTGCCATGAGACTGGCAGCTGGCGGTTTTTGCAAAAACAAATTCAGCTGCTGAACACAAAGCCTTTTTTTTCCCAGCCAAAGAATATGTAAGAAAATAAACTCATAGTGCATTCTGAAGAAAAGATTACAAAAAACAAGAGAAGTGTACGAGTAGACCCACACTTGAACTTTCTCACAATGATTAAGGTTTTCGTCTGTGTGGTGAAGTGGTTTTTTTGTCATAAGACGGTAGGACTACCTTGCTTTTATAAGGAAAAGTTAGAATGTCACAACCTCCTCCTCCTCCTCCTCCTCCTCCTCCTCCTCCTCCTCCTCCTCCTCCTCCTCCTCCTCCTCCTCCTCCTCCTCCAATCAACTGTCTCTACTTCTCTACGATGCTTTTGATTTTCTCGCTCTGGGCGATGTCTTGTCGTCTGGCTTCATCACTCCGTTTGCAGAACCTCCTAAGAAAGACAAACAACGGCAGGACAAACAAAAAAAAAACGCTATACAAATGAACATGGTTTACCTTGAAGAATAATGCAATAGTTCACATCAATATTTTCTATAGTGGCTCATTGGAATACTGTCAAGACTACCATTAAGGTAACAAATGCATTTATTTGTTTGCTTGTTTTCTTTTATTTATCATTCTGACATTGCTTTCAAATCTGTGACACCAGACACGTACAAATGGTGGCCGGATCATGTAAACAATTGTGTGGTCTGTGTGAGTGAGTATGAGGCGGAAATCCACATTTTCTAATTCCTCACATTTAATAAGACAGAACACATTAGCCAGAATAACACATCAACACTGTGCTATGAAAACACTGACAGACAACGAGCCCCCTCACCTCGAGACGAGTCTTTCTTGGAGGGCTTCATCTTTGGGCTGACGGCCTTTTTCTTGCTGGCCTGGGTCAGGCTCTGCTCCCGCCACTTCTTCAGCTGGAAGTTGATGAATTTCCACATCATCCAGGCCTGGGTCAGGCATATGGCCGAAAGGCAGGTCATCCTGCAGGTCACAGCAAGACACAAGGGGCTGAGCGGAGGAGTGGACTGCCAGTGGGCTTCAGTTCACTCTAAGGCCAGGCCCACAGCTAGTATCACTAGGACCACTCTGGTTCTCCAGCTTATCCTTATTTTTGGAATTTATTTGGAAGCCCAGGCAGGTTGATTTGTATACCACAATATATAAATACACACATGTATTTGCATTTGTTTTAACATTTGCATCCTATGCATTTCACATACAAAGCATTTTAAAACATACAAAAAGATAGACGTTTGGCATACAACTCAATTTTGAGACAGGGAGGCACACTTATGTCTTGGGCCCTGAAATTAACCGAGACGACTCGGCAAAGACATAAATAAGTACAAAGCGATAAAGTCGTCCATGGCGCCATGCTATAGCCAGACCAAAACATGCCTTCACCCCCATCAGATTAAATGGGCGAGGGAAGGGAATCCGTCAAAGGATTGTACACAGTACACACATCAATGGATGTGATATGTGAGGGTGGGGTGGGGTGGGGTGGGGTGGACACAGACTTTCGTCTTTCTGAGACTCTCTTCTTGTGAGATGGGATCAGGCAGAGGGACCCTTCTGTTGCCGTTTCCTCTGCACTATCCTGAAGCACTTCCTGCCTAGCCTTGTGATGATACACTCTCATGACAGAGAGCAACAGTCTCTGGCTCCTCCTGGGCCACTGGAAATACCACTAGTATGCTGTGAACCCAGCAAACCCAAGTAAATATGTGAAAGGACTTAAGACTACATTTTGTAGGCCTATCGACACATCTTGGGAAAAAAGCTTGTTAAATAAATCCCAGATCTTCATACCTGTAGCCAACACAGAAGTCATGACAACCAACACAGAAGTCATGGCAACCAATTACATGAGAAAGGTATCGAAAGATGAATATCTTCCTATACCGGTTTTAATCAGATCTGCCCTAGCTAACCGAGTTTACAAGTAAACAAGAGGCACTGCCCAGAAGAATTCTGCCTTGAGAATGTAATCTGAGACTGTGAACTGTGGAGAATCTGAAGTGTGTGCAATGAGAATGGGAAGGCCACGGGTTGGTTCACACTGGAACTTGCCTGACAGTCAGCACGTTGAAGTTGCCCTGGGCCAGGGAGAAGCCCTGGTTGTCGGTGCGCGAGAGCCCGAAGCCAAAGGTGAGTACGGAGAGCGTGAGGGTCAGAAGCCGCGCAATCACGAACAGCAAAGCCCACAGCGTGAACCTGAAAGAAAGGAAGGAAGGAAGGAATAAGAATAACACCTGGGCAGAAGCAAAATACACAACATACAATCCTGCAATACAACAGCAACATACTGCTATCAATTAACTGTGTCTTATGGTCTGTGCAGACCTTTTGTGTAGACCCGATTTTGCCGCGATTGTTTGTCCATTTTTGTGTCCGAATATTCAAAGTCGGAAACGACGCTCGAAGGAGGAAGCGTCTAGTCATGTGACATATTCTCCTACGACCCCCGCATTGACACAGACACTGTGACGACACGCGACGAGAGGGCTACGATAGATAGGCTGCAGGTTTTTGCAATGTGTCTTTCACTCACATCAGAATCACCCTGTCATACTATTACTACTACTACTACTACTACTGCATACAGATGATAAATCAACTATAGTTTGCACAAATGTGTTGATATATATATACACAGTGGCTATCAGCTGCAGAATAGAGCTTTTACCCGCATCAAGATTTTGGGGACATATTTCTCCCACTTTCAAACAGTTACGCCAGCACCCGGTCCACTTCTGTATTCAGTATAACTCCTCCCTCCTCCTTTTCAAGTCTGTTTGTGATCTCGCTTCTGTCTATCTAGACTCTCACACCCCCAGGTCTCCAGACAGCCGTCAGCTCACTGTCCCTCTCTCCACACTTGACACCACCGGCCGTGACAGGGCTTTCAGCGTAGCAGGCCCAAGGCTGGGGAATATCCTGGCCCAAAAACTTTCAACGTGTGATGTGGAATGCAAAATAGAGTGGGAGGGAGTGTACTCGATTTATATTATGTGTGTGTGTGTGGGGGGGGGGGGGGGGGGGGGTAGCTTTGCACACATGCTTTGAAGTGTTGATGGAGAGGTCTCAGGTAGCAGGAATACAGTCTCAAGTCCAAATCTGATTTGTGATTGAGACAACCTGAATGACATGCACAGCAACACACTACTCAACTGGTAGAAGATGGTCTTCCTGTCACTACCAAGTAGATATTACCTCCACATTGTCTACAGCCACTTTCCTCATTACCAGACACTACAAATACACATAGTTTCCATTTTCAAACCGCATCTTAATAGCCATACTTTACTGCATGTAATAAAAGATTTCTTTCTATTACATTCTAGCCCGACACTGACTTTGCAATAGTATCATGAGATCCAGTCCTAACTGTCCAACACATTTTGTTTATGCAGCATTTTTGGTTTGCTAGATCATGCTGGTCTGCATTTCAATATGTTTGAACTTTGCCCTTCATTTACAAATATGCCTCCATACACTCACCACTGGAGCAACCGCAAAAATATTTTTCATGAACACACACACACACACACACACACACACACACACACACACACACACACACACACACACACACACACACACACACACACACACACACACACACACACACACACACACACACACACACACACACACACACACAATGTGGGGAAGTACCTCAGGCAAACGATAATCAGTAAATCTGTCCCAAAACAAGCTGTAATCTACACCATAGTAGGCTTGACTCTGTAAATGTCACTTTGGAATCAAGAGTAAGCACAATGTCCACACAAATGGCCATCAAAAGGCTGTTTTTATGCTACAGGGCTCAGAGCTACTTGTTCACTATAGATCATTTTTCTAATGTTGATTTTTTGTTTTCTGCCGTCACAAATTCTTTAATTACTGTAATGGCTAAAGTTTAACAGGCATCAGCATTCACAGCATGGACACCTACCCTTTCTGTTTGTTCTCGTCACTGAAGTAGAAGAGGCGCGAGGCGTGAAACAGCAACTCCACCAGGTAGTGCGGCACCAGCAGGACTAGGCCCAAACGGTGGAGACTGACAGGAGCAGGGAGACAGGAAATGACATCAGAGAACGCAAGGTGTCAAAACAAAAGTCAGCCTAACAAAAAATGCCTGAAAAAACAAATGCATTGTCTACACACAAAGACATGTTTGGTGAATCTGTTTTTTTGTCATCATGATGATCTTACTGAGGGGAGAGATTGTAATTTTCAGACCTAGCGTGATCATATACTCACTTTAAGACATAGGCACCTGTGATGTGGAAGATGTAAAGGCAAATGTAGTACAATTGGCGAGGGATATCTTCCTAAATAATAACAGAAAAATTGTGAGCCCACAGTTCTGTTAAATCAGCAAACTAAAATAGACAACAACATATATGCTTCAATGCAGCAACATTCCAATAACAAAATAGATCAAACGCAAAATGAATGCTATAGAATTCCTTACTTTTCTGACTTTTTGAAAGTACAACTCAGGAAGGGCATGGAACCAGTAGGCGATCTGACAGATATAGAAGAACTTCACCTGAAATCTGTCCAAGGAATCATTAAAACATACATTAGAACAAGAAAATTTAGTTCTTTTACTTTAAAGCAACACTAAAGCACTTTTCCTCTGTCGCACACACGCTATTTGTTTATCCATCAGATAACAGACAAGGTAGAATATGTTGCATGATTTTATGAAAGTATGATGTATTGCGACATCGAAGCAAGTCAAATTTGTAGTTTCTGATGTCTCATTTCATCGAACTACAGATACACTACCCCACCTCGTATAGTTACACAGTGCAGTTATAGCCCAAAGAGGGCCGCGAAGTGAAAGCAGAAGTGCCGTTCACCCTGTTACGAGTTGATGAACCGCTGAAATGATTTTGGAAACATTATCGAAAAACTCTTTAGTGTTGCTTTAAATCAGGTCTTCAACTTCTTTGATGATATATGGACTTAGTCCCTGTAAATATCAATTTGCACCCTGAGGGCCCGTTATTGCCTTGTATAGCTGTATGAATATATCCAGGAGTATGATCTTTTTACTCAGTTCTCCATGAACTGAATTCCCCTTGGCACTAAATGCATACCCAGTATGTTGCAAATTGACAAAAGGGGGAATTCCTTCATTGTGCTACATTAATTATATCCAATATCACAAATTAAATAAATGTCACATAATCCTAGCACTCAACTTCAATGAACTTGAGTCTCACATTAACGTCCAAACACAAAGAGAGAGGGCTATAAAAACGTAATGGGCAGAGAATAACAATAAACTAGCGATAAGACAGAACAAAGGGAGGCATAATATCGGCCAGAGTGATGCTGCATTTCTGCTGAATGTCTCGAAATAGCCGCAGATTTCATTCATATTATGCAGGACATACAATATAAACTGCTGGCTGTGGTAGATATAGAGGTATTTTCATGGCCACGGCATAAAGTTTCACAAATGCACAGGCACCAATGCCCACGTGCATGTACAGACACACACACACACACAGACACAGAATATTCCCACTGTGATCAGACACAACGTCTCAGCCAGCCACCCACACACACAGACAATCTCTCTTCTGTAAGACCCTGCTGCGTGTGTGTGTGTGTGTGTGTGTGTGTGTGTGTGTGTGTGTGTGTGTGTGTGTGTGTGTGTGTGTGTGTGTGTGTGTGTGTGTCTGGTGTCACATGACTCAGCACTTACGCCATGTGAGTGTGAGGATAGCCTTCCCACAGGAACGTGGGGTTGGTCACAAACTCCTCCTGGGAGGGCAAAAAAAGACAGAAACAACATACACATGCAGGTTCAGAGTTATTGCTGTGCTCCAGTGAGGAAATACACAAAACACATAGTCAGCATTTGGCTATAGCTTTCATCCAAACTATTTCCAGCACATTGAGGGTATAAATCACAACCTGTGCTCCCTAGGTTTTTAGCCAATGACCTTGGGGGATTTTTCAATCATATTTCTATCTGGCAAAACTTACTATACATCGCCACATTTGCAAACATGCTAGATCATCATAAGAAACTATATGTTAACACGAGGACTGTGCAATCTAATACAATGTTCAACACCAAAACGCCCTAGCATTATTCAGAAAAACAAACACAACTGACAGAGATAACATGAGACATGTGGCACAGTGTAATGTGAATGGCATGTTGGTTTTGAGAGCACAACACACCAATCACACATTCCATATGGTAAACCACTCCTAAGCATTTCTCAACGGAGCTCTAGAGATTCACAGAGCTTGACGCTTTAGGTCTCTCTCTGTTCCAACATGCATCACAAAACTATAATGCCTAACTGAAGTGTATTCCGAAACAAGATGAGCAAACACAAAGGATCCCCAGTTGCAATATTTGTGGACATTTCAGCAGCACTACCATCATGGTAGCACTTGTCTGAGGCTTTTTAGGTGGACCCCCCCACCCCCCCTTCCCCCTTACCGCGGTCAAGATGCTGCATCCCCACACAAAGGAGAACAGGTAGAAGGCAGCCAGCTGTCCAGACTCATTAAACTTGCTGTGCTTGGTCTTGGACAGGTGTAGTCGCCGATTGATTTTCTGGAAAGCACACAAAGTAAAAACAGCTCAAGCCACAGATCTGAACCTCTGTTTAACAGTTGGAAGATATTCTTTTTGCTACATCTTAAGCATAACACATTACATCATAACACACAAAAACATGAACAACATATAAGATATCATGAACACTAACTGGAAAACATCATCCTATCAAATGATTCAAAGACAACTGAATGACAGCGGCAATCTGTCATGGTGAAATACAAACATAATTTGTATATACAAATAATATGAACAGGAACATTTCTCACAGCTCTAATCAGATGCATTCTATACATGAACGACGACACAACACCCCACCACCACCAGAGATGTAAAGTAATGCAGAGTAACATCTGCACAACAACAACAACAACATCACAGCGGCCAGAAACCATGCACTCTATCTCTGATCTGTTGGGAGTGCTCGTTCACCATGCTACTTCACCATGCTACACCCCTCTGCACTAACTACAGAGCAGAGATGTCATGGAGCCTGGATTGCAAAAGAGCAGGGGATGAGCTCTGAACAGCAAAAGAGAGGTGTCAAGAAGTGATGCGGAGGGATGCTGAGGGGACAGACAGGTCTTGAGCTTTTGAGCTCTGTACAGAATAAAAAAGGTGTTCTGTGGGCCCAACAGGAATTGAAAAGCCCCAAATTTATATCGACTTTTGACTCATCTTGCAGCCAAGAGAGGAAATGTCTATCTGGTCCTATCACACAAAATACAAACAAATGTGTATGCTCTCTCGCTCTCTCGCTCTCTCTCTCTCTCTCTCTCTCTCTCTCTCTCTCTCTCTCTCTCTCTCTCTCTCTCTCTCTCTCTCTCTGTCTCTGTCTCTGTCTCTGTCTCTGTCTCTGTCTCTGGGTAACTTTCATTGCTGGTATTGATCGCCTGTAATTCTGCTACGATGGGCCATAGACCCAACACATTTCTGCTCTGCTTTAGTTCAGAATGATGGTTCACTTACATCAAGCACATACTCCTGGATCAGGGCATGAAGTATGACAGCAATAAGAAGATAGAAAAACACAGTAGCAATGTCTTTGGGTCCATACTGATAAAGCACCAAAGGCTCAGGCCGGTCATCTGCAGGCAACAACAAAAAAAATCAGTTAACACAAAACTACTTTTACTACAGGTTTCACTTTCAGTTAATTCAATGAAAATAGCTGAAGGCTGGAGAGCTTACAATCAATTGAAAGTACTCACCAAGAGTTTGAGTGACATTGTACTGGACTGTTATGAACATGATTGCAAACTTTGCCGTCACCTGCAAAATAATAATAATTTGATCAATGACTCGACGATGTATCACTTCCCCCTCGTACACCTGAATATCATTTAGGCCTCCACCTTACTACGCTAATGCCTCTCTTCATCACAGCTAGGTTCATCTCAGCATAACCCCGTCGCATCAACACTTCAGATAACCACCATTGGCTACAAAATTCAGGTTATATTAGCCACTGGTCAAGACATGATCAAATAATGGCGGGGAGGTCTAACGAACTAACTGGCTAAGAGACGTTTCCGTTGTTGCATAGTGGTTTCACCTCCACAATTAACCTTATAATGGTTTAATTGATAACTAAGCTATTAGCTAACTCCTCTCACACCAACACAGCTACCCCTCAAAGTAAAAATGACTCAGAAATGATGGCAGGTAACTTAGCAGCTAACGATGAGCTCAGTAGTTGGCTAATGATAAGTTGACTGTTATGCCAACTAGATTGTTGAAAGCATTCAATTAGAAGAACTACAAATTACTATTAGCAGTGTTGTTAATGGCCATGATATAACTAGTATTATGGTGGTTGGTGGCATGGTAATGAAAGCAAAAGGCTAACGTTAACGTTACAGCTAGGTGTAATGTTATGTGAGGCTAGCCGCTTGACAACAGGCCTGCGTTTCCTGATAGAGCTGTCGGACCTGCAGGGGGTATCGCTTCAAAACAGTGCAATGCTGTCAAACAACTCAGTTCCTGCTCAGGTAGCTGCTTTGGGTGTTTCTTGTTCCATACCTCAAACATCAGACCAAGCAGAATGATCATCGCCACACATGAGACCATATCCGCGTGATTCTGGATTACAAACTCGTGGCTCAACACCGGCGGACTCTTGTTCTTCTTTCGGAAACCCATGGCTGAAACGGCTACCTTCAAGTATCAGTCTCTCGTCGCACCAGCGGGTCTTGATATGTACGACCTCCGTTTACTACCCTAAAGATGAGTGCGATATTCCGATCAGGAATAAACCATAACACACATTCACACAGGCTATCCAACAACATTCACTGTATCCTCCCAGTTCCTACCTTACAGGCTGACTGGAGAGGAGGAGGTACAAGCGGTTTGAAGCACGGGAAATTCCGCGCCCCCAGTGGATTGAGTCGCGTAGGATCATTTCATACACAAATGTATTCGTCCAATCAAGCTGTACTATGCTGAAATTCAGAATATACATGACAACAATATATTTAATTTATAGAATTATGGGAGAGATCTGCATTGAATTTTCTGATACTATGTATTAAGAAATATTTTTCAGAGTATGACTGTAGGCTATAGCCCCATAATTTAATTGTAAATAAACTCAAATATATGCTAGACTACTGTAATAATTTTACGCACGCCTATTTAAATAGGGTCTTGTGTAGGCCAATGCGACCCTTGAATAGATGGGGTGGAGGTGGGGTGGTAAACACACAGGCTAGGCCTATCTGGCAGGGGCATAGCCTACAGGTGATCTGATCATGAATGGTAAATTGAACATGGTGACTTTACACAGGGGGTGGAAAGAAGCCATCACGATGCCGAAAAGGCTAGTCATATTTAAATGCACAAAAATGCATGTGACTGTTGATGGTTCAGTGGCAAAGATATCGTCATGATCTGTGTGCCTGATGGCTCTAGGCATCTCATAGTGTGAATGACTATTTCTAACATGATAATGGATCTGCTTTGGGTTTTAGCTCTGCTATGTTGACATAGGTGACTGCTATGTTAATAAAACATCAATAAAAAAGAAAAAGTAGCTGAGAGCCTATGTCCTGGAGGTGATTTATTCAGAACGCTTGTCTTTTTGTCCTGTAGAGGTCAGTATTGTGTCTTTCAATACATCATTGTGCTGAAGTGAACAGTCAGAGTAGGCCTAGGCCAAAAAGCCTTACTACTACGTTGGTGTTGAGCAGTCATTGTCGATTAACCTTACAACTCTTTGCAGACTATTCAGTAGGCCTATGCAGCAAGGTTGAACACATTGAATGATAGCCAATACTTCTTAGTCAGAAGGATGTCGTTTTAAGATGGCATTATTGTTTTTGTGAAATATGTAGTGAGATCACTTAAATAACATTGCTGCATCATGTCCACACAGACTCCATATTTGTTTCCATTTTCCTGTGTTCTACACTGGCCAATTCATGGAGATGATTTGACATCGATTGGAGTCAAATATACTCCTTATAACAAATGTATTTATGTTGCAGGGATTTCTTACACACAAGGCACTTTTCAAATAGACTATTGAAACGTGCCCATAATGTGAATGTGTGTCACATACAGGACAAAACCAAATTCACCATTTGGTGCTTTGTGTCATAAAATTAGGACATACAATGAATATTTATGGACATTTCAAAGGACCTCTTATGCTCTTCATTAAAAATGTATTCAGTTGTATTTGTGTGGCTGTCTGTAATTTTCTTTGAAAATTCATGACGATAAAAACTGAGATGAGAGGTTACTCCGTGTTTACCCGTGTAACTTTCCTATACAGTGTTTACTCCTGTCCTCTGATTGCAGAAAGAGAGGGAGGGATCTGAAGGAAATGTCCTCAACTCAACATGGAGGCGACAAGAACTGTACAAGCAAACACATCTGATTTTCACCCTTTATATATAAGAAATACACCCATACAGACACAGCAAACAATGGATGCCCCATGAAGACATCATCATCCACCCATTAGTGATGGTTTTGTTCGAGAAAATGTGGTTAAAATGTGATATTTTGTGATCTGGGCCTAGCTCTCACTCACCACTCTCCCCCGTGCTCTCTCTCTTGCTCTCCGAGCTGCCCCTGCCAGCAGTGAACAAAGATAATTACTCAGGAAATATTTCAGCCAATCAGCTGCCGCCTTACATGCTGCCTGTGAAAGAGGAGCCAGTCACAGCCCAGCTACGATCAGACAGGCCCCGATCACACAGCTTGAAGTGCTTAGCCCTCCCTCGTCTAAAGACTGAGACTGTCCTCCATGTTTTTTTTTTAGTATTGACATAAAACAGTGTCAGCCATGCATCCACAGAGGTAAGGTTGATCTTTGTTTTTTCATGTTGTACCTGCTCTCTTCCTCTTTGTCTTTCTGCCTTCCTGTTTGCTGTTTGTTCTGTCAAGTCCATGCTGAAATCCTGTCAGTTTTTTCAGTTGGGCTTGCTGAAGGAGGGGGAGGGAGGGAGGGAAGGAAGGCCTCAGCTGCAGCCAGGCCTCTACTCACTAGCCAGGGCTAAGGCTGAGGGCGAGGGGGGCCAAGCAGAGGTTAAGGCCGGCTCAGGGGGCTTCAGGGGGCTTCAGCCCTACGGCCTTCACAATGTACAGGGACACAGGGGAGTCGGACGCACAGTCCGGCCACTCAGCCAGGGTGTAAATGTTGAGATGACCGTGGCAAATCATTTCTCCAACTAGTCTGTTTTCTTTTCTTGTCTTCACAAATCTGATATCTAACCAGGCCACTTCTCACTTCTCTCTCTCTCTGTGTCTCTCTCTCTCTGTCTCTGTCTCTCTCTCTGCTTTTAAAAAAGGGGGAGGGGGATTGGGGGAATTGGTTTTGGAGAGATGGGATGGGGGTTGGGTGGTGTACCTCTTTTGTAAGCTGATTGCTTGCTTCATTGTCTGGCTATGTCACAAGCCAGGCTGGGGGGGAAATGGAGGCAGGATAACAGATGCAGCTGTTGAAGCTCAGTAGGAGGTCTGACTCAATGGACAGTATATTTACATGGAGGGATGAGTGGGGAAATGAACAAGGTGTGTGTGTGTGGTTGCAATTCCATGTTTTACTTAAAAACATTTTTTTTACATATTTCTACTTGACTAGACTATTTAAGATTGTCCTTTATTGGAATGTTCTGTCACCCTGTTGTGTTTCAGGCCCATCTTCTTCCGTCTTACCTTTCCATCACATCTCGTACACCCCACCAGGCACAAGCACAAATCACTCCCTTAACTGGCATGGTTATTTTTTCCAACCATTTTTGTCACCTCATTACTGCCTGCCAGTGCTGGGAGAGGAGGCTGGTTGAGGGTTTCTTGAGACGTTGGGCTTCCCTGGTCATCAAGCTCGTTTTACTATCCAACACGGTGTGGATTAAAGCAGACCTCCGTAACTAGAGCCTCCCCCCTCCCGGCACACATACATACACACCACTGAAACATCCGTGGCCATCTTGGAAGTGCTGGGAACATTCCCTCGAGCAGAGTGTCTCGTGTTCGACCCTCTCTGCTGTCAACAGGAGGAACCTGCTATTTTGAGAATTTCAATGAAACACAGTGAAACCTTTTTTGAAAAATAACCTCCATTTTCCATTGTGTCCAGATAGAAATGATGAAGCAGTATTCATACCAGAGTGTAGACACAGGGTTTTTTCCTGGTATCTCTCTCTCTGTCTCTCCCTTTTTCGTCCACTCTCTCTCTCTCTTGCTTCATTTGTATTCCAGCTTTGCCATGTTCAGGCTCTCACTGCTTTGGAAATCCCCTTGAAATAACTACCTACTGAGACTAACCGCACTGAGGCCAATGCAGAAATCCCCTCTTTAATAATATCTTATGTTTATGTAAATGCTACAAGCTTTTTAGTCGGACCTGAATTTATCCAATACATTTACTTATGCTTGTTGAAGACAATATAAGCTACGATCAAGCTGAAGTCCGTAGCAGCTCATGGTACTAAAAGCACATGTGTTATATTAAGAGAATTACATCACATTATTTTGATCTCCTACACAGCTTGTGGTGGTGGTGGTAGGGACTTGACTGCTCACCCATACAACATGCACACAGAACTGAATTCCCTGGGCTCTGGAATGCAATTGCTATCTTAGCTATCAGAGAAATAATTCACACGACATAAAATGGTTTGGTTTAGTCGGTGAAGGGTAAAACGGCTCTATGTTTTCATATGGCTGCCTCAGGGAATATTTAAGTAGATGTATGTTCTGTTGTGCCAGAGAGGCATCTGGAGTGGACATATTCATTTTTATGAATGTCATAACTCAGGCTGAATCAGATTGCAGTGTCCTCAGAATGGATAGAAGGGCATTCAGGGTTTACACATTAAGTCCAAGTCTTTGTGGTGTGCCTTTGTCAGAAACTGGTAATACCATTTTACTATCAGTGATAAGTCTTTTTCTTTCAGGGAGACTGTATCAAAATGAGTATGACTTCAATTTAACATGAATAAAAATCACTGCATTGCAGCAAAATGTTTCTGTGAGGGAGAGAGAGAGAGAGAGAGGGCAAAAAATGACTGTGCTATGTGGCACTGCTCAGCCAACCAATCCGGTTCCTCTGTGTATGCTCTCCAGCCAATCACAATGGCAGCTGAGGTTAAAGACTGACAAGCACAGTGAGGGTAGCAGTATGAGCAAGGGCCTTCTGGAAAATTCCACAGCCATCTTTGTTTCATCCCCTCCAACTAAATGTAAAGGCCAAGCTTGAAGAATTGCCTTACATATTCAGTGCTTTATGAGAAGGTATGCTGTCCATTTTCTGCATTACATATAATACTTTTGATATGGGCAGGGATTGGTGGTGGGGGGTTGATAAATTAACAATAACCCTGAATACATTTGTTTTTATGAATCTGTGTCTGTAGCAGGACAATTTGATACTCTGTACTTGTATGTTATTCAAATGAAGGTTGGACTCCACAAACTGCGGTGTAGTCCAACATCAGACCTTTCATATCTCAAGTGTTTCCATCTCTAAGCTTGATGTAGGTTTCGGGCAAACCATCTGTGGTAGTCATACTGTCTTTCAGGTCATGGGGGCATGTGTTTTCTCCATCAACAAAACCAACAAGCTGGAAAGCCAAGATGGATCCATTCCTGCTTGTAACATCATGTAAAAGATAACATCTAGCCGAGCTGAAAGGGAATATAATTGTCTCGTTTGCTCGTGCGCATACCATGCGGTCATGATATTCCATATTTCTTGTCTTCTCCCTCTTCTCCTCAGTTAGTCATGTGGGAATTTAAAATGGTGGAAATGGCTGAGTGTCTTCCCTCTCTCTCTCTCTCTCTCGTTTTCTCTCTCTCCACCCCCCCTGTTCTCTCCCCTGTTAACGGAAAGCTCTGCAGGCCTCCTGATCCTCTGCCATGGACGTGCCAGAGCCCGCGTCTGTAGCCCGCAGGGGAGGGAGGGAGGAAGGGAGGGAGGGAGGAAGGGAGGGGGTGGTTTGTGTGCAGAGTGGGGGAGGGGAAGCTATGGTTTTCATTTCCTGTGAGGAGCACAGAAAAGAGAGATAGAAAGAGAGAGCGAGGGGAGGGCGAGAGAGCAAGTGAAAGAGAAAGACAGGGGGAAAAAACAAGCCTGCAGTTCACCCTGACTGTGGTTTGTATGTGCTGTGGTTGGTGTGTATGGTATTATCTCCAACCTGCTTTTTCGTTGTTGTGGTGACACTCATTTTTCTCTCTCTCTCTCCCCCCGGTTGTGTGGAGGTTGAGGTTCTGTACAGTTCAATGAATCGGATTAATCCACATGGTGCTGTTTGCTTTTTTCCCCACCAAAGGATTGCCCCGTGTCCTTAAGGAGAGTCCAGTCCCATGATCCTCGGACACATGTTGGTGATCACTTGAAAACTGACTGTTTTGGGACTGTGTGTTCTTTTTTGTCTTTTTGTCCTCTCTTCCTGATCTACACTGTCCTCTGGGGAAACCGTCCGCCATCTTTTCTCCATGGCTGAAGCAGTGAAACTCAGTGACCGTCTCCTACACAAGTGAAACAAGGAAGTGAGGAAGGCCGCTCTGCATTTTGGCATGCTCCATTTTTCACTTCAGCTCACATGCACAAGCACACAATGTGAGTTCTCAGGACAACATTTCCAAGAGTGCATAGATTCATCTTCTTTGTCTACAGGACATATTAGACTCAAAAGTGACTGGAGACGACAGTCATAGATTCTTTCTCCTCTTCCTTGTCAGCCTGATATTATTGGATCCACATGTTGACAAGGACTCTTGGCCTGGAGTGTCTCTGGTGTTATTGCAATAACACTACAAGCAGAGGCCAAAGGAGCTGTACCCTCCCTGGTTGTATAAGTTAAAGCCAAAGGGGGCATCACAGACGTGTGCTATTTTAGGGGTCGTCTATGGTTGCTTGGGTCAGTGTAATCTGCTATTTATGTGTTTGCATGGATATGTGCGTCACTGGCACAGTGTAGTAATCGAAGTTAATTGTGTGCTTTGGCCGGGACTATTCAGAGATTTTGTAGCCCTGTCTGCTAGCTGTGGTTCTATGACTGTATTGTGTAACCAACAGGCCTTCATGGTAATCATTAAGCTCTCATGACTGTGATTTCCCCAACACACTAATCAAACAAGTATTGAAGTGCCTTGAAGATATTTAGCCAAGATTGGCTTTTGTTGCAATGTGACCTTTGAACCTGGTACATCATGCTTAGAGTTATGGTGGAGGTGGGAAGCCCTTAAAGACTTTAGTCAAGCTTGCATTATATGACATGCTTATTTTGAAGATAAATGTTTACTGCCGTATGAATGGTAAGGTGGAAAGCCATGCCAAAGGGTTTGCCCTGCTAGGACAAAAGACGTCTCTGCTTCCGCTATATCTCTGTGGCTAATCTGGATTTAGAGTAACCTGTCGGGCGACCGGCAGCAGGGCTGAATGAGTAAGAGGGGGGTGTGAGAGCGACCTGAGCAGAAGGGAGGAGGAGGTGTAGGAGGAGGAGGGACGGAGCGCTCACAGAGCGTCATTCATCGGGGGAAAAAGAGCCTCCCTCTCTCCTCTCCTCCTCCTCCTCATTTGTCTTTTCAAAGGCACCGGTGTTAAGGGCAAATCTTGAGGAACTGGAGCAGTTGCATTTGAGGTTTATTGCGTAGGTTCTGAATGGATGTTAATCTGCTTGTTTTTGGTGAGGATTCTTTCATTGAATGGTGTGGTTTAACATAAATATTCTATAGGTCCAAATCGAGAAATGACAGATGAAGACTCATTGTCTCAGATGTGACAAATTGTGATGAGATTAACTGGAAAAAAAGTATGGGGAAGTATTTGTGAGTAATATTGTTGTGCTTAATGGCAGACATTGCTGATATTAACCAGGCTCTTGAGAAAGAGCATGCCTTTCTCTATTGAGGGAGTTTTCCCTTTGGGAATTTAGGAGTAGGCCTGAGTGAGAAGCCTTTGGAAGGACCACATGGGAGCAGTGCCATGAAGAAATGGGGGAGGTGATTGCAGATCCATTCAGTCTAACACGATCAATAACTCACAGGATACTTGGCGTGTTTGTGGTCTCATTTTATGGGGCACACTGCCAGACAGACGGTGAACGGGAAGGCCGAGGAATGATGAAAGGTGGTTAGGATCACAGGTTTCGTTTCACCTCACTGGGAAACACGAAGTCTCCTAAGGTTATTGTCTTCACCATGGTGGAGTTTGTGCGCTGCGTAGTCAAGGACCTATTGCCTTGGGGATTCACTCCACTTGCACTCTATGGAACAACAATAATCAGCCTTAGAACAAGAAAGATGACAATTCAAGCATTCTGGGGGCCTTCATGTTTAGATTTTTTTTTTCTTGGAGACTGATGATACCATCAAAAGCTTTCAAATGAGTTTTAGTGTGAGTCCCTCAGTGTCCACGCACCTTGACCATCTCAAACGAGGGGGTCAGAGGGATGCTGCTGCTGGTGCAGGAGAAGATGTAAACAAGTAGAAAACTCTGGAGACGGCCTCCTGTGTGGGAGTTGGCCGGCGTTTGCGTCACTCTTGTTTACCACTTAACTGAATCTCAGATTTGACTTTCTCCTTCTCACTCTCTCTCTCTCTCTCCCTTTCTCTCTGTCTGTCTTTCTCCTTCTCTATCTCTCTCTCTCTCTGTCTGTCTTCCTACGCTGCAGTTTGGCTGAGGAGGAGATAAAGACGGGGCCAGATGTAATCGAGGGGATGGACATGTCAATGCAACCCAAAGGTAAGAGGCCTATGGGGCTCTAGCACACATCTAGTCAGTTTGTTGTTGTCTGAAAACATCTCCCATGATAAGATGCTTATCGTGCATCTTCGGCATTAGCAAGTGATTACTGGATTGTCGGTTGGATAATAGATCCAGAGTAACAGCTGCAAGTCCAGAGCTGTGATGTTGTTGTGAGGAATACACCGAACCACACTAATTAAGGTTTAATTTAGAGGAGCATGGGGGGAAAGTAACAATCAATTGGCAAATTAATGAATAAATGATGGATTGGTGAAAGAATGAAATGCATGGAAAATTATGTAGCATAGGCTACATATACTATATGTACAAGGTGTGTAGGTTTGAGCTCCACGGTTAATGGTCACTAAAGAACTTGCCTTAAACTGGTCTTATAACTTTACCATTGCTCGTGGCAGATGTTGAGCTACTACTTTGACACCCTGAAGTATCTGCCAATACCAGTCCAATCCAATCTTTTCCCCTCAAACTAACGGCAAACTGCTCTGATACATTTGCCTGGGTGCATGCTTGATAGTCAGCAGGGGGGGTTCAATTTATGGCTCAACTACAGGTGCACATTAGCCTATGTGAAGGTGGTTTATTATTCCTATAACTAAAATGCAAAAAACAGCAATAAATAAGCAGGTATAATAAGCCTATTAAATAATAACTGTTTTTCAGACACAATGCCAGTGTATTCGACAAGCAGTAAAACAGTTATACAGTTGGCCTAAGCGACCTCCTTTTCTCCTGAAACCTAGCCTTAGGAAGTGAAAGAAGTAAACTGAAAAAAAACAAAACAATACAAAACACAAATACAATCACATCACGTTAGCCAGGCTACCTAACGCTACGTATCAATACATAGTCAGATTCAGATCAATAATATCAATATCAATTCAGATATTATTATTATTATTATTATGTTGTCAAGTACCCTGGCCTATACCTTTATTTTGTGATACAGAGGTGAGAGATTTATGTGTGTTTTGTCGTGAGTAGGCTACTGCATGTAATTAGCTGGTAGGCTGGGCGCTTGTAGCGTAAGCTATGTGCACCTACAGCCGTAACTAGCCTACCTTATTTGAACGAGCATTGAGCAGAGATGGTTGAAGATCCTTGTGAAGATGAACATTTAGAGTTTTGTAGTTCTCAGTGATTGTACTGCTTACTCGCTTTGTAGCCTACTGTTCACACAAAATATGCTGCTCATGTTTCCCTAATGACAGTCCCTCGTGACTTATGACCTAGATGCCTTTTCAATTATGGATAGACAGACACGGCCTAGAAACCGAATGCCAGTATGTTGTGTAGTCTTACCACCTTTTAAAAAATGTTTCTAAAAACACCAACACTACTGGTAGCTCACTCTTCTCTTTCTCCCCATGTTCCATTCTCTACCCTGTCACCAGTGTCGGACCCAGGGTCAGCAGAGAAGGCCCTGGCAGCGCCGAAGCGCAAGCTGCCCAGCCCCCCTCACTCCTCCAACGGACACTCCCCCTCCAGCACCTCCCCCAGCCCCATTAAAAAGAAGAAGAAGCCAGGCCTCATCCATAGCAACAAAGACCAGGTAGGCCACTCTAGAGTGTGACTGTGGTGTGGTTGGCAAATACACTCACCAGCCCCCCCGGTATCGCATGCACCAGAATCACCTTTTAAATCTCACATTCCATGATAACTTCACGTGTGAGAAATGCATGTGTAAGTCTAATGGACATTGTTAATGGGTTTCATTTAATCTGTCAGTGGGTGTGGGAGCTTGTGGCTGGGCCATCCACAAACAATATAATGTAATAGTAATTGTTTATATTATTGGTGCCTATTCTTCACTGTCATAAAACCCTTAAATCAATATAACCTAATGTGTCCAATGTTTACGTTTATAGCAATGTATTTTCCAAGCAATTAAACAGTATTGTTTTCTTACTATCATCAAATCCACTCTTACATATTTAATATTAAGTCTAATGCTTTGCTTGCAAAACAATCAATGTGGTTTGATTTATGAAAAAAAGGCAACTACTGTATGGTTTTGCCACAAATAGTATCTCTGAAAGTATTTGTCACAGTGCTCAGTGATGCTTTCCCTATTTCCAGGACAACTGTCTGTTTTAGTGATTCTTTATGTTCAGTGGATAACACAGAACATAATAATCTATCTAAATGTCACTACTCCATACATCAGTCGTAAGAAATCCTAGCACACTGATCACACCTAGTCTCACTGGGTTCATAAAAAAATATCTTTTAACCTATTCTAATAGATGTGAATTCTTCACATGTGTGACTGCTTTTGCTTTTTTTTTTTCATTGTGATCATTGCTGTGCTTTTAAACCTTAAAACCCTTTTTAAGTCATTGTGCCCTTTTTGATTTCTGATGCTTATCCCTCCATGCAGTGACATGTATGCTTGGTATTTCGTTTATTTCACTGCCCTGATTTGCTTGTGTGTTATTGTGATATTTACCTGGCAGTCCCGCTGCTGTGGCTCACACTACTGCACCTTCCCCTGTGTTTGTGGCTTGTGTTTTGATTCCCGACCCTTCCTTTTTTTTCTCCCCCTTTGTGTCTCTCTCTCGCCTGCATTTCAGTCTGAGCTAAGGCATGGTCCCTTTTACTATGTGAAGCAGCCAGCACTCACCACAGACCCTGTTGATGTTGTACCGCAGGACGGCCGCAACGACTTCTACTGCTGGGTGTGCCACCGCGAGGGCCAGGTGCTCTGCTGCGAGCTCTGCCCGCGGGTGTACCACGCCAAGTGCCTGAAACTGGCAGCAGAGCCCGAGGGCGACTGGTTCTGCCCCGAGTGTGAGGTAGCGTGTGTGTGGTGGTTTGGCCACGGCACGTGTGTGTGTAGTAGGTTATGCGTGTGTGTGTGTGTGTGTGTGTGTGTGTGTGCGCGCGCAGCTGCTTGTGCCTGGTTGTAGTGGGCCATGGGCAGTCTCACTTCCTGCTCTCACTCAGTTAGGTAGATTGTATCCATTGTCTCTTTCAGTTGTTTAGTCTCTCTCTCTCTCACGCACTCTCTCTCTCTCTCTCTCTCTCTCTCTCTGTCTCGCTGTGTCTCTCTCTCTCTCACGCACTCTCTCTCTCTCTCTCTGTCTCGCTGTGTCTCTCTCTCTCTCACGCACTCTCTCTCTCTCTCTCTCTCTCTGTCTCGCTGTGTCTCTCTCTCTCTCTCTCTCACTGTGTGTGTCTCTCTCTCTCTCACTCTCTCTCACACTCACACACACACACACACACACACACACACTTGCTTTCATACATTGCATGCACACACACACAAAACTTTCTACATTACATTCTCTATATGTACATGCTTATCTACCTCTTATTCTGTCACAGTCTCCATCCAGGGGAGACTGCCAGAATAAGATTGCCAGGAGATTTCAAGCTTACAGTTTAGATTCCTATTCAGTCAAGAGCTACTTAAACATATCGCAGCCACTCATTCAAAAATGTCAGTGGCCTGCATCCATCTTATACGCATCTCATACCTATCATGTACATGTTGGAGGGTGTAGCAAAGAACTTACACAAACTGCGATATCATGCCCTTTTTAAGCTCATAAATAATGATCAGCCTGGTCTCAAAACTTTACTGGACGGCTGGATATTCTACCGGTTAGCACTCCAACACTGTCTCCATTCCTGTCTCTATTCTCTTCTGCTCTGTCCCTCATTGTTTTGGAACTGCAACACCGGCTTAGTTGTCTGAAATTTGTCAATGTCCTGGCATCTTGCCAGGCAGATGGAGTGAGCTGAGAGCAGAGGAGTGGAGAAGCCTGGCCATGCGCTTAGGGGCTATTATCTCTGCAAATGATCTATAAATCTGTTGCCCACCTGAAACCAATGGCCCCAAATGGTTCCACAGATCTTAAAACCACTTAGCTGACACTTTGTAGCTCCATGGCTACCCATGCTAATCAGCACACACATTTGTGCTGTACTCGCTAGCATGGTAAGATCTGTTGAACCATGGTGGTGTTTTGCTTTGGGCTGGGATTAGCTGAATTGCTAGTGTTCACAGCTGCCTAAAGATATTGCTGCTCCAGCATATGCTACTAGTAGTATGGGCATATTATTTTGGCCATCTTTTATTAGAAGTGGTACAGTGGTACAGATTTTTTGCCTTTAGCAGCTTATGTAGCATTGCGGTTCAGTGGCTTCATAGCTGAGATGATTGCAGTGCTCCTTAATAAACAATGAGGCCAACATTATAATAATTTTCTTGTGCACTAGTTCTGGCCTGCTGTGATATGTTGGATTGAATTTTTCCAGTGTCATCAATGTAAACACTCTGTAATTTCCCCCCCAGAAAATAACAGTGGCTGAATGCATAGAGACTCAAAGCAAAGCGATGACCATGCTGACGTTAGAGCAGCTATCTTATCTGCTGAAGTTTGCACTCCAGAAGATGAAGCAGCCGGGGGTAAGTGGCCATGTCGGCTCAGCAGTCTGCAACTCTATCTATCATGCCGGCCCTTGAGGCTCACTCACTTTAATGATGTATGTAGTTGTCTAAGCCAGGGGGATAGTTGTGTGTGTGTGTGTGTGTGTGTGTGTGTGTGTCTGTGTGTCTGTGTGTGTGTGTGTGTGTGTCTGTGTCTGTGTGTCTGTGTGTCTGTGTGTCTGTGTGTCTGTGTGTCTGTGTGTCTGTGTGTGTGCGTGTGTGTGTGTGTGCGTGTGTGCGCGTCTGCAAAGGTATACTGATGCTTCCGACTTTTATTTCACGTGTGCTCTGTCTATAATGCTTGTGTATCAGAAGTGCGTTTGCTTGTGTTGACAAATTGCGTGTTCAAACTCAAAATTGTGTGGTTTTGCCTTGGTTTGTGAGCAGACAGAGCCATTCCAAAAGCCTGTTTCCCTGGAACAGCACCCCGATTATGCAGAGTACATCTTCCACGCAATGGACATATGCTCACTAGAAAAGGTAGCAACTCTGACTAATACTCAACTCTTATTAAAACTCGACTCTTACTAAAACTCAAGGCTCTTTAGATTGCAGAGCACTCTTGTCGTAAGACTTTCTCACAAACTCTTTACAGGAAATGCAACATGCAATAGTACAGTAGCCTAAAACAATATGTTTTCACTGTTTACAAACATAACCAGCCAAAAGAACAGTCTTCTTTTAATAAACATATAACCAAAAAACATACATGGTCTTTGATGATTGTTATGATTCTGTTACAGAACATAAAGAAGAAGATGTATGGCTGCACAGAGGCCTTCCTGGCCGATGTGAAGTGGATCCTACACAACTGCATCATTTACAATGGAGGTCTGTTTGTCATACAGTGGCAATATTCTACAGTGCTCGCAGTAGTGCACTATTTTTCAAATGAATATTTTCCAAACATTTGTTACTCCTCCTGTCCCCCAGGCAACCACAAACTGACAGCGACCGCTAAAGTGATTGTGAAGATCTGTGAGCATGAGGTATGTAATGCAGCTTCCATTTTGCCTTCTGCTGAAACAGACTTGTCAGTCACTCCTGTAGAATTTTCTTTCAATCGAGCTTGTCTTTATATCCCCCCCAGATGAACGAAATCGAAGTTTGTCCCGAGTGCTACTTGTCGGCTTGCCAAAAGAGGGACAACTGGTTTTGTGAGCCATGTGTAAGTAATTTTGTATTTGTGTGAGTCATGTAGTTCATGTATGGTCTCGTTTGTGATTGCCTTCGGTACACAACAGTAAGCCACAACGGTATGGCCACTGACAGATGAAGTGAATCTTCATTGGCTTGTCGATGCCCAGGATGTATTACACAAGAGCTGATCAGTCTTTTCCCGCGGTCGACATGCTGAATGTCAGGAAAAAATGGGCAGACTGGACAGCCTAAATCAACCTATGCCCACCATAGAAAGCACCTATAATGGTCACATGGACTTCAAAATTGGACCTCAGAAAGTGGCCTGGTCCGATAAATTCATGTGAACTGCCATGCACAAGTTCATTAAGTTCACTGTGTGTGTGTGAGGAAGAGATTGTTGATAGACTGTGCTAAAGGTGCAGCTATTTCACAAAAACAACAAGGAGAATGGGGAAAGAAAAGCACAGTACTGCTTCTGTCACCGAGGAAGAGATGACACCAGGATGCACTCTGGGGCAAAACACACAAGCTTTTCTACTCTGGACAATACCTTACAGTGGCAATGCTCTGCTTGGAGCATTGATGTGTATGTGATGTTTAGACCACAGACACATTGTTGCTGAACAGCGTGCCCCCTTGGCACTGCACACATTGTTCAGGATCGGTTCCAGGAACATGGCTTAGAGGTCGGGACTGCTCAGACCTTCCTGTTCCCCAGATCGTAATCCAATCACGCATCCTGTGGATGTGGCACCACAACTGAGGAGTAAACTATGAAGCGAGGTTAGTGGGTTAGCAAGGTTATGTTGCACCAAGAAGCTAGGGATTCCAATGGTGCTATATATCCCCATGGTAGTGTATGCATTGGAGTGAGTGGACTCCACTGATATCAAAAGCGTCCACCAACCAGGAAATAAACGTTTGCGAATGGAACTAGGCCAGACTCTCTGCAAAGTCCAAGTCATGGTTTTCCAGGCTAATATAAACATGCTACTGACAGAACATTGTTAGGATCTCAGACATTCCATCAGTGATTCAAGGAGTATGCTGTTGTATTTCAGCACAGCTTTCCAACTAGGCTACTCCACACAGAACAAACAATACAGACTAGCCTTTTTGTTGTTACACAGACAAAAACATCCTCTGGAATGTCATGGAATAATGTTGGGTGATGATTTTTTACCATATTTAGTGACATGGTGAGAATGAGACACTGTGGAAATGCATGTGTTTCCCTACATGTACAGAGCACGCTCGGCTGACAACACAGTGAAGTTCTCTCAGTATTGCTTCTCCTGCAGTGGGGTTTTGCTCATGCGCAGGCCACGCGTTGACCATGCACTCTTGACACACGGACACAGTATTTTGGAGGCACTCGACAGCCACCACATGCCACGTTGATGACCCCATTTGTGTCGCATACTTAGCCAGCACTGTGTGAACTGACTGCAGGCGCGGAAGTATGCCAAACTCATGATTTGACAAATAAAGCTGATAACCATCACTGTATTGCCAATGACTTCAGATTGCTACTTCAGGGTTTTTGGTGCCAGCTTACACAAAGAAATCTTAGCTGTGTGTGACTTGCTCCGTAGTACACCCCTCTGGCCTGATCCGTAATGAAGTCAAAATGACAGTAGATATCTTTAAGTTGTCATCTTTGTGCAAGATACCACAGGATGGACACCTCCTTTTAGAGTCCAGACCTCAGAGGTCAGATCTCTTGCACCACTCGGAACACCAGCTCTGCTCCTGATGTATTTGCTGACCTCCATATCCATGTGTCTGACCTTTTAACACCGCTCCATGGACAACAGATGTAAAATAGCAATTTTGGGCCCCAGCTGTGGCGCAACTGGCTGGGGCACCTGCACTGTACGCTGGCGACCCGGGTTCGATTCCCGCCCCGTGGTCCTTTCCAGATCCCAGCCCTGCTCTCTCTCCCACTCACTTCCTGTCATTCTATAACTGTCCTGTCATTAAAAGCCAAGCCAAAAGCCAAAAAAATATATACTTTGAAAATAGCAATTTTGACTAATTCTGGTATATTTATATTTCATGTTTATTGATGTGCAATGTCCATGACAAACAAACCTTAAATGAAAATGGAATGAATAAAACTGGCCCATAATGTTTTTATTAATAAATAATGCACAAGTTTCCCTGTATTCATTACGGTATGTGTTCTGCATATGGTATGTCATGTGTCCACTCTGCTTCTCCTGTGCACAGTGCCAGCCTCACCCCCTCGTCTGGGCCAAGCTGAAGGGGTTTCCTTTCTGGCCAGCCAAAGCCCTGCGAGAGAAAGACGGACAGGTGGACGCCCGCTTTTTTGGCCAGCATGACAGGTGATTCCTCCTGCCACCCCAGAATAAGCAGAGGGACCTCCACTCCAATTTCAGTTCTTAGCTCTCTCTTACTCTTACTCTTTGTCTGAGCCATTGACTGTAGAATGCTTTCTAATATCTCTATGGTTTGGACTCCGCATGTGTTATTTTTCTTTTATGCTGAAGTATGTGTAAGGTAATGTGTACTGTGGAAGTAAGTAAAGGTACTGTGGAAGTAATTCAAAATGTAATTAAATTGAACTGTCCACAGCCTCCGTTGTAAACTCAACCGCTTTCGCTTTTTTTTGTTTCTACAGGGCATGGGTCCCTATCAACAACTGCTACCTGATGTCCAAAGAGATTCCCTTCTCTGTGAAGAAGACCAAGAGCATCTTCAACAGCGCCATGCAGGAGATGGAGGTGTACGTGGAGAACATCCGCAAGAAGTTCGGCGTCTTCAACTACGCTCCTTTCCGGACGCCGTTCACGCCCAACAACCAGCTCCAGATGCTGCTGGACCCGGCCAATCCCGGCGCCGGCACGGTCCGCCTGGACAAGCAGGAGAAGATCAAGTTCAACTTCGACATGACGGCCTCCCCCAAGATGCTCCTGGGCAAGAGCATGCTGTCGGGGGGAACGGGCCGGCGCATCTCCATGACGGACATGCCGAGGTCCCCCATGAGCACCAACTCGTCCGTGCACACGGGGTCGGACGCGGAGCAGGAGACGTCGGACAGGGCGGGACGAATGCACCACTACAGCGCAGGGGAGGAGTCCATGGATTACACCGGTATTTACTATGTTTTAACAAAGGAGACATGGCTTGGGCTGATGTAGGAGCTAATTTAAGTCTAAACTAAATAACCTTAAGACTAAGTTAGATCCAACCCTGCTTCCAAGATGGGATACTTTGAAAGATAAAGTATGGGTTAGGGTTAGGGTTAGGTTATACTTTGTATTGGTATTTGAATTAAATTAGTATTTATTGTCTTGCTGACTATTATCCGATGTTGCCATTTTGATGATTGATGATATGATTGTGAGTGAACAGTATTCACAAACAAGCCCTCTTACTTCATCTTGTAACACTTATGCACAGCGTGGAATACTTATGCAGCAGCAGGCCACACTTTGTATAAATATGACTGTGTGTGTGTGTGTGTGTGTGTGTGTGTGTGTGTGTATGTGTGCTTGTGAGTGATCAACTTTGCTAAATTCTTGCCTCTTTCTTTGCCTTTCAGCATCTCCAGCATCTAAGATGGGTGTGATGAGCAGCACAGACAGCCCTAAGCCCTTCTCCCCTCAAGGCTCGGCCACGCCATACATAAAGCAGGAGAGGAGCTCCACAGGGAGCATCCTCAACCTGAACCTGGGTGAGTCCATCACGGCTTATGTACTATATATTCATTTATTTATATCTACAGCGGGGGCAAATGGGTATTAAACGCGTCAACATTGTTTCCAGTAAGTATACTTCCAGTGAGACTATTCGCATGACATTTTCACCAGACGTTCGTATTAACTCAGTTAATCCACACAAACCGGAAATATGCTAAATAAATCTTGACATGTTCAAAAACTTATTTTCCCCCACTGTATGTACAGTATACTGTATAACACAGACTTTTTGAAGCACTGAAGCTCTGGTGAGATCTGGGATGTTAATGGGATTAGGGAGATTGAGGATGATGTTTTGAGGTTATGAACCAACCTAATGTCATTATGGGCTATCTGATAGCATCAGCGACATATTTATGCTGATTTGATTAAGAGTATGTGAGAGAGAAGAGGTCTGTAAAGGTACACAGAGTTCAGTTGGAACATCTTACATGACTTACAACAGCAGCAACCCATTGTGTCTGTCCAGTGTGCAGATATCAGTGGGGTTCTTTTGTGGTTATGCTTTTGATGTCAATACTTCCTCTTCATGTTCATTTCATAATTCAAGTCTAGATTATTTAAATGGTTATATGTGCTCAAAAATGACAGATCTCAATATATGTTTTAGTCCTTAAGCTAAAAAGGGTCTCTAGGCAAACATGCAAAAGTGATCAGCTTTAAATAAGACACTGTATCAACAGTATCTGCAATTCCTTGTTAGGTATACATATTACTTGTCCATCAATAAGTGGAACAAAAGTACTCCTTCTGTTTGTTTGAATTTTACAGAAAATAGTTGAAAAAAAAAGAAAATATCTTGATCACATTTTGTTTTGTTTTCAATCTTTTGGTTTTAGTTTTTTGTGTGGTAGAGTGAAAAGCAAAAATCACACCAACTCTATTTGGTCTACCCCTCACCTGACATATCACTGTGGCATCTAAGACTGAGAAGGACCCATTACTTGTGTGTTCATCATATGTCCCAAGTGTGATAGCTCAGACACAAAATAAGCTTTACTTTTCCTTTGCCGTGTTATCAGTTGTTGTTGCCAAAGACCGTTTGAAACTATCAAATGGGAAGGATTCTGTGGGTAGGACTGTCTGTGCTCGTAGTGCTGTTTCTGCACCATGCAGATCTGGCAGGCCACTGGGATAAGGGGGATTGTGGATGGCGCTCTAAGGTTGTGAACCTAATTTGTAATGCCATTATGGCTCTGTGAGCAGTCTAGCAACAGGTTTATCCTTATTTAATTAAGAGTGTGTGATGGGGACAACGCATGCTCTCACATGTCAGGAGATTAAAACCCATCATGTTGTGGCCAAGAGCTTGTTGGTGTTGTTACACACACTACCTTTGTGGGTTATGTAATTTCAAATATACACAGGAGAGACGTAAAATTCCTCGAACTATAGGTAACGGATCTCGCACAGCGGCCTATCTACAACCAAGCCTACTTACTGTCACAACCAAAATTACACAAATTACTAGCAAAAACAACCAACAGAACAGCCTTCAAGAGCCTTTCACGAGGGTTGTCAAGCAGGCACCTTCCTTCATAGGCGTTTCTTTGAATTAGGCGCACAACATCTCCAGAAGGCTCAACAGTGGTATCTGGTGTCCCAGACTCATCCCCCCTCCACACGAGTCACCTACCAATAAATACCAACAACGGACAAAACAGGACCACAACACAAAACCACCAACAAGGCAGTCTCTGTGTGTAACAAATGGGTCTCACTAGCAAGTGCTATTGCCCCCGTTGACTAAGATCAGCATTGATTTTCCTTCACTGTGTTATCAATCATTGTTGCCAGGGAAACCTTGGAAACTAGAACCACAGATTCTACTACCTTTGGAACCATATAATCAGAAGGTTTCCGTGGGTAGAATGTTATGAAGAAAAGCAAAGTGCAGATGCGGTATGCAAAAGTGAGAACCGAGAGCACAGTGCGTGAGCACAATGTCTGGTAGCCCCCCAACTGTCAAATGCAAATTTTCAGCAAGACACATGAAAATAGAAAAGAATGACGTGTGGTTGAGATGGGACCTGAAAGTCTACACACCTGCTAGTCACATTATGCTAGTGTGCCTGAAGGACAAGTCAGCTCGAAATGTCAAGAGAACTGGTCGAGATGATCTTTAAAACAAAGCGATGTAGGGAGCAGCACAGACACAGTGCTAGATATCCCCTGTGTTGTCTTTTGGCAGATCGGATCAAAGCGGAGATGGACCTGAAGGAGCTCAGTGAAACGGTGCAGCAGCAGCAGCAGCAGCAGCAGCAGTCGGGGGCATCCATGCTCCTCACCTCTGCTAAGAGACCCATCCGTAGTCTGGACAAGACCATTGAGAGCTGCAAGGCCCAGCTTGGTAAAGAATCAAAAGCTTTCATGCACATCACAAGTGTACAGACGCAGTAACAGTTTTACAAGTTATTAGTTCATCTATGTTTTAAAGGTGCAGTCATGGATTTAGCAGGAAGTTTGTGTTTATGTTTATATTTAAATGTATTTTGCTGACACTTTAGTGCAAACATACATTATATTTTAACCAAGGACCAAACAAAACATGCCAGCCAGAGAGGTATATCACCCCTACCTTCAGTATTCCTATACTATACTATAATATACTCTAATCATAGCACTGATGAACTATTATACTGTACTAAAACTCATGGGTACAGTACCCTGGAACCGTGTATTATGTTGGAAAGATGTGCGTACCTAACCATTGCTGTAAGTCATATGAGATGGAGAGAAATTACTCTGCTGAATGAATACATGTGAATGTAGTATTGTTATTTCTGCATGTATAGCAGATGTCGTGTGCCTCAGCTGTGAAATCATCCCTGTCACAGGTATTGATGAGCTCTCTGAGGACGTGTACCGGCACGTGGAGCACAGCGACTCCGAGGACTCGGACAAGTCGGACTCCAGCGACAGCGAGTACCTCAGCGATGAGGAGCAGAAGCCCAAGAACCACAGCCAGGACAAGGAGAAGGAGAAGGAGAAGGAGAAGGAACGGGCCGACCGAGAGTCCAGAAAGAGAACCCACAGCGCCTCGGCGGAGAGACCCGAGAAGAACGGAGGGCTTCCCGGAGCGACGACAACTGTGACGGCGGCGGCCGGCCGGGACAAAGGCGTCGCCCACGATGGCCCGGGCTCGGCGAAGGACAAACACAACAGCGTGGAGAAGGAAGCTCAGGAGAAGCCTCGGGCGCCTCCGAAGCAGCAGCAGAAGCAGGTGAAGCAGGAGCCGAGGGCCAGAGCCGGCGCGGATGCGGACATGGACTCGGACTCCGAGAGGGAGCTGGTGATCGACCTCGGGGAGGAGATGGGCCGAGACCGGAAACGGCCCAAGAAGGAGCCTGCGTCCGTCCCCACAGCGGCCACCAAGGAGCCACCAGCCATTAAAACAGAGGGTAAACACCAGCCACCTCACTCTCTTGCTACTGTACATCATACGAGAACATGTAACATCAGGCAAGGACTGTTCAGAGTAAATCATGCATTGGAAATGATACATGTGTGTATAGGTTTAAACTTTAAAGCATAGCTTGATTTGGGTATGTGGTTTGCTATGGTTGCATGTGGTTAGTATGGCTGCATTTTGATCATAACAGTGTGTCATTTGCATGTGGTTTTGCTTGATTGTGCTTCGCCCCTCCTCCTAGCTAAGGTCACTGCATACACTGTAGATACATTACACTGTAATGAGTATTTCATGTTGGTTTTGTGACTTGATCTCCGTCCAGGTAAAGCTCCTTCCTCCAGCAGCACAGCAGCCGCCACCTCCTCAGCGGACAGCACTTCCAGTTCCACCAACGCTAGCGTCAAAGACTCTCCCCATCCGGCTGTGGGGGTCCCCCTGAACGTGGGGCCCTTTCCGACCTTGACCTCCTCAACCGTGGCCCCTGGAGCCACCTCCACCACCTCTTCCACATCTCCAGCTGCCATTCCGTCCACAGTGCCTTCCTCATCCTCCTCCTCCACCGCCGCCGTCGTCTCGTCCTCCTCTTCCTCCTCCTCTTCCTCTTCCTCCTCCAACACGGTGAAGAAGCAGCGCCCCCTGCTGCCCAAAGACAATGCTGCGGCCGCCACTGTCACCGCCGCCGCCGCTCAGGCCATTCAGCCGCGCGCGGTCGTGTGGAATCCCGCCACCAACCCCGCTAAGTTCCAGACGTCCTCGCAGAAGTGGCACATGCAGAAGGTGCAGCGGCAGCAGCAGCAGACGCAGTCACCGCAGCCAGCTGCGCAGACACCGCCGACGCCGCCGCAGACGCAGACACAGACCCAGGTGCAGGTGCAGGTGCAGACCCAAGGCACTTCAGCAGCGCAGGCACAGTCCTCCAGCACACGATACCAGACCAGACAAGCGCTGAAAGGTGATTGCATTTTTACCAAATGTGTTTATCTCGCCATACGCTAGGTGCACAGAGGGTTCCAGACTACCCGTAATTTCCCTACTATTAGCCGCGGCTTATACATTGATTTTGCAAAATTTCTCCCGCTATGAGGTTAATACAGGGGGCCAGTTAATGTGGTGTTAATATGTTTTTTTTCTTTTGACTTGCATAAAACACTGTCCTGCGGCTTATACACAATGCGGCTTATATGCGGGAAATTACTGTATGTAACTTTTTAAAAAAAAATGTAAAGTATATTTGTTTGGGCTTTTTTATGCCTTTAATGATAGAGACAGTGGAGAATTACAGGAAGTGAATTATGGGCGAGAGAGCAGGGGTGGGATCCGGAAAGGACCACGGGGCAGGAATCGCACCCAGGTCGTCGGCATACGGTGCAGGTGCTGCAATGTTGTGCCACAGCTGGGGCTACTAGGTCACTTTTAAGGGTTGTGCTTGCAGATTGGTGGGCAGTATCAATTCAGTTGCAGTTTAACAACACTGCATAATATGCATCTGCATGATCTTCATATGCTGTGTCTGTGTGTCTGTGTGTCTGTGTGTCTGTGTGTCTGTGTGTCTGTGTGTCTGTGTGTCTGTGTGTCTGTGTTTTCAGTGAAAGTATGTTTTTACATCACCATAATAATTGATTTCCGTTCTCTATGGCAGTTCAAGTAAAGGACTCTCCCCAGAGTGCATCGACATCTGGATCCTCTCTGGCCTCCTCCTCCTCCATGGCAGGAGATTTCAGCATCCCCACCGCCTCTGCCGACGTGGCTGCAGACATTGCCAAATACACTAACAAAGTATGTCTACTTCCTAAACTCCCACAGCACATGTGATTTGAGCCTTTTGGGCTTCCATAAAGTTCAGAAACTCATGTGGCTCTCAAGAGGAATGAGATTTAACAAAGCATTGTATCAATTGCAACAAATAAGTTAAACATATGCAAACCCAATAATTGTTTGTTTATTTTCCATTAAAATAGTGCAGAGACATTGACATCCAAATCCATGGATCTGTAAAATGACTTTTGATTTATTGATTTATTATCAGATTAAGAGCTAATGTTTTTCCATTTCTCATTTCAGATAATGGACGCAATCAAAGGGACGATGACAGAAATGTATAATGACCTCTCCAAAAGCACCTCTGGCAACACTATAGCAGAGGTCAGTTCCAGGGATGATTTCAAAACAACTGCACTTTCAGGCTGAAACTATTTATATAATCGTTGCATAATTGTAGCGGCTTTAGTGATCAGTAAGAATAATACCACACACTCAGACACAACTCACTTTTGTAAGTTATGCATAAGCTCTTCAAGGTTATTGTTCTGTATTGGCCCTTGTGCACTCAAACAGCCCTCCGCTAGAGTCAGTGCCGCTTGGTGACTGTCAAAGTGATTGCCTAAGAGGCCTCTTGATGAAGGAGAGAAAACCTTGCCCAGGGTGCAGTAGGATAGGTTTAAAAAGCTTAGATTCATATTAGAACATGCTTAGACCAGAGACAATATTGTAATAGGCTTGGTGTGTGTGTGTGTGTGTGTGTAACATGCTACCCTTTTGAACCCCACAGATCCGCCGGCTGAGGATAGAGATTGAAAAACTCCAGTGGCTGCACCAGCAGGAGCTCTCTGAGATGAAGCACAACCTGGGTATGAGAAGCGCACACTGGCAACACAGACAGCACACACACACACACACACACACACACACACACACACACACACACACACACACACACACACACACACACGCCATTTTCACCTCATAATGTGCGTGTTAAATCATACACATAATGGCTGTGTAATTATAAATAAACTTAGCTTGTGTTTAAAATCCATCCATGATTTAAATATGTGTGTGTGTGTGTGTGTGTGTGTGTGTGTGTGTGTGTGTGTGTGTGTGTGTGTGTGTGTGTGTGTGTGTGTGTGTGTGTGTGTGTGTGTGTGTGTGTGTGTGCTGCGCTACAGAGCTGACCATGGCGGAGATGCGCCAGAGCCTGGAGCAGGAGCGTGAGCGGCTGGTGGCGGAGGTGAAGAAGCAGATGGAGGTTGAGAAGCAGCAGGCCGTGGACGAGACCAAGAAGAAGCAGTGGTGCGCCAACTGCCGCAAGGAGGCCATCTTCTACTGCTGCTGGAACACCAGCTACTGCGACTACCCCTGCCAGCAGGCCCACTGGCCCGAGCACATGAAATCCTGCACGCAGTCAGGTACAGCGACTTAAGGTAGTATGTGATCCCAGGAGGCATGGTTGGTCAATTGTGCTAAAGGTCGTTGGCGTATGTCTCTTAAAGAGTTCAGGCCTCGCTTTTTTTTGTTTTCCTGCATGTCACGGTTGACACAATTCTCTAATTGTTTCTAACTGATTGTTTTGTTTAGTTCAAAGAATGCTTTACTGTTTTTGAATGTATACAGCATCATTAGCTAACTGACACGTAAATGGTCTTTAGCTGGTGTGAAAAGGCAGGTAGAAGATTTTACGTGTGATGATAGATTAGTATGCTAATACTTTCTTGACATGGACCCCTGAAACAGTATTTTTGAAAAAAATGTTCTTGTGTTTTAATTTATAATCTGTAGGCAAAATACTTTTATGCATTTGAAAGTTAGTTGGATGGATTCACTATAGAAGTGGGTCAATAACAAAGTCAACACATTTTTACTCGGTAGACCATCGATAGAAGTCCAAAAGCAAAAAACAAACAATATCTTCACCAGGGAAGACCAAAATAAAGGTACAGTCTTCCAATCCGGCTAGGATTGTTTCTAGTAGGTTCTAGTTTTATAGTTTCCATGTTTGAACATGTTAATGTGTGTTTTATATGTTCATTTTTTATAACGCAGGACACCAGACTAGCTGTTATACAGTAGTTGCTATCTTGCTCTTATACTTTGCCAGCATGTTATCTACATTGACTTGTTTGAGGTTCACAGTCTGGTGAGAGACTATTCTTTCAAATGAGTGCTCTTGATGGCAGAAAAAAAGCCTCCAATAAGCTCAATACGTTTTCCACAACAGTGACGTTACATGGATTTTTTTCTTTTTCTTTTGGATTTTATGATTTATTAATATGAATACAAATGCTAGACGTGGGTGTTGACTCTCCCATAGTCACACTTCTACTTCATCCCTTACATGGTCCCATGTAGCTTCCCATTCTCTGAACTGTGATCTTCTGTTTGAAATCATCCATTGGCTCATTCCATTGTTTGTTTGTTTGTTTGTTTGTTTGTGTAGACCTGAGGAAAGGTGTTTTGAAGTCTGCCTGTTGTTAATGGTCACATATTGTTTTGCAACAGGAACCTTTATAATGACTTGCAATTGGACATTTTGTTTATCTAAGTGTCCATTAAGAGTGTGAATGTTTAATGAGAAAATGGTGCATGAATTCAGATGAATTTATCTAATGTACTGTGATGACCAGTGCGATGGACTGGACCAGATGAAGGCTAATGTCTCTCTTTGTTTCTCTACCCTTACAGCCACAGCGCCGCAACAGGAGACTGAAGCAGAGGCCCCGTCAGAGCCGGCAGGCAAACCCACGGGTCAGACCCCCAACATCCAGCCCTCTCCACCTGCGGCCAGCAACCCCCAGACAAACAAAGACCCCTCGCCCGCTGGCACAGAGAGAGGGCGGGACAGTGCCAGCGTTAGCGTGTCCTAACCCTCAATCACAGCACCAGTGTCCGTGGGCCTGTACATAAATATATATATTGTTATAATTATTATTATTATTATTATTATTTTTAACCTTGGTGTATGTCACCTTGCTCTGTTACAAACGTCTTACTGAAGATTGAAATGGTGAGACGTTGATACTGACACTTTTTTTTATGGCTGGGCTGACGGTGATTACCAACGCCTCTTCGTCTGTCCAGGGATTGTGGATGACATCGAAATCAAGATTATTATTTTTTTGTTTTTTTGGACCTTACCAATGAATTCACAGCACACTATGAAGAAAATATCAAATGATGTAAATGTGAAACAACTTTTTTTATACACACATATAGCTCCATATAAAAAAAGATACATACAGACTTTATACAGTTATGATAGTAGCACTTCCAAGTCCTGTGGTCATTCTTTGAAATATGGTCAAATGACGGTTTTTATGATGGACGTGGTACCGTATCAGTTTGAGGACTTTGAACCGTCATCACTCACTTTGAAAGATTCCTCAGATGCTGTGTTGTGAACGTGATCGCAGAGACCGAAAAAGAGAGAACATTAATGACTGTGTATTTTTTGTGAGCATGTTTTTTTCTGTCTATGTCTCACAGATTCCATTGTTTACATATTGTAAATAAAACATAATGGTGATGGTAGACTTTACATCCGTTTCTGTCTTTTCATCTGTGGCCGAATCAGCTCATGGGCAACGACCTTCCTGTTGTTTCATTGTAGATTTGAAAAAGAAAAATGAGTCTCCTTGTACTCACAATGAGTGGGGGGTTGTACAGTGTACCTCTGTGATCTGTCCCCATCCTTTACTACATGAGCGGAAACCCTCTGTGAAGGAACTTTACCACCACCTGCTGGTGAATTTGACTACAACACTTGAAAAATCATAACGGTGATGTCTTTTCCTTGTTTACCGGAGGAACTGTCAGAAAAGTCAATGCACGGAGCAAAATAAGGAAGCTGTATTTCGTAGCTTCCCACTAGATGCAAGTCTGACCTTTCTAGTGTGCCCTGCAGTTACTGTGAAATGTGCCCAGGCCAGTTTGATTCGAGTTCCCCCCCCTCTTCTTTGCCAGAAGATCTACATGCCCCAGGCAAGGAGGCTGTTACTTGCTTAATCCATGCACAGAAACTGCAAGGCTGCCCTGCCCATGTAAAGAACATTCTAAACAGTACGTCCTAAAGGCTGAGTGCACATGTCTCTGTCTAATCAGTGCGCCCATGCATGTGTGGCACTAGTCCTGACACGAGTGTCTGCAGAGATAGAGGAACTCTGAGATGGCGTGGCCCTCGCAACTTCCTGTTTAGGTTGCTTGCCCCCAAAAGAGTGTGATTGCTCACTGTGCGAGTCTGCAGAGCTGACTGAGAGGTTCGGAGAGGCTTTGGTGAAAGCACGTCGGGGCTGGTGAAGTTCCCAGCAGCTAAACCAACCTGTGAAGAGGACTCACCACAGGATGACCAGTGTGAGAGCAAGTGGGTATGTGGAGGTATGTCCTCAATTCTGTTGTTAAGTCAAGCTTTCTGTTTGCTTCTTGTATTGCCTTTTGCATTTTTTTTTTCTCTTGTTTTTGTTTTTTGTTTTGTTTTCAGTGGCTGTCTAGTTGAATGTTTCTCATGATGTGTGTCGCTGGTGCTCTCTTCTCTTTTTGTACATGTTTATGAAATAATTAATAGAGAAGACAATACTTTATTTGAGTGCATTTTTTCCCCTTGAAGTTAAATAACAGCAAGTCAAACAGGCACCAGAAGCTCTCCACAGAACATTTGCCATTAACTGACAGGCCTTTTGTTTTAAACTGGATGAACTGGTGTTTTACAGCAGCCCTTGGCACTGTGCAGTCTACTTTTCCACCTGCTGAAGACTTCCCCTGCTCAGTGTTACAGTCTACTTTTCCACCTGCTGAAGACTTCCCCATCTCCAGCCACCAGCATGGTGAGCCTGGAGCAGAGCTGAAGCATGTGGCTCCTGGAGCGAGAGTATGACATCAAGGTGGAACAGCGCGCCGTGAGGAACGAGCACCTCAGGGACCAGCACAACCGCACGTCCTGCCGAAGCCCCTCCAGGGAGGCCGACGTGCTGTGGTTCAAGCAGGAGCAGCGGCACAAGCGACAGCTGGAGTTCGCCAAGCGGAGGCCCGACACGGGCGTGGACGTGACGAGGTTTAAGGTGGTCACGGTGAGAAGGCCCACTGGCACGAGATTAGGACCGCTGGCACGGGAGGCGCTGACGTCAACGCGACGTCCGCTGATAACAAGGGGCAGCATGGGCATCCCTAAAGATGACGTCAAGTCCACTTTACAGGTCTGCTGAGCATTCTGTGTCTGATCAATGTTAAGTCTTGCAGCTCATCAGCAGTAATTTTAAAGAAGAATCCGCACACTTCAAGTCTTTGTGCAAAAATGTTTTGAAACTTTACTGAGTGCAAGCTTTTGGTCGTTAGACCTTCATCAGGCAGAGCACATCATCAGTTAAAATATGAATACACCAAAACTATTTTTGTGAAAAAATAACTACATTTGTATTAGGCCTATATGTGAAGGCAAGTCATTTTGTTTTCATATCCACTGTAGACCACCTGTAATGGCCAGGTGACTTCAACTGTAAAGGGGAGAGAGTTTGCTGTGTCAAAGCAAGCTCACCTGAACATCATCTCTACAATGAGGATGCAAGTCCACAAAAAGAGAACCATCTCAATGAAAAAGGAGAGAGGTGGGAGATTGTGCCATGTTGTAACTAGTAGATCTAGTTGTAAATACTATATCTGTTATAACTAGACCATATTGTTACAACCTCTTTCAATATTCTTGTAGGCATAGACAATCAGAAGACACAGCAATCAGCTGGCATACGAACAGAGTAAGTACACAACTTTGTATACTCTGACATTCAAACATTCAAAGGCCAATGTGGTAGGACAAGTGTATACTCACTCACTGTCTCTCTTCCATATGCCCACTGTCTGACTCTGTTAGGCCTGGCTTGGTTACAGTGAAAGAAGATGTAAGTATTGTTCTGTTTGGATATTGTAACGGGATAGTTTTACAGCAAGTGACAGCATTCAAAATCTGTGGAAAGAGCTATCAATGACAATGTTCTTTTCAATTCATGTCTTCTGGGCAACTACAGGACGTCCTCCTACTGACTGACTACTTACAGGTAGATTATGTAGTGAGAAAATGAAGCATACACTATATGTGTACAAAATACTATGTGTACAAAATGAAGTGTATACTATTTATGGAGCACAAGTGTCTGTGAATCTTGCAGGAGGCTTTGCAGAGAGAGGAGGCATTGAGGATGAAGCTGACCACCCTCCAGCGCAGCACAGGAACCCTGCTCCGCTCCACAGAGTACCTGTGGAAGGTCAGTCACTTAAGGATAGGGGGGGCTTTTGTCATAGGCCACAGACCTTAGGCCTCAAATACTACAATGGACAACCATATTCCATGATGATGTTGTGCCTGACCTCCATTATGATGGCCAGTTCTAGAATTCATACTTTATTAAACCTGTTCCATTCTGTAATCTGATTTCACTTTCCACATATTCAGACAGGTGTTTTAATGAATGAAAGACTATTGGGTAACACTTTACTTATCTACGTAACAGAGGCGCTATGTCATACATGTTTATGACTTGTTTATAATGTTTATGACACATTCATGACATGATGTCACTCTTATGTAGACGCCTTCAAGTAAAGAGTGACTGAATATTGCAGAATATTGTCATGTCAAGTCCTCTGTTTTGGAGTGGCATGTAGCCACTGTTTTTTATACACTGTGGGGTCACATATCCTGGAAACTGCTATGTCCCATTGTGTGCTTGTCTCGGTCAGAAAGGTAAGTAGAATGTGTTTCCAGCTAACAGATTAACATCCAGCTTGACTTATCTTCACTGACCCCACCTAGATCGACACTTAACTTGGGCATTGTAATTGATGACCGACCAAGCCGAAAAGCTGGGACATTGTGTCTCGATATTCATTATTGGCAGCCAAGCAGTGCTACTGCATAGGAAACCAGTTGTGTTTCTACCTCTTCTCATCAGGGGACAAGCACTGATGCTGTATGTAGTAATTTCCTGTGTATTAACCGCATTGTGTATAAGCCACAGGACAGTTTTTTTATGCAAGTTAAAGCATCACATCTTTTTACACATTTTTTTTACACAATTTTTTTGTACCTTAACATAATGTTTCCAAAATCATTTCAGTGGTTCGTCAATGTGTCTATGTGGCTAACTGCTGGGCCCCAAGTATTGATGGCATACAGTACTACCAAGACATTGGCCAAGTTATTACAAAATAGTAATACAAAATTGTTACATTATCAGGTTTTAGTAGGCTACGTTTTGTGATTAAAAAGTTAAAAGCAGATTTTTATTTCATTATTGAGAATTAATTATATTATATAGGAATTATTTTAGGCCTATGTCTTTCTCTAACCACAAGAGATATTCAAATTTTTTTTTTTTTTTAGAAAATACACTGGTATCCGTAGCATCTCCCTTTTGCCAAACACACACTTTCACACAGGAAGGAGAGGTGGAGCAAACACCCCAAACGTTTTTTCTTCATTACACGAGTGCTACTACCACATCTGTCTGTTTTCCGTCAGGGTTTTTAGGTAGGGTTTTTTTTAATCTTGTAGAGTTTTTACGTTCATATAGGATATACTTTTATAAAGCGCTGTGGAACACTTGTGCATGTGTCTCATTTTCATTCAAAGTTCAAATGAAGTTTTGATAATGTGTAGACATGGTGTACATACAGTAGAGTAGCCTATGTCCCTTCTTTTCAACATCGTTGAATTTTAAGTGTGACACGTTTTGCAAGTGTATGCTTGACTTTTCTCTATGAGTTAAGTATAGAGAAGAATTATGGCTATAGACTATCGTTGGTTGTTGCGGCTTGCTTTACCGTGACCCTTTTTGATCTCTCGCTGGTCTATTTACTCTCTCCCTCTCTCAGACTCGCTGTGGTGAGGATCTGCTCAAGAGCCAGATCAAAGCCCTGGAGTCACAACTGCAGGTCTGCATGAAGGTAAGACATGTATAGAACAACTTTTAAAATAGCACATCTGTTACACATTGATGCAGTCTGATAGTGACAGCAATAGCTAGGTATGATGGATTTGAGAAAACATGTTTGTCAGGGCACCAGGTAGTGATGATAGATGCTGATCTTCAGAACTAGTTCCAAAGTAACAGGAAATGTCAGGAAATGTGTATTGATGTCTATCATGTATGACTAAATCAACCTGCTTAAAGTCTGTAAATATTACCTAAATTTAGCGTTGTTGTCCAGAGACTACTAATAACAGCGTTGATTGTTCTTAACCCTAATGTTTGCACAATGGCATAGCCTATTGGTATAGAAATGTATAAAGGAGCACTGGTAATAAGATTAAATGAGTTAAATATAATTAAGCTATTTTGATGAGATAGCTGTATTTACATTCAACATTAGCCCTATTTTTGAATGGCATGGTTGATGTTGTGTGTGTGTGGGGTGTGTCTCAGGGGCTTCCGCAGGATGGAGTGAAGAGGCTGCTGGTGGACATGGAGAAGGAGAAGGGGGTGCAGGAGGAGAAGGCCTTGCAGGCCCTCCAGAAGAGCACAGAGGACATGTCCGAGGCCGAGGCCAAGATACAGAACCTCAAGGTACACACTCGCTGGACTCGCTCATTGCATTGGCTACTGTCCAAACTGTTTGGCAAGCATTTGAAGCTACAGTATCACACCTACATGAAATTATTAATACAAAGCATGGAGTGTCTGTAGATTATAGGGCTAGTTACACCAAGGCACCAGGATTTTGGCCCACAAAGATAATATTTGGAACATAATGTGTTGTGTTTTGCTATTGACAAAATACATTTACATGGCATTTTGAGAATGTATTGAGAATGTAGAACAGGTGATCATGTTACGTGTGTAATGTAAGTGTTCAACTTATAATGTAGATTGCTAAGTTCTACTCATGACTCCCACTCTACTGCCTGAACGTGCCTATCCAACTTGTCCACCTTGTCACCTATTCCCATATTGTCCACCAGGAGTCGCTGCAGGCAGCCAGGGCTGAGTCGAGCCAGTGGAAGAGCCTGTGCGAGGAGCTGCGCGGGAGCTCCACACAGCTGATGAAAGGCCTGGATGTCTGCACCGAGCAGCTGCAGCAGCTGCACACTCAGCTGGAGGTGAGAGGACAGGCCGCTGCTGCTGAGCGGGACCAACGGTGACGGTGAACGAGTGTGTGAGTGTGTGTGTGTGTGTGTGTGTGTGTGTGTGTGTGTGTCTGAGTGTGTGTGTACTTTAGTCTACCCTCAGAGATAGTCTACCCAAGTGATGATAAACAAAGGTCACAGGACCAACTTCCGTGTGTGTTTGTGTATGTATGTGTGTGTGTGTGTGTGTGTGTGTGTGTGTGTGTGTGTGTGTGTCTGTGTATAGCTGACTTAAATATACTGCAACTCACATGCATAACTGTTTGTGGAAATGTAATTGTTTTTTTTATATAACAGTTTCAGTAGAAGTACATATGCAAGTACATATGCATACTTCTACTTTATCAGTGTTTATGCACTGCATGTGATGCATGTTCACCTCTTTGCAAAACTGCATATTTTTGCATGTACATGTCTTCTTGTCTACGTGTTTGCACTCTCGTGTATGTGCGCTGACATGTGTGACTGGCGTGCTCCTCAGATCTCCCAGGGTCGAGAGAGCGAGTTGGGCCAGCAGCTGGAGAGCGTGCAGCAGGTGGACGAGGAGCTGCGCTCCCGCCTCGCTCAGCTCGAGGAGGACAAGCGAGCCGTGAGCGCGCAGCTACAGGAAGCCAAAGGTAGTCTCACTTCCTGCCCTGCGGTCAACGCTGCAGACGTCAGCGCACACAGCACTGCCACAAGTGTAACAGCAGAGAAAATGGCGGGTTCTTTGTTTACACGCAACAGCAGTGTTTTGACATCCGGATATGTACACATGTAGATTCACATTTGATTCATCAGATTATGTTAATAGTATCCTTTTCGTCACAGTTACTGTAACTAAATTGTACTCATCAATACTAAATTGTTTTCGTCATTAAGTATGAAATTTGACACTTGAAGAGAAAAAAGGGGAACTGACTTTGCTGTGCTTCCTCCTGCATGGCACCCTGCACCAACGGCACACAGATATGCTCTCTAGAAGAGGCCCTGAGGTATTCAAGACCACCAGGGCCTTCCTCGCGTCCGAAGGCGAGCCAGCTGCACAGATTTCCAGGGACGGTGACCACATCGCTGGCCAGTTACGGGTGACAGAGGAGAAGCTCAAGATGAAGGAGAGAGAGGTGAGCGATTTGACCAAACTTCATGCATATGAAGGATATCTTATCATAATGACATTTTTACAGTATTCAGTGCCTAGAGAGCTAATAGGTTATGCAACAGATGATGATGATGATGATGATGATGATGATGATGATGACAACAACACACTGTGTGTGTGTGTGTGTGTGTGTGTGTGTAGTGCATGGAGCTCCAAGCCCAGCTGGAGGCTCTTGAGCTGGAGTGTCGGACCTATCAGTCCAGTGTGACGCAGTGCCGAGAGGAGCTCAGGCAGCTGAGGAACCAACGCAACAGCAAGGTGAGCAAAGAGCCAGCAGCCCAGTCCACACGCTGCGCCCACCTGCTGAAGGTGCTCACAGTGACTCACTTGCTCATGTCATGTGACACCAATCAGGAAATAATCTATTTGGGAATCGTGTGCACAGTATATCCTCCTCTCATATTTAGGCTGTGTAAACACTTCATTTGAGTAGTCCGCCAACAGAGATATTACAGATAGTCTTGAAATTCAAGTTTACTAAACTTTAATCTCTTTCACCACAACACAACACAATACCTGAACCTATTCATAAATGCATGTATAATGCATAAATTAGCAGATTTGAAACAAAACGTTTGTTTACTGAATCTAGTCTATGGGAAACCATCCAAATTAAGTGTGACTACACTGTTATTATTCCTGTGTTGACTTTGTGTGTTTTGTACCTCTCCTCTCAGAGTGCCTGTGGATCCTGGCTGGTTCTCCTCCTGGTCCTGCTTGTGTTAGGAGTAGCCCTGCTAGTGGGCCTGTGTATGGGCCACCCCCTCTTCGCTGACTACCTCCAGGACATCTACTCGTGTCTTGAGCAACATGTAGAGGACTATCTGTTGACTCTGGCCTCTCCACAGAACTCGGCCTGCTTCAGGCCTATTTGACAAAGAGCCCACAGACTCTACAGCTGACGATGACAAGGAGGAGAAGAAGAATATGGGACTTTGATTATTGATTGTTTAGTTTCTGGTAAAGCATTAGTGTTGCCCCCAAGCCTGCAGTTTAGTCTTCATTTTGTTGGATTGTATGAGGGTGTGGACTTTGTTATTGGGAGATGCACAAGACATGCGCAATTATGAATACAATCTATAATAATAGTCATTATTATATTTTAGAAATGTATTCAGAACACGTATACAGTCATGTGCAGTAGTTACATATCAACATTGTTGTTAGACTGACAGAGTTTGTATTATTTATATGTGTTTGCCATTGTGTGTGAATATAATGGGGATCACTGGCCTTTTTCACTAAGTGCAATCAGCTAGAGTGCTCACAGAAAAACTGAACACTCCAGTAGTGTCTCTGTCATCTGTTTACTATTGACACTCACATAAGATGTGTACAGTGTTTAAAAATATTTCATTGTGTGAACACACTCGGACATAAGCAGGGTGCATAATTTATATGCTTTGTTAGTAAATAAACAGATATGTGCCTTTGCATTATTGGAATGATTGTATTTGGTATTATTAAAGTTTAAGGACTCATTTATATGAATCATATAGCTTTGGTGTTCTACTACATACTGTATGTAAATACTATTTGCATGATCCTGTCATACTAGTTTGAGGAAACTGGTGTGTGACAAACCTCGCATTTAGGCCACCATGAGGGGAAGTGTCCCAACTACGGAAATAGTTGTGTGATGTTAACTAAGTTGTGTGACTTTAGTCAGTCACTAATGTAAAAAAATGATTCAGCAATGGCAGTTTGTGGAAATGCCTGGGCATCTGTCATGGACTTATTTCCACTCCATATGATACATACGCTGTAAGTATTCACCACATTCCTTCTGTATCCTTTGGTGAAGACCATCGGTAGCAAGGCCTTCCTTCGCTTCTGTTAGAGTCTGTGTATGCTGTGCGAGAGACAATGTCCGTTCATGGTGCACTGTGAATGAGCTGGTGGTCCATTGTTTCCAGTGTGTTCCCTTGTTGCGAGTGGCTCTTTGCACTGTTCTGGATAGAGCTCCACAGAGAGTGAACACTGACACAGCACATCTCTCACACACACCACCACACACTCACTCTCTCGTCTTTCTCTGTGGGCTCACCTGGACCAACACAAAACACACACATTAAAGACATGGGGCTCAGAAGGGCATGGACCAAAAGACCTGGCAGTGGGTAGGTGGTCACTCATTTATTTGTTAATTGTATTATTTATGTATTTATTTACTTCTTTATTGAGTCATCAATTAATTAAGAGTGGCATCTGAAAAAAGACCTGAAATACACCAACCAAGTTTGGGGTCACTTAATGGCAGTTTTCAGATTACATTGTGTGCTTACATAATTGCAAAAGGGCTCTCGACTGTTGTAGAAAGAAATGGCTGATCTGTAATGAAATACAGTATCTACATTGCCCATTACCAGCAACCATTCATCCAATGTTCCAAAGGCACATTTTGTTTACTGTTTATATTATGCAAGCACATAATGTTATCTGAAAACTGCTGCCTTGATAAAAAAACAACAACAATGCAACTGATCTCAGGTGGCATTCTGTTTATAATGGAGTGGAGTGGAAATTTTGAAGTGACCCCAAACTTTTGACTGGTCATGTATATTCCACAGCAACTGACTTTCTGTCAGGAGTCATTGATAAATATCACTTTTATAGTTCATATAGGGGCTAAGTGAGCTGAAGGATGAAGTCTCTGCTTTTGCCGATGTGCCTTCTGGGACTATGTCTATGGACTACCACCCTCTCCCTGAAAATATGCGCCTTCAATATTCAGTCATTTGGGGAAGCAAAAGCCGGCAACAAAAAGGTCGTGGATATTTTGGTCAAGGTATGTGATCCAGAAAATATACAGTAAGTCTTGTACCGTAATGATCTTCCTAATTATTTGTTTAAAGATGAAGTCCGCGATTGTGCAGGACGTCACATTTGTTTATCTTTATATTCAAATTCACTAGCAGATGCTTTTGACCAAAACAACGTACATTATATTTTAAACAAGGACCAAACAAAACACACCACAGAGGTAGCTCATCCCTCTCTTCAGTGTTCCCAGGGAAACTCCATGCCGTGATTTGTTTTTGTTTGGGAGACAGGTTTCCCCAACTTTGTTTGTTTCCATTTTTTGTACTGTTTACTCACGGAATGGCCAGCTAACAGATTGTGAGGAAATGGTTGCTGAATGTGATGAAAAAAAATGCTATGGCCTTGAAATGTATGATCGCTGACAGCAACTCTAAATGTGTTCACATTTACTTTTTGGGCTTACATGATTATCTAACGTGACCCTATGGATGGTGTTCTTTCTTACTAGATTATTGCTCGCTGTGACCTGTGTTTGATTCAGGAGGTTCGAGATTCCAAAGGTGAAGCCATACCCACACTGGTGAAAAAACTGAACAGGTAAGAAAAACAACTTAATATAGGCTCTGCACTGCAACTCAGGGACAATCATGGAGCCTTGGCTAAGGCCAGGGCGGTTAACAAGTTTTCTGTGGCAGCATTGCTGGTGGTCCCTGACTGTGCATTAAAAAAAAGTTGTTTCACTGTGGGAATCACACTTTTCTATTCAATGGTAGTTTTTGGGTTGCTGTGGCTCTTGGGTTAGCCTGACTACGTCATCCTCACTCGTGGGTGGCCTGCGGGTCAAAATCATTTGAAAAGCTGTGGGTAATGCTATTGTCTTTAGGCTCATCTAGATTACAGGTGAACAAAACAGTTAAATGTACAGATGTGCCATGAACATTTATTGCTACTAGCCGTTGACCTCTCTTTTTTTTGGAATTATGTCCTTTAAACTAGATTTGACAAATCTCATTCATATGCTCATTTAGAGAGCAAACGACTGGGAAAGAAGACCTACAAGGAACAATACGTTTACATATACCGGTGAGTAGATGAGTTCTGAGCTACTTCTCATTGCAAGCAAGTCGATCGCTGATCATTAAATTATGTGTCACACTTCTTGAAAGGTTGCATTTCCTCTGCTGGAGTAAATGTGATCAGTAAACAAGGATACCAACTTTCTTGTTTCCAGAAAAGATGTTCTGGAGGTGAGAGACCACTATTATCTGCATGAGGGAGAATCCAATCGCACCAAACTCTTCACTCGAGAGCCTTTCATCATCAGAGTTCACTCCCCCTCAACTCGTAAGCTTTCTCTATTCCTGTATGAGGATAACAACAGCATGGACATAAGAACAGATAACAGATAGGACAGATAAATCACAACAGAAATACAGAAATGACCTATGTTATAGTAACAGTCTGAAATAAATGTAAGAATATGATGAATAGAACGAATAACAGCCATGTTGTCTAAATCTTTAGTTGGAAGTATAATAATTTGATTTTTTTTTGTTTACAGTGGTGAAGGATTTTGTTCTTGTTGGACAACACACATGTCCCAAGAACGCGATGAAAGAGATTGAGGAACTCTATGGGGTGTTTACGGAAATCAGCAAGAAATGGAAAACACAGGTTAGGACGCAAGTGCACCCAGCCACAAACCCAAACACACACACACACACAAACACACACACAAATACACCCACACCCACATCCACACAGAGACAGAGAGACAGAGAGAAAAAGAATGGAATGAATACAAGATCAGATTCTTCATTTAATCTCTATGTTTATGATGTGTCATTATTATGGCCTCTCTTTGCCTTGCCTATAGCATATTCCCCATTAGCTCTTTATGCCCCTCTGTATAAACCAGCATTAAATCTTGCTAAGTGCTTCTTCTACAGAATTATATGCCCACTATTCCTCCTCTCACTTGCACATTTTCAATACAGAGACATCATCTGGCCAAATTTATGGACCACACTGAGGGAAGATGCACTGTTCTATACTGCTACACAAGCTATATTACAGCACACTGGGTGACAAGATTATGATTTAAAAAGCCCATCTTTCTCTCTCTCTCTCTCTCTCTCTCTCTCTCTCTCACACACACATACTCTCTCTCTCTCTCTCTCTCTCTCTCTCTCTGCCAGAATGTAGTGTTTCTGGGAGATCTCAATGCTGCCTGCAGTTACATCACAATCAAGGGCTGGAGAGCCAGCCGGCTGAGGAACGACCCCAAATTCCACTGGCTCATCGGGGACGAAGTGGACACCACTGTCCGTGAGAACACACACTGCGCTTATGACAGGTTAGTCATCAATATCTTGGGAATCAATTTCTCAATAAAGCGGAATATTAAGGCAAACTATTTGCCAGCGGATACCCCAAAAATATAGGTATACTTTTTCATTATACAAATTGATACAGATGATTCAGCAAAAAGACCCACCCATTTATAGTTAAGCTTGAAGAATTCAATTAGCCAAATAAGTGTAAATGAAAACAAACAAACTAACAAACCAAAAAAAACCCTGACTTTTCAGATTGAAACTGAATGTTGTTTTCTGGAATTGCTAGAACCATATTTTACCAGTTGATGGCACTGTGACTACAGCTCTGTTACACATCCCAGAGTCCCATTAGAGGCTCACACTGATGTATGTGTCACTGCTGTTCCTGATTTTACAGATTTGAATGTATTTGTCAGAGACATTTTGATTAAGCAATAGAGTGCAGTGAACAATGGCATGTTTAGGTGTCCTGAAGACAAATTGTTGCATTTTCAATAACACACTGCACCCGGAACATGCACTGATGTATTTTCTTGTCTCCCTATAGAATTGTCGTCCATGGAAAAGAGCTCTACTATGGGATTGTTCCTGAGTCTGCGCAACCCTTTAACTTCAAGGAACAATTCCATCTCTCTGAGGAGGAGGTAGGCCTACAATGCCACAACCATGAGAATTTAAGTGAAGAAAACAAACAACTGAATGATGGAATAACTTTTTTTACCACAATTTTGTTTAGGCTTTGGAAGTCAGTGATCACTACCCAGTTGAAGTGGACCTGAAACCCAACCACCGTTATTTTCTTCGTCATGAGCTCTGAGTCCAATCGACTAGACCAACAAACCCATCACACAATATGCTTCAGTACTGTGACTAAAAATATATATATACTGTATATATTTTATCATATTCATTGGTGAAAGACGAAGACAAATAAAGGAACCCCCTTTTGCATTAGTGTGTGCTGTTAGCCTACTATTTCCTAAAGCTTCGTTAAAACATTCATATTATTTTTCATTTCATATTTCATTGTTCAGTGAGACCCAGGCATGACTAAGCTGCAGTGCTAGGATAGAGATTAAAAGCCAACAGGAAATGAGAGTGGGATCATTTGAGGCCAAAATATCATGACCCTATTGGTGTATTCAAAATGGCTCATTTGGACCAGAGCATTGACAACAGTACTCTAAGAAACCTAAAATGCACCTACAATTATTGGGCTGTGTCATCTTTTCACTTTCTGTAAAAGAACAATTACTGTATATGGGCAAGCAGATATGGTTGTAAAACACCAAAAATATCTACATGATGTAACAGTTGCTAGCAGCCTGAATAGTGCAAATCAATTGTCTTTATTACATTTTATTCCAGGTTTCGAAAAATTTTGACACTTAATTGAGCCACTGCAGTTATCACTCATAGCAGCAAGGGAGCTCTATTTGTTGTTGATACAGACATAGGGGGTTTGAAAGACAGAAGACAGAGTGTGGTGCACCTGCGCTTTGTAACCACTGCCTTGATGTGAGGTCAGCAACAAAAACAAACAGAAGCACAGTACGGTATAGGCCAGTGGCGCATCATAGCCTATAGATAGTGTTACTTGTTTTACTTTTAATAGGCAATATCTGCTCATCGCTTTCTGTGGAAAGACATTCATTTTGTTTTGTCAACTAAGTTAGGACTTGGTGTCTAATTTTCAAAGAGAGAGGAGAATTCTTTGTTGTCATTTTGACAGGAAGTCAATCTAGTGCACAGAGGTAAGTTTTTTTTTAACTGAATATGAAAACATTTAACTTTTTAATGTTTAATGTTTCATTATAAGTTGAGCCTTAATGCACTGGAATTTCACTTGTATTTTGAAAACGTTCTCTTTACTGATTACTGATTTAGACAGTCTGTGCACAAAATGGAGCAGAATGTTGCTGATTTACTTACAGATGCATTCTCAGGTATGAGGTTTTTTTTTTTTTTACGTCTCATAGCTTCTGACTTATCAAGATAATAATGTCTATTCTCTGCCATTTTCATACATTTAGTGACAAAAATATAACAACAATAAAAATATATTTATTCATTTTTTTCCAACATATACCCTTCTCTGTCAGATGTGGAAATAGACTTTGAGCATCTTAACTTTGACTATGACTATGCGGAACAGTCACTTCTCACTGATAAAGCCCCAGAATCTGAGAAGAGAGATAATACCCAGGAACCGACAGGGGCACGCAGACCGAACTTGCTGCAGAGCTCAGAAAAGAACCACAACATGCACAAAAACTCAACAGGAAAGGAAACGTATGCGCAAGACACTGGCAGTGAGACAGACGAGGAGCTCAGTCATCCGGAGGATATAAAAATGTCAGACAGAAAGAAGTGCGCGTATGATTCATGTGACATATGGCAAGCTGAAGAGGATGAAACAAGAAACTGGACTGAGAGGTTATTTCCAGTTGAAGGAGCTCAAACAGGAGTTGACCACTCAAACGCGGGGGGAACAGAAAGATGCGGTAATATTCAAAATGAGGAGAGTGAAGACGGTGTGCCATTTCTGCAACTATGTAACCCTCAAAGTGTAGATGACACATGCAGTTATTCAGACTCCAATTCAGGAAGTGAGGATGCAGAGGCTACAAGACAACAACATTTGTCGGTGGACAGAGAGGCAATGAATGAACAGGGTGCACAGACTGAGGGATGGGACTTGAGGGAGTTTTCTGAGGAGGACCATGCTTGTGTTGGTGAAGACTTTGCAGAATACCCAACAGAACTGACAGACGATGATGATGATGATGATGTTGAGGGTGATGATGAAGAAGAGGATGATGACTATGAAGATGAAAGGAGAGTGAAAAGTGTTGCCAAAGCACATTTGAGCAGAATTGGGGCTGACAACACACAAGAGGGGAAGTATGTAGAAGAGGAAGAGGAAGAAGATGAGGATGAGGATGAAGATGATGTAGAAGAAGAAGAAGAAGACAAACAGCAACAACAACAACAGGAACAAACACAAGAGGAGGAAGAAGACCTTGTTGTTGAGGTGATTGATGATATACTGGAACACAGACCCATGCATGCCAAACCTAAAACAACCTCACAGACCCTGAGCGGGGACGATTCAGGTCCCCAGGATGAAGATGAGTCTGAAAGTCCCAGCATGCAGCAACATCGACATAATAACAAGCTCTCTCAAATTCAGGAAGTCTTCACTGATGAGGATACTACAGCACAGCAAGGTAGAGTTGAAAAAGAAATAATAGCCCAAGGAATTGCAGAGGAAGAGAGACATGGAGAGGGGCAGAATGTTGTCAAACTGGGCGCTGGAGTCGCTGAACTTCCATCTGACAGTGAAAATGACTTCCTTATGTATTCACATCATGTTGACCCTTGGGGAGGCTGGAGAGAAGACTTGAACAGATACATGTTCAACACAGAGCTGAACTTAGATGTCAACATCAGTGAGCTGGACGTACAGGACCCTGACTTTAACATCCCAAATATCAGAGACTGTGGAGCTGTAGCCAGGGAAGATGAAAGCCGTCTCTTAGGAAGGATAGATACCATCACACCAGAGAGAGCATGGCCATCTGAAACACTGTGGGACGAAGTCAGCCAACAGCACTGCCAACCCCTCAGGAATCCATCAGGAACTTCGAGACAGGAATTTGTTGTGGTTGAAGACGTGACGTCAGGCCATGACTTTCTCTTTGAGACCAGCTTGGATCAGGACAGTCATGTCACTGACGGGAGTTTGGGCGGATGCCTGCTGGATGAAGATACGGCACAGGAAGGCATGGAGGACAACACAAGTGACACATTTGGAGAGGAAGAGAGGAGCTGGGATCAAGAGAGGGAACGAATTGAGGCTTTCAACAGGTTTTACAATTATTCAGAGAGCAGTACTGAAGGCATAGAAGGTCAGTCATTAAAATAATCATGGGAATATTAGTCTATTTGCAGAAATTGGTACAGTAATAAGATGCTCTTGTAGTAGTCAATGGCTATGTCATCTGAATGTGATGTGGTACTTGGTACTGTGAAAAAAGAACATGTTTGTTTAAAACATGTTTACATTTGTTTTCATGCCAATAGAAAGAACACATAAAGTGCACTTCTGTTTGGAGCCCCAAATAGTTGAAGTTCTGGACTCAGAATCAGAGTAGTAAGTGCAAATTCTGACTGTAATGGAAAAATAACATACTTTGCAACATTGCATGCAAAATTCAGAATGCACTTTTGGTAATCATGAAAGCTCCAGTCATTCCCAGTCTTATATTTACTTCCTCTAGTAGTGACACAGAAGCTGACGAAGACTCCGAGGAGTATTCAGACACAGAAAACATACACGATGAGGTAGGTTGTTTTACTCCACATTGTCTTCTTTTTACATGACTAATTTGCAATACATTTGTGGGTTTTGGGAGACATGAAATTACTGTTTTCTAGGAGCAGAGTGACACTGAGGAACCGCAAGAGAATGTGTTCCCTTGTCATGATCGGGAAGAACCGTCAGAGAACGAATTCCCTCCTCAGAATCAGGAAGAACCATCAGAGAACGAGTTCCCTCCTCAGGATCATGAAGAACCGTCAGAGAATGTGTTCCCTCCTCAAGATCAAGATCAGGAAGAACAGACAGAGAATGCTCAAGACCAAGACCTGAAGTTTGAAGAGGTACAGCCCATATATGACAATCCAACAACTGATCAACTGATGAAAAAAGTGACAACTGATCAACCCATGGAAAAACAGCTGACTGACCAACCAGTGGAGGAAGAGGATGTAACGCTGCAAACATTAGACAAACAGAAGATAGTTACCCCGTCTCCAACCACATCTAAGAGGCAAAAGGTAAAGTATTCAGTTCTGCATTATTCTTTAAAATGAACACTATGACATCTTACACACAAATTAATTACACAGAGCATCTGTTTTTGTTGTCAAAAAAGTAGAAATGTTTCTGATATATTTCTTTAAAAAGTTAGCCTACTTATGATTCTCCACAACTACATTAGGTTAAATTCAGCAGTAAAACATTAATTAATTAGGTCTTACCAGTGATATAACACAAAGGGTATTTTGTTCCTACAGAGTCTTAGAATACTGAAGTCTACACTCAAGATGTGTGCCATCATTGGAACTGGACTGGTGACTTTCTGGTGGGCTACAGACCATTTGGACTGGACAATGTGGTAGTTAAAAAATAGGAAGCATTACGAGCATAATGGAATGCTTTTCATGTATGTCTGTAATTCGCTTTCTAGCATATACCTAAATGACCTCCAAGTAAGACAGATATCATAAAAAGTGTATTTTATCCTATTTCATCTTGAGCAATACAAATGTAATAAAGTTTGCTTTATAAATAAATTGTGTCGTCATAATTTGCCTTGTTCTCTTCTGCTATTAGGCTAGAGGTAATTATATTGCAAACTGAACCTGCCAATGAGTCATTTGGTAGGCATTCTGTATAGGTATTTTGTTTTTGGCATTTAAATGGGTATTCAAGGACTACACCACCATCATGTCTGAGCACAGACATGATTGGAATAATCTTGCATTTAAAACGGATGACAAAAGAATGCTGAGTGGGCATTCCTTTCACCCCTACACCAGTGGCTCTCAAACTGTGGTATGTACCACTGGTGGTATGCTGGGAGTGGTAGGCCTACTCGGGGAGTCTCCAAACTGTTTTATTTCATGAAGACAAAATAATCACTTCAAATGATATAAAAATATAAATATAATGAAAAATCATTCAGTTTAAATCTTTCTTCAAAAAACAAAACAATGCAAAACAGTATGTACAATGTGAAATATATTTAAATTGGCCTGCGCTACTTTGTTGTACTTGGAGTTCACGAGATGCTCAAGGGCCGCCTCCATGAAACGGAATTGCAGCTACCGGAAGTTGCGTCAGGGTAGTGGGCTGGCTTTCTCCAAGACAGCTGGAAGGAAGAATAACAACGTAACACTACGAAGTGCGCGCGTGTGTGAGAATTGAAATGTAAAGTTATATTGTAGCCTAATAAGTGGCATATAGTTAGTGCAACATAGCCTACTTTTCAGTAGCCTAACCATAACGAGAAATGGAAGCCTACACTAAATGTTAGCGATAGCCTACATTTCTTGGCTGTAGCATTTGTGAAGAGGAAAGAGGAAAAGTTCAACTGGAAATCTCAGCCAGTGTCGCTAAACCAAATACTGTACACCGCAGTAATGCCAGTAATACTCAGTAACAAATCAGACGATGAAATAAGGATATTATTAGACGACTACGGGATCAAACATGGGCCAGTTGTTGGTAAGTGCGTTGGTAATGGCATGAATTATCGGTCACAATATTCTATTGATAGCCTATTCCCATCCATCTAGTATACTATGCAGTAGCAAAGCTGTTGACGAACTATTTTAAATGTAAAAATGGCAGATTCAACGCGGCATTTATACGAGAAGAAGCTCAGAGATGCTATGGAAAACGAGAGAAAGGCCAGATTGAGACCCAGGCCACCCTCCGACAGGTCGCATTACAGAGAAGAGGGTAAGATAAGATCTCTCTCTCTCTCTCTCTCTCTCACACACACACTCTCACACTTACACACACACACACACACACACACACACACACACACACACACAGTAGCCTAATGTCAGAGCTCATCTCAGTGTTTCCAATTGCATTTCAGAGGAAGAGATCACTTATGAACGCCGTCGTCCTCAAATGAGTTATGTAAGTTATCACAGTCCTGCTGGTATTATAGGCTAACTGTATTTATGGAGGCTTAGTTCATTATTTAAACCTTCTGCTTTCTCTTCCTTTCAGCTCAGAGATGAAGATCTTCGTGAAAGGTAGCCTATGTTTATCTAATGGTTTATCGTGTCACTATACACAACACATTCTCCAAGTGATGTTATTATAGTGTAACTGGCTCTTTTTTTCAGACAATGGCGATACAGAGAAATGGATGATGTAGATAACTACAGGTAGGCCTGTTCACCATCCATCACTATTTTGATGTCTGTTGTCATTGATCTGAAGTCTGCACATCGGGTCTTTACTTGTAGTTTTCAGAGGCTCTAGTGCCTGGCAATTTTGAGATTAGTACATCATGGAGGCCCCTACAGTATGCAGTGAGGTGAACTTCATGTTCTCACTATGTCATTTTCTAACGCCATTCCGGTCTGATACAAACAGGATGCAAGCCACGTACCGCAACATGTCCCAGTCCGTACCAGCTGCTTCAAGGTTGGGAACGGCACCACTGGCCACTGAGGAGAAGAGCCCCTCAAGCTCCGGCATTCCACTGTGGGTGAAGTTCCTGGTGTTCCTGCTAGTAGCAGCCGTCCTCTTCTTTGTCTTCATCAACATGGAGCCAGCTGAGCAAGAACCCTTTAAAAGATTAGGTTAGCCAGGCAGGTCTGAATAATTCAGTGTTTTACATTTGGTTTATAACTAAAGTTATTGGCCTCTGTTCCGTTGCCACACAGATCCTGGAGGGTCTATGTACATAGGAATAGCCATGGCAAAGGTTGTCTCCAGCTTTGTAAATGACATACCCTTTACTGCCTTTATTTTTGCAAGGCAGTAAAGGGTATGTCTGCCTCTGCGTATGCCCAATCACACAACTGCTGATCCAATTTATTTCAAGTTTTCTGACCAGGTAGAGCAGGGGTGTCAGACTCATATTAGGCAGTGGGCTGAATTTGTTGGAGTGAGACTTTGTGGGGGGCCATCACTGTCATTATGGGTATCATTTACATCTACATCCTTCATTTAGGAGACTGCTGATTGCTGTTTGATGATACGCTCCTTCACAACACCCACTTATAAAACAAACCTGGCGTAATGTTATAGGTTTATCATGATGCAGTCATACACTGCTCTGTCTTTCTTGAAATACCCTACCTGCCATGTCAGTCGTCTTTTTCACCAGCAGAGAGAGTGTACAGTTACGCCAATGTGATATCATTTTTGGTGCAGCAAGCGTCACATTTTTCCTCAGGATGATTTGTCGTGGTAAGTTTGATCAATGTATCATGCCATTAAGATATTTCTTATTACACATAGTCGATGACAACTGGATTGTAATTTCCCCGTCCTACAGCAGCATCTAGTAGGGCCGTATGAAACCAGCTGGCAAGCTGGGTCTGCCCCGCCGGGCTGGAGCCGATACCCCTTGAGGCGAATTTATAGTGCGGGTGACAAGTGTGGATCAATACAAATGAATTGCTGCTGACAGATGTCGCGGAACTGTAGGCTTTCATGTGTCGTTTCAAATTGTGTGATGTACATGACAAGCTCTGCGACACCCCAGTAGATCAAAAATGTGTTGCTTTTACATATTTTGTTGAGCGACGCTTGTTGTCCGAACTATACATTGGCCTGAGTATAAATTCACAATATCTGTTCTCCTACATGATCATCTTGAACAGGATTCAGGGATTTAGTTTCACGAGGTGAAATGTGCTTTACATCTCTTGTTTTCATATCTTAAAATGCATAAATGTCAGAATCCCTGTCATGTCAACAGATATGTCTTCCCTAACTATTTTGTAAAGCTTTTTGTTATTTTTTTTACTAAGAGTGCATAGCACTTACTGTGATAAATCATCAGCCACTCGCACAATTAAGCACCTTACAAAATGTGATGAGCAGCATCCTCATTGAAAGAGACAAGACCGTGTGACTGTCTTGTCTATTTTTGAGTGTCTGTGAAGTTAGTTGAATGTCCTAGTGAACGTATCGAATACCTGACTGACAGTTTTATTTATATTTTCTATGTCAATGAAATTACATTGTTTTAATTTTGTAAGTGGGAATGGGACAGGCACAGTATGTTGTATAAAACAAACTATATTGCCACTACTGTGATGCACAGTAATATAAAGTAAAAGATTTCAGAGCAAATTTTCAGTTTAGCCAATTAGTTTCAAATTTGTTCAGTTTTGTTTCAATGCATAAAGTTAAATAAAATTCACAATTTGCTTTACTGTTCTGGTTCACGTTGTAATTTATGTTCTACACATGGATTTAATTTAAATTGATTGTAGAAATGTTCCTAACTTGTTAACATACTGACGGCACATGCACACAATTCATACAGGAAGGCAGACCGTTTCGTGTGTGCGTGTGTGTGTGTGAGCATGTGTGTGCAACGGAAAACTTGACACCCACTCTGCTTGTTTTGGGGTCTGGTCAGACTGGCCAGAATTGAATGACCTTTGCTTCCGAACAGGAGTGTCACTGGAGTGGGTGCGGTCTGACTCTGGGACTGTGATGGTCTCGGAGTAACTGACCCTCTCAACAACACTGGACTGAAACTTCAAGGAAAACTTGCCTATTTTGTCTCCTTTGCTGACCACTCTGTGTCTCACTCAAAAGTAGTTTGTGTTAAAGGTGCTGAATGAACCCCCCCCCCCCACACACACACACACACACACACAATCTCACTTTCTGCCCCACAGTAACCAGCCACTGGCATACTCCTTTCCAAAAGTCCTCCTTAATGCACACTTCTATCTCTCACTCATTCCTCAAGAACACTGCACTCAATGAGGACATTCTCACATTTACAGTAAAAGGCAGATTACAAGCCTTCCCTACCAGACTCAACCTCTCTATCTGGTTTCCCACAACTCAGGGTCCCTCACTGCTTGCATTACACCTCAGAGCATATCACTAAACCACTGTCACACATCCTAAATGGCTGCCATGCCTACAAATACCACGTCATGACATAGTAGTAGACCTCATAGTGAAGGACATAACAAACCATTTCGCACCCTCAGTAAGAATGTACAAATACTCTCTAGGTAAAACCGTCTAGGTTAATAATAATATAATACTTTCTTACATCTGGTTGTCAATACACCAGATGCTGTTATTTTCAATTAGGAGTCCATTGTTGTGTACATTTTGGAGGTAGACTGCACCTTTGATTCTAGCATGGAGGAGGCGGTCTACACCAAGGTAGTTAAACCACTCCTTAACACCATCTCAGAGCAAGGCTATAGGTGCATACTACTCATTTTCATATTTGGTAAACTAAGACACACACACAGGTTGGTAGTGAGAGGGCTGCAACAACTTGGGATGACCAAAAAGGAGGGCTAAACAGCTTGCAAAGTACTGTGCCATTTCTGCTATTGCTGGCAGCTGCCACATATGCTTATATTTATACCCTTAAGAACTGAGTATTGTGTTTCTTTTAAGTGATATTGTGAAGACCTGATGCCACTAGCCCACGAGTTTGAATATGTTTTGTACTGCATCCTTAATATTTGTGTCCCTGTACCATTTTATGTAGACATAAATAAATTGTTAAAGTGTGTGTGTGTGTGTGTGTGTGTGTGTGTGTGTGTGTATATGGCATTTGTCAGCAAGCAGAAGGATAGGAATTCAATGGGCAATTTTCAAATAAAGACTTTTAATGATCAAATAGTTACAACTAACAAAAAGAGATGTTCTCACTTTGTGATTGACCTCTAGTACAATCGATGGTCACTACTTTTTTATCAGTGCTAAGGGTCTCAGGTAGCTCTATTTCGCACACTGTTGGGACATTATGCATTTCACGCCAGCATCTAGGGCTCATTTAAGGGAGTTAAATAGCAGCAGTGTTACGTCTCTGATCCCACCATGTGAAGCTAGTGTTTACACTTGGGATGTCCATTTGATGGCCAGGCCCTTTGGCATTGAAATAAACTTTTTCTTATTCACAAGTACCATATTATTTCACCTGTTCGTACATCCTGTTAAGGAAATACTTTACCTCTATCCCATGAAAGATATATACTGTATTCTAAACGAACTGGAAAGGTCTAATGGAAGGTGTTTGTATGTTTGTGTTTGGCAACTGAAATGTTAACATTTCCTGCTGTTAAAAAATAATTGACTATAAACACATCTCAAATACATTCGTAAGTATCTGCGGACGCATATAAATATAAAATGACAAAAATAAACCAAGAAAAAAAGAATATACCTCTGATACAAAAGAAACACAGTTTTACAGTCAAGCATTCATATAAGATTTTGAGGGATTGTCACGCCCAAATGAACATTTGTTTCTCTACAATTCACTATCTCTGTATTAGAAGGTCTTTAAGACCCATTTGACTGCATTCTTTTACATGAGGGCAGTCCACAAGATAACCCCCAGCCTGTTCTGATGAGCCGTAAACTATGCAACTGAATGAAAAACCATTACAGAAACATCAAAACACACAAGCCGTAAACAAAGACCATTTCAGCACACACTGTACACTAACCATGCAAACTGCAAAATCGTCTCTCGAGGTATAAAGTGACAAAGAACTTTCATGAACACTGAACTGTATGTACTGTAGGTGTGTCCTTTTGGAAGGTAACCATGGAGTAGTGTGGGGGGATAGGGGATGAGCTACAATGCAACTCTTCCATCAAAGTGCTTAATGAACTTAAGATTCCACTCCTGCTACACCTCACTACGAATGCATACACAACACATCTCTAAATATTTCTTAATACTATGCAAATGTACTTCACCTGCACCTTCAAACCACAGATTTTCATCTCAATAGTTTGTAAATGCTTCCCTCTCATGTGAGGATACTGGAAAAACATTTCATAACAGTAGACTTACAGTATATGGTTGGCATCAGCAAGGCTACTGTAGGCGACAAGTACAGAACAGCTTTGGGAAAATCTCTCTCTGAGAAGATGTCTATGATTCTTAATAAATAATTCCCACATGGCAGGTACAGATATGTGTAACAAACTGCTTACTGGAAATAATATCGCTATTTCTGTACCATAACTACTTAAGATGTGTAAGATTTTGTAATTCATTACCAAAGAAAAATTAAATCTTACACCTCTGTGCCTGCACTTACATGTACAGTATATCCACGCTACAAAGTTCATGTTTTGCCACTGGTATTTCTCTTTTTTACAATGTCTGCACTGAGTTTAATTTTTTTCACGGCGACAAAACATATTCTATTTTTCAGAACTAGAGGATGAGCTGAATATAACTAGACTACGTGCTCAATACCGGGATAAGAAAAACATAGAGCTTACTGTTGGACTTCTGTGCAAATCGGTCTGATTTTATGCACTGCACTACACTGCTCTGCACTGCTTGTATTGTATTGTATTGGACTGAGCGCTGTACTCCCAAACTACATCCTAGTAGCATTTCGTACACAATTACATGATGGAGTTAGCATTATATATTTTTAAGCTCACACATTTAGCAGGGCTTTGGTGCTACACTCGCTCAAGGTAAATGGGGGCTCTGGTATTCAGACGAGACCTGTCTGAAAAGTTTACTTGAATACCTGCAAACAGGCTGACCTTCCCAGGAGTCAAACCTGCGTTGAATGGATGGATGGATTCGACATGGAAAATATGTAGTTCTCCGTAGTTTTGGTCTTTGTCTTGTCTAATCTTCTTTTGTCTTGTTCCTGAGAAAGGGTCATGAGTTGAGATGCATCCATAGTCTTCTGTGGGCTGGTTCTCATGTGACTCCTCACTTCAGTTCTACAAAGAGTACAAAGTCAAAAGTCACACAATCCACTCTTACTTCACACCCCATTATTCATTATTCTCTCCAGGACAGTGGTTCTTAAAGTGGGGTCCGGGGACCCCTTGTGGTCTGTGACCCATAGCCAAGGAGGAGTCCGCGAAATAATTAGCTTGAAATGATAAAGTTAACATTTTAAAAAGATGGTGCCCCATTAAAAAGCAAATTGTGTCTAATTTGATCCTACATAAACTTGGGATAGTGGACCCGGCCACAACTTCAGAGAACAGGAATGGTTAACTGTTATGGTTATACAGTAAGGGGGTCCTCGGAAAATGTTATCCCCCAAAAGGGGTCCTTGGAACCGAAACATTGAGAAACCCTGCTCTAGGACAACTAACACCTCAGGACATCTTTCAGATCAGTGTCATTTACACTTCAGAGTACACTGCACTGTGATGTGCAAGCACTAAAAGGAAAAGTGTATAGTATAAAGTACATACTGTGTATAGAGTTATACACAATCTTTACCTTTTCTGTTTTCGTTTGGTTCGGTTCTGTTTCGTTGTCCTATTATTTTATAGTTGTCAGTGCGATGTATGTATTGTCTACACCTGTAGAACAAAAGGTATGTCAATGTCAAGTGGTTTCACACACATTGCACACACACACAAACACACGCACATGCACATGCACACACACACACATACTTACAAGTTCTGCTCTCTCTTTCTAATTCTGTAAGTTTCCTCTTTCTCTTGGAGAGTATTCTGAACACAATCAGGATGATAAAGGTGGCCACGACGAAAGTCAATCCTGACACCAGCAAACTGATCATCACAGGACTCATGGCCAGATCTGTGTCTGCTAGCACACACAAACACACACACACACACACACACACACACACACACACTTCAGTTCAGTAGGAAAGTACATGCATATAATTGCTGATTGTGATGCTATTATCAACACCAGCAGTAATACCAACAGCAGGGATCGGAAACCTATGGGCATGACAGGTATGCAGGAGCAGCATGCTGCAGGTGACACATTGTGCAAAGACAACACTAAAGCACTTTTCCTCTGTCACACGCACAGTATTTGTTTACCCAGCAAATAACAATGTCCACAGACAAGGTAGAGTATGTTGCATGATTTTATGAAACTATGAGGTATTGCAACATTAAACAAGTCAAATTTGAAGTCTCTTATGTCTCATTTCATCGAACTACAGATCCACTACCTGATCTGCTAAACTTACATCTGTGGATATTGCCGATATGAGGGCCGCAAAGCGAAAGCAGAAGTGCCGCTCACCATGTTACGCGTTGATGAACGACTGAAATGATTTTGGAAACATTATTTTAAGGTACAAAAACTCTTTAGAGAAAGTGTAAAAAATACACATCAAATTACTATACGGCTTCCCTGACCTACAAAATTGTCCATTTTATCAATGGGGGATGTTAGGATTTAGTCTACATTGTTCCGTAGGAGATAAAATGCAGGTATGCAAACTGCTCATTGATTATGCACTATGTTTTCTTTCTGCATCGTAGGAGGTTGCAGAAAATCCATTGCGAAAATTCCCTCGGGCATCGCATCTCGACTCAAATTATGTCCCCCTACACAGCCAGTCACGCTGCCAAGACTACGACACACCACATTACCATTCACAGCGCGATACCCTCACCTCACCTCTGACTGAGATGGGGAGAGGCTGACTCTCCCGGGAGGCCAGCATACGCTTGCCCATCTGGACTCTGTACTGGCAGCAGTAGTAGCCCTCGTTCTGGGTGTGCGCGTTGCTGAAGGTGAAGGTCACGGCGGGGGCGAGAGCGGGCAGAGAGTGGCGCACGGTGCCGTTGGGACGGATCAGCCGCAGCTGGAAGGAGCCGCCCGGGTACAGGGGATGGGTGGAGCAGGTGACGCTGAAGCTCTCTCCCTTGAACACCCAGCCGGAGGGAGCCTCCATGGACGTGTTGTACCAGATCTGCGGCCGGTTAAGCTCCACTGATGGAGAGATAGAGAGAGAGAGAGAGGTAGAGAGAGAGAGAGAGAGAGAGAGAGAGACAGAGAGAGAGAGATAGAAAGGTAGAAAACAACAAATACATCATGCACTCAAATGCATTCAACCAACTTCAACTATTCATATGGGAAAATGTGCCTTTGCCTCATTTTCATTAAACAAATAGCACCCACAGCACCAAAAAAACCCCACTCTTGTGTGCTTAAAAAAGACACTCTTAGGTGCATACAGTGTTTAACATGAACTACTAAACAGCCAGACCCACACACAGTGGATACACACCTACTGCAATGTCAATGTAGTTACTGTGGTACATGCGCTTGGGAGGGTGCGAGCTCCTCCGGTCACTGTTGACACAGCTATACGTGCCCTGGTGTGCGACCTCCACATCCGTAAGGGTCAGCTCCATTCTCCGCTGTCCATTGTCAGCCCTTTGAGTCACAAGAGGAGTTTCAACGCCCTTCTTGTACAGGTGGAAGTTTAGGAACTTCGGTCCACTTGGGGCCGTGCAGCTAAAATGAATGGCCTCACCGACTTGGAAGGCAGTGAAGGGGGACAGAATGGACAGTACAGGCTTCCCTGGTTGAGAGAAATGAAGTCTAAAGTCAATTTTTGAAAGCATCTTACTGTAAGTGATTTGCATAGGAACGGCACTGTTCTAGCTCTACTACAGACTTTATTATTATTACCTGAGCAGTCCATCATGGCTTCTTCAAGGATGCTACAGTTCCTGTTGGAATGCGAGCAGTGCGTCAGGTCGGGCACTTCACCTGTGCAACTGACATGGTTCAGCCACACGGCTCTGCTGGGGCTGAATTTGAAGCCGCTGGGCAGGGAGGCCAACCAGCAACCCACTTCCCTGCACACTGTCCGGGTATCGCTCATGTCCCAACCACGATTACAAACGGTCACCCACTGTCCTGCGTGATTGATCTCCACCCTGCCTCGACACTCATGACCATCTCCGATTACTTTTGTGACCAGGTCTGAAAAATTAAACAGCACTAATCTGAGCCTATGTTCACATGAAGGGAAAAAAACTAATATCACCTTGAAACATTGTAGTCGTTATTAGTAATGCATCTCACCTAAAGCTTCAACGTTCACATATACGATACTGCAACCTACAGAACAATAAATTTAAGGTTAGACCATCGCATAATAAAGAAACACCTAGCACATCTCAATGTATCGCCCTAACATGGCCACACATTAACAGTATTGTATCAGAAAAAAAACATTTCCAGACCTAGTGTTGAAAGAACAAGGGCAATCCTCGCTATCGGTGATGGTATTTTTGCAGATTCCATGACTCCAAAGGACGTGATGAATGAACTCCAGGTCTCTCTGTGATCCCTCACTTGTTCACAAGTTGTCCGATGAAAGACAAACAATTGTTTGTCATTTACAGGATCAAAAAACACTTGTATATCAACAGCTAAGATTGCTCGGCATTGCTTACTCTCGATACGTGGTCGTACAACCATGTTTAGTCATATGTGACATTAGTAGTGTTCGACTGCTCGTCATGGTCAGTCCTGATGATGCTGCTGAGATTCATAATGTCACAGGGAATTGCGGGAATGTCAGAGGATACTGCGTCAAATTTCAAAATGTCATCAGCAAGGTTAAAGTCACTTCGGCGTAACCTTCTGAATAGGGTAAGGTACTATATCAGCAGTTTTGTGGTAAGCTTCTGCCTATTGTTGCTTCCCAAACTATGACAACAAATGACAAATGAAGCAGAAAGCATAGAAAATATGCTTTGCGTCTTCCTCTATTCCTTCTTCGTTGATTTCTGTTGGCGGGTTACTTACGCCTGCAAAGCGCATACCGCCACCTACTGGACAAAATAATCGATCGTGTAAGTATGATAGACAGCTGGGGACGTCTACATCAGAGCCCTGTAGCCAGTCTTTGTGGTAAGTACTAGGCCCACCATCGACTGCACAAAAATAGGAAAGTTTCTTGTTAGTGTTGTCAGGATGCTGTACGGTTGGTCATTGTAGACGAGTAATGTTTCTTCTCCTCCTTACTCCTATCATATCATAGCCTAGCCTATACCCTTTATTAAAAGGCCATAATGCTCTTTCTTGTCCTAACTCTGTGTAGCAGCCAAGTAAACCACGAGCAATCTCACTTCACCTGTGTCTTTCTGCACGAGATATCATGTAGCCTAGCTTACTATTTGTCATGCCCTATGCTTAGCCTACTGATTATTGATGGGTCATCCCTAGCAAATAGTGCCATTTGAGGGTTGTAACCGTGCATAGAAAAATGTCAAATTATCATTGACTTTATCATTTTACCTGATGAAGGAAATGTTAACCTATGAGAAACATACATTGGGCCAACTCAGGATGGCATGACGTCGGATATGTTTTCATCTCTATGCTTTGAAAGGACAGATGATATAATACATTTTTTAAGAGCTTGAATGTCCCTCACTTAGACCTGCTGTATTTTAAGAATGTTTTAATAAACACAAACAAAATACACACTCTGTTTTAAGAGAAAATGGTCTCTCTCAGTAGTCTGGCTATCACCATCCTCTCATAGCACTACTTCAGACAATCGCACTCACTCATGCACTTATTCACTTATTTATGCACTTATTAGACCCACTGATGCACTTATTGTATTCTTTATTGTTGTTTGAAATGCTCTTAAAAAAACTAATTGTTTTTTTCCATGTTGTAAGTCGCTTTGGTTAAAAAGCGTCAGCCAAATGAAATGTAATGTAATGTAATGTAATGTATCACCATACTAATCTTTGAAGATTGAACAGTCTGGGGAGCCTGCGCTTTATTTCTACTGCACAAGAGGTGTGATCAATGGGCATAGTTCAAATGACTGTGCGCTTTTGGATAGTCCCTCAACCAATCAGACCAACGAAGATGTGGACAGGAAGCAGGCGAGATATATGAAGGTATCCAGCCTGAGCTGCGGGGCTAACTCAGCCTACTCTCTCAATCCAGGCTAAAATAACTTGTTGTGCGTCTGTTTTGTAGGTTAAAGGTAATTCAGGAGGCAATCCCAGATCCTGTCAACGGGATTGAGTGGCTGGATTGGAATAATTAGCAGCTTTGAAAAATTGATTTACAGTCAGTGGTGATTGCCTCTCTGTCTGGATTTGCCACCTTTACTCACAGAGGGAAAGCCTGCTGCCAGACAGCTTGTGTTGTTGCACTTTCCTTTGGCCTGCATTGCCCTTTGGCTGTTCACTCCTTCCTTAACAGAAATCATATTAATGTTGAATAATTAACCATGGCTATTGCACTAGTTGGTAGGCTATAAGCTGTTATATGATAAAGTCCAACATTTCCTGTTTTTCCATCAGGACCAGAAATGTAAAGCAATCCAGTATCCTATAAACCACTAGGGTCACTAAGCCTTTCCTCCTTTTGGGGCTAACTGTAGAAGAGATTGCCATTAAACTGTCAGACCAGTTGGGGCAGCAGTAGTGTAATCTACTGTCATCTTATGTCCCTCCTCCATGACAACATATGGGCAGTAGGTGCCAGAGGGTTCATTTAATTGTGTAAGAATGAAAATGAAAGTATAAATCGAATAAGTCATCGGACTAAAGCACTGACTAAGGACTCATCAGGTACGGTATATTCCTGTTTAGTGTAAATAAAGGCAGTCATTTTCTTCTTAATTCTTCTTTTTCTTTATTATTATTGTTTATAATTATATTGCATATTTCTGTTCAATTTTTCAGCATACTGTAGGCTATCAGTACTGTACACCTGTTGAGACTCTACAATGACTAAATACAACCTCCTTTCCTTGTCCCTTGTGATCATAGGTAAGTTTGTTTTATTTGCAGTGTTCTGAAAACACATAGCTCATGATTTTATCTAACTTTTAGCGTCGTTACAGCCAGTGGTGTGGTGCAAAACAATGAAGTGAAAATAATGTCTCTTCCTAAAAGAAACTGATCTCTAACTCATGTGTATGTGGTCGTTAGCTCTAGGTGTCACTGAAGCCATGCGATTTCCAGGGCTCAAGTTGATAAATGGTAGGTAAAAAACACAGACAGTCCCAATCAGTCTTGAATGAGCAGCATGTTTAGTGATTTTTTTGTTGAATAATACAAAAGAGTTTGTACTGTATATGCACTGTGTTCTTTGTAGACTGCATAGAAATGGAATGTGGTGGACCGATGAGATCTTGCTTGAAGATGAGTCATATGGAATTTACTTCCAATGCCAAAGGTGTGTTAACTTTGCGTTATCAAGGATGATGTATGTATTCAAGTTAAGGTGGAATTCATAAATTGTTTGTGTGATTTTTATTTCCAGAGTTATGCATATTTATTAAGACAGAAGTTACAAAGCATAGTGGTCTGACTGCATGTTTAAATTGTCCTTAACTGCAAAGTGTGTCTGTGAATGTGTTTGTGTTCCAGGTTGCATTATACGTGACTGTAAAAATGCCTTTAAGCTATGTATGAAACAGATCCCAAACAATGTGTTTTCATATGGCAAAGTGATGGCAGAAAAATTTCAACAATATGCTGGTTTGTGCCTTTCATGCATTTTTGCAATGTTCTTCAAAGATGCTAATGGTCTGGAAGCCTATACCCATGGGACCGTGACCTGATACCTTTTTCCTTGTCAACTCAGATTTGGGTCTAGATGTTTTTTCTGACTCCTACCTACAATGCTGGATCAACACAGACATTCACAACGGGACCCAACTTAGTGGTGAGTAAGTGAATGAACCTCTAATAACGATGCAGAGTCTCTCAGTATGTACTATACAACAAGACACAGACATGTTGCTATGTTTAAATGTGTGTTTAAAAAAATTAATGGATGTACCTGTTTCCTTTAGACTGTGTTGTCGATGAACTCCTCAATCAAATCGAGCCTTTTGTAACTCTGTTTGGCTCTGCACTGTTCAGTGATCCAGGTAAGTAAATACCCACATCTTTTCTGTTATCAATCAGGTCCTCATTCTTCACATTTTTACGGCCATGCATGGCACTGCGCAGTACATGGAAATATCCCACCACTTCATATATCTACATAATGGCCACACTAACACCAGAACACCTGTAATTCTTTTAGGTTTTCCAAGGGGCCTTAAACTCTTACCAAAGTCTTTCAGAAGTACTGACACATCTTTCTTTTCAACAAAGATTTTAAATGCAGTTGCTTATTCATAATTTTCATAAGAAATATTTGTTTGTGTTTAACACTGACTCCATCAGACCGGCCATTGGTTAGTGATTCAGTGGTGCTCCTTGGTCTGCCATGGTATAAAGCCTGCCCCGTTGTTGTTGGGTTCCTGGGATTTCGGTGATTAGGGTATCAGTTTCAATTGGAGAGTGTCCGGATGAATCTGCCAGAGCAAATTTAAAATGCGCTCTATAATTTGTCTGGTTCCCAATCTCCATAATATCCATATCGTACACTGACATATTTTAAACATTCATGATTTGGACTTAAAGTAACATAGCCTATTGCTAATGTGTGAACATGACTGTGCTCTTTCTAGCCTTTATGACATGTGGGATTGTCCACTCTTTTAAATCACTCCTGTCGCTCTTCCTACGTATCCATATGGAGACTGATTACATGGAGCAACTGGGTGAATGACAGTAATTCAAGTAGTATAATAGCTTTAATTACACTAGCTATCAATGACTTCCTTTAACATAAGCCTTTCATTTTTTAACAGAGGAGAACAAGGAGATTGAAGCACAGAGAAATCTCTATGGTATTGACTGCATATTTTCTTGTAATTCTTGTATGTTATCATTAGGATGTCACAGTCTGTATTGGAACAGTGTTAAAAAACGTAAAGATGCATTTTAGACAGAGAACCCTCTAGCTGTTTGTTCGGCATGTAAAAAAAACCCTTGGGGGGTTGTACACTGTCCTGGCTCTGTAAGAGGAAACAAAGTGGCCCAGACCAAGCCAATTCACATTTTGCCAGCAGCACAGTTAGGATGGGTATAATTTGATTCGTGGTTGAGTTCAAATATCATTCTACCTTTCATCAGAATTGCAGACTGTACCTTTAGTTCAATGTGGTAACGCATATCTGGGTACATTAATCTCACCAAGCCTTGTGAGCCTAATTTAAACCAGAATGCTCTTCATTCTTTTTGTCTCCCAAAGAATATATTAGGTGTTTTGAAATGAATAACTTCAATGCTGACTGTAACCATGTTTGGAATCGTATTATGGGTGAGAATTTTATCATTAAGGAAAAATCCAAATAATTATTTAATATTTGATCAGTATAAGATAGTGGAAGAGATTGTTATGCATGACTTTATTCTGTGTGATGAATCACTAGGTACTCCACCAATGAGACAACAAACCAAAGGTATCTTACCATTAAGTAGACCTGTACGTTTTGATTGAATAGCAAGTTTGCTTCAACTTGAAGTTTTAGGTTATAAGTACAATATGGACTCCCTTGAACCTTCTCTCATTTTTTCCTAGACTTCTTTGTTGCTGGAGTCCACGATCTCATATCAGTTACGGCAAAATGTCGACGGTTCTGAGACGGTCCCCCCACCGACCACCACACACACACACACATAGCACATAAACCTCCAGGTCAAAACCATGCTCCTTTTTACCTCCGCCAAGGAGGTTATGTTTTCATCGGGATTTGCTTGTTTGTTTGTTAGTTTGTCTGTCTGTCTGTCTGTCTGTCTGTCTGTCTGTTTGTTTGTTTGTTTGTTTGTTTGTTCGCAAGATAACTCAAAAAGTTATGGATGGATTTCGACAACATTTTCAGAAAAGGTCTGAATGACCCAAGGAAGAAATGATTTTGGGAGTGATCCGTATTTACCGTCTGGATCCATGTTTTCGCTTGGCGGAGGTCTGTGCTCTGAGTGCTTTTCTAGTTATGATATAGTTTGTACTTTTTTTTTTTCCCCCTTTCTTAGTTCAAGATGTAAGCTACAGTATATCAAGAACAGAAAACATGTGAGATGGACAGGAGTTGTTGTGCTTTGTTCTGTTTTCTGTTTGCTGGTTTGTTGTAGTCGGTCCCATGGGCCAGTGATGCGAAATTGCCCTCAGGATGATTGGGTCTCCACTCTGTATAAGGGTACCGCTTCGTCGCGCTTGGGAACTGCATACTTTGAGACACTTTGCTTCTGAGCCAATTTTGTCAAATAAACACTTTAAATGTACCCTTTGTGGTGTTTTTGTGGTTGTGCCATCTTAAAAAAAAATCTGGACCCCTAGAACAGGACATGACCATAAACATACACACACACATACAGTACATACATAGGCTACATCCACCACCAGCACAGCACAGTAGGTTTTTTTTATTTCTATTTTTATTTTATTTTTTGTTCCACTGATATTCGATAGACAATTTCCAGGACACTAAAACACACCAAATTTGGTGGGCATGTATAACCCCACCAGTCTGATAAGGAATTGAGAAATTTAGTCTAGGTTGCACTCTGGTCCACCCAAAAGTCAGAGAGACTGCAGTTTTTGCTGAAGTTTTGTGAAATTCTGATCAATCCGTTTAGTTCAAGTAGCATTGCAATTTATGAATTCTCAAGAATTGCTTAAGCTATATGTTTTTGAAATCTGGTGTGCACTCACTTGGCCACATTTGCTAGCTTTTTCTAAAGTTTAGTTTGGCTCATTCAACAAGATGCCAATGGCCAATGAAAAGTTAGCAACCAAAACTATTTTCAGTGCAATTTCTTTTACCACACTGGTACACATCTCCTATAAGCAATTCAGTGCAATTTCTTTTACCACTGGTAGACATTTCCTATAAGCAATTCAGTGTAATTTCTTTACTGGTAGACATTTCCTATAAGCAATTCAGTGCAATTTCTTTACTGGTAGGCATTTCCTATAAGCAATTCAGTGCAATTTCTTTTGCCACTGGTATAGTAGACATTTCCTCTAAATGCAGCCAGGTCAGTTGGGGCAGCTCTCGTGATATCTTAACCACACTGCCCCGCCTCTATGTTCACATATCAACAGTGACTGGCACAAAGGACCCATTTCTGAGAATGAAAATGAAAGTAAATCAAGTAAAAACAAAAGCTCTGATTTTCAACTCAACAGGTATTATCTTCCTGTCTCAAGGACCTTGCATGGTCAGTAATCTCTATACTTAAATGTTTATCGTTATGTGATTGGCTATTTACATTTGTCATTTGTTATTGTCCCTGTATTCAATTTCTTAGCATACTTTATGTACACCCAGTGAGTGACTACAATGACGAAGTACAGCCTCCCAGCTCTTTTCCTTGTGTTCATAGGTACAGTATGTTTGTTTTATATTATGTGTAATACTAATTATTCTCCTGTTATTTCTTCCAAGTAGAAGTTTACAGAATTCATTGCTTCATTATAACCATTAGCTCATGGAGTAATGTTTGAAAGAGACTGTTGTCTAACTACTAATCTACTAAACTAACCTATTGGTCCCTACAGTTCTGAGTGCCAGTGCAGCCATAGAGTTTCCCGGGCTTGAGTTATTAATATCTGGTATGTGAAAAACAGACAATTTATTTGATAATTTAATTGATTTCCAATCAGTCCCATATTCAATGAAGATCATGCTTAGTGTTTATTTGGTAGAACAATCAACATTTGTGTAAACTAAATATTATATACTGTATACTGTACATGTGTGTTCTTAGACTGCATAGAAACCAAATGTGGTGTACGGATGAGGTCCTGCCTAAGGACTAATGAGTGGGAACTTACAGCCAATGCCAAAGGTGTGTTCACTTTCAACTTTGAACATTGTTTCATATGGTCACGGTATGTACTGGATATAATATGGGATTTTTTATAACTTCAAACTTTATTTATTTATTTAATTATTTCCTGAATTATGCATAGTTAAAGACAAGTTGCAAAGCAGATCTTCCTGAGAAGTTTAACTTACTATCGTAACTGTGTGTGTGAATGTGCTTGTGTTCTAGGTTGCATTGCCCGTGACTGTAGAAATGCCCTAAAGCTATGTGTAAAACAGATCCCAAAAGACGTACTTGAATATACCACAGCCACAGCAGAAAAAGCGGAGCAATATGCTGGTTTGTGCCTTTCTGTATTTCTTGGGGTAATCCTTAAAGACTGAAGTGTCCCAAAGGACTGTTACTGGGAGCATCCCATTACTCTGATAACATTTCCTTGTCAATACAGATTATATTGTGGATGTTTTCTCTGACTCCTACCTGCTCTGCTGGTTCAACACAGACATTAACAATGGGACTAAACTCATTGGTGAGTAATGAGGTGGATGCTCATCAACATATTTCCCACCTCAATGTAAATTAACTTTTCTATCCAGATGTAATATCAAGTTAGCAGGTTTAATTAAATGCAAGCATACTGTAATCTGGCCTATATACATGACTGGGTGTGTTACAAATTATTTGATTGTGTATTTCCCTTAGACTGTGTAATTGATGATGGCTTGAAGAAAATGGAACCTTTTATCAATCTAATTGGCTCTGCCCTGTTTAGTGACCCAGGTAAAACATCCACCTGTATACCTTTTCCTGCATTGCATGCAGATGTCATTCAGTATTCACAGTGTACTGTATGTACATGTCTTAATTTTGCATAAACAGTGATGTGTATAATTGTTTCAATATTAAATATATTACAATATTGAAGATATTAGGCCTATGTTTAATATCTTCAATATTGTATAGCTATTTACAGTACACTGAAATATTAAATGTTTAAATATCAACATAAGAAATGTCATAACTGGAGGAATTACAAAGTACGTTTTAATTGTCTATTATAGCCTATGTGACATGCTGGATTGTTCACGTCGGGAAAGTGTTGACCTCATATATAACTGATACTGATAAGTACAGCGATCTCATTAACCAAATAGGTAAGCATTGTTATTGAATTGTTGATCATGATTAAATAACTGTAACGCCATATCAAACACTAATTTTTTTTTTTTAAATATGTGTTGTTCCTTTCCTAATAGTGCTGAACAAGGCAATTGAAGCAAAAAGGAAACCCTATGGTAATAGTTTCTTCTCATTTCTCATTAGTCTTCAACTTGGTGAAAATCATGCTTGGTGCATTCATCTTCAAATGTTTTGAAGGCATACTTACATATACTTTATCTCCCATCTATTTTTCCTCAAGAATACCTGACGTGTTATTCAAGGGTAAATATGGATGGCTGCATTAACATGTGGGATCGAATTTTGGGTAAATATATTATAACAGAAGTTTGACACTTAACATCTATGATAATGGAAGAGATGAGTATACATGGGTTTGCTCTGTACCTCTAGGTAAACCATCATGGGTGAAACAACAGAGCAAAGGTATGTTCATTTGAGGTCTATTTCTGCCTGTGTTCTGTTATTTTGAGCACTATATGTTGCTTAAACACATGAAGGTTTTGGAGGAATGTCTACTCTACAGACACTGAGATTCACTCAACATGTTCTTATCTCTAATCTCCACCAGATATCCTTGTTACCTTTATCCATGATGTCATATCAGCTTCAGTAAAATGTCGGAAGTCCTGAGAAGAAAAGTCTCTTCACACACACACATGCACGCACACACACGCACACACACACACACACACACACACACACACACACACACACACACACACACACACACACACACACACACACACACACACACACACACACACACACACACACACACACACACACACAGTATTCCTGCACACATAGTATTCCTGCACAATAATTTCACCATGAGGACAAAAGAACACTACAGACAACACAGAGAAGAGGTTATTGAAAAGCAGAAGTGAGGGAATGGACACAAGAAAATTTAAAAGCCCCGTTTAGTGTAATCCATTATTACTGTAAAGGAACACTTCACCGTTTTTTCATATTAGTATTAGTTATTCCCTTAAAGGGATATTCCGCCATTTTTGGAAATACGCTCATTTTCCACCTCCCCTCGAGCAAAACAATCGACATTTACCTTGTTCCCGTTCATCCAGCCATTCTGTGAGTCTGGCGATACAACTTTTAGCTTCAGCCTAGCATAGATCATTGAATCGGATTAGACCATTAGCTTCTCGCCTGCTAGCTTCATGTTTAAAAGTGACTAAGATTTCTGGTAATTTTCTCATTTAAAACGTGTCTCCTCTCAAGTTAGAAAGTGCAATAAGACCAACTGAAAATGAAACCTGGCGTTTTTCTAGGCTGATTTGACATGGAACTACACTCTCATCTGGCGTAATAATCAAGGCAACTTGCACACTACTGGCACTACTACTGCTTGTTGTCTATGGGGACTATTTTCAGATGCTGCGTACGATATCACTACGCCTATGGTACGTTTGCAAGTTGCCTCGATTCTTACGCCAGATGAGAGTGTAGTTCCATGTCAAATCAGCCTAGAAAAACGCCAGGTTTCATTTTCAGTTGGTCTTATTGCACTTTCTAACTTGAGAGGAGACACGTTTTAAATGGGAAAATTACCAGAAATCTTAGTCACTTTTAAACATGAAGCTAGCAGGCGAGAAGCTAATGGTCTAATCCGATTCAATGATCTATGCTAGGCTGAAGCTAAAAGTTGTATCGCCAGACTCACAGAATGGCTGGATGAACGAGAACAAGGTAAATATCGATTGTTTTGCTCGAGGGGAGGTGGAAAATGAGCGTATTTCCAAAAATAAGACGAGTTAGTTAAAGGGATAATCCGGAGTGAAATGCACTTTAGATCAATTTTTCGGACTATTGGGAGTACATACGTTGAGTTGACACCAAAATCATGTCATTCGGATGTATTTTGAGAAAGTTCGAGCTCACCGTTTTTAGCCAAAACTCGTTAGCCTGGAGGTGACTCGGGCATGTCATTTCGCCGCTACAAAACGCTATATTTATACCTCTTCTACTGTTCCAAACAACACTACACTTACGTGGTAGTGAGTAGAGGGTCCCTAAAGCCAAACCGAAGTATCCCCACGTCTTTATGTGGTCGGATAGAGAGTCCAGAATGAATTTAATCGAGTCAGTACCTTTCCGGAAATGTCGCTGTTGCAGCTAGCAACGTTTTCACAACACTTTACTAACATTTCCGGAAAGGTACGGACTCGATTAGTACAATGTGCTTTAAACATGCATGCAAATACCTGCTCTCTCGTTCTCCCACAACCACAAACAAACAAGCAAACAGATATTTGTGTAACACTGTCAATAGTTGCCATAAACCATAAATAAGGCCTTGCTATATACTTATTATGAATATACTTCTTTTATTTGTGAAATATGATCAACTGAGATTAAATGTACCTGTGTTTATTTTATTCATTTGTATATTTTTTCATTTCTTCATTTCATTTTCCTGTTTAAAGACATAGCCTACACTCAAACACAGCAAAAGCATGAGGTGGACATGAGTAAAGGAAGGTTATGGGAACTAAATCCAGGCGCACATGGTTGTGATTGACGTGCTCCAACTCCAGGTGTTAAAATGGCCTGTCTGCAGTCCAGACCTGGTAAATGAGGTGTGTCATGGAATGAAAACATGATTAAGAATACACCATACTGTTGAGCAATTTAAAACCAATATGGGTCAGGAGTGGGACAACAGTTACTGTAATTATCAAAACTCTAAACATTAACAGAATGTTCTTAAATTAAGAAGTAAGTATAGCACAGTGGTGAAGATGTCCCTATTTCAACTTTTTTTGTAAACGTGTTGCTGGCATCATGTTCAAAATTAACATATATTCTTCATAAAATGGTAAAATCAGTAATTTTCATCACTTAATATGCATGTGTCCTTCTTGCAGCAGTTGGTTTATGAGATTGGTAGATTGTCACATTTTAGTTTACACTAATAACAATGCTAAATCATTTAAACAGAATAAGAATTAGTTATACACAAGGTAAACAGATGAGTCTTTCAATACCTATCTTATATATACAGTGAGGAGCACATGTATTTGATACCCTGCTAAAACAGGAATATAAAATCATCATTTGACAATTGATCTTAATGCCTTAACTCAAAAAATTAGTACAAATCAAACCGCCAAGGACACCAATTTTCTTTGTGATTGAAGAATGTATCGTAAATAGATAAATGTTTTCCTTAAATGCTAGGGGAAGGAAGTATTTGACCCCCTATGTAACCCTATGGGAATTTAACACATAGGGTTAACATAGGGGCAGGCAGATTTTTATTTTTAAAGGCCAGCTATTTCATGGATCTAGGATATTATGCATCCCGATAAATTTCCCTTGGCCTTTGAAATTAAAATAGCCCCACATCATCACATACCCTTCACCATAGCTAGAGATTGGCATGGTGCTTTTTCCAGTAGGCCTATTAGCCTGTTTGATTTGCATTGAGCTCAATGAGCATCAAACAGGCTAATAGGCCTACTGGAAAAAGCACCATGCCAATCTCTAGCTATGGTAAAGGGTATGTAATGATGTGGGGCTATCTTAATTCCAACGGCCAAGGGAACTTTATCAGGATGCATAATATCCTGAATCCATAAAATAGCTGGCCTTAAAAAATAAAAATCTGCCCGCCCCTATGTTAACCCTATGTGTTGAATTCCCATAGGGTTACATTGGGGGTCAAATACTTACTTCCCCCTAGCATTTAGGAAGAACATTTATTTATTTACGAAACATTCTTCCATCACAAAGAAAATTGGCGTACTTAGCGGTTTTATTTTTACTCAATTTTTGAATTAAGACATTAAGATCAATTGTCAAATGACGATTTTATATTCCTCTTTTTAGGCAACTTTAGCATGGTATCAAATACATTTTCTCCTCACTGTATATATATATATGTATATTCGTAAACTAATGTGTCTGGATATGTGTTTTACAGTGCTATTAGAAAGTAGGGCCTGGAACTGGAATATTGTAACAGCCACTTTCACGTTTTTCTAGCACTACTGCTGGGTAAAGACAATTCCCATAAATCTTGCTTGGCCAGTTGGGGCAGTATACTTACAGTAGCTTACATGATATCCTTAACAGTGTCCCCGCCTCGATGCCAGAGTGCAAATGAGCAGTTGGCAGATTTTTCATTTCACTCTGAGAATGAAAATGAAAGCAAACACTGATAAGTACTGATCTTCCTGCTTCAACATTTCTATACGGTTAGTAGTATATATTTTTTTACATTTTGGTGTTTGATTACATCTTTTCATAATGGAGATTTTAAGATTACCTGTATTGATTGTGCCTATTCATGGGTTTCATCAGGTCCCTTTCCACAGGTGTATAAATCAAGCACCTAGATTATGAATGCAGACTTGCATGGTGCTTGATTAATACACCTTTGGAAAGGGACCTGATGAAACCCAAGAATACTGTGAATACACAGTACAGTACATGGAACAATTTTCATGCTTGACGTGACAATTAAGTCTATTTTCATTCTCATTCTGATTTTATTTTTCAATCTTGCAATATCTATCTAAAAAGAGATGATGGCAAAGTACAACCTCTTTTTGGCAAAAGCTTTTTGCCTCATGCTCATGGGTATGTATGCTTATGTTTCATTGGTTCAAGTAAACTGTACAGTATTATCACTTACTTGGTTACTCTTATCAAGAACATGACATCGTGGACTTACGGTATGCAGTTATCTGAAACACATAGATTTTGTTCATAAAATTGTAAGCGCCATTACAGCCAAGGGCATGATAAAGTGAAAGTGAAATGAAATGAAGTGGTCATCTTTGACCGAGAGCTATAATATATGTTTTCTACAGTGTTGAGTGCCAGCGAAGCCATACAGCTTCCAGGTCTCCAATTAATATCTGGTAGGTAAAGGCATAGAAAGTAATCAGCCAGCCACTGAATGAGCATCATGTTTAGTGTTTATTTTGTTAAATAATTCAGATGGTACTGTATGTTCTTTACAGACTGCTTGGAAACTAAATGTGGTGTACGGATGACATCCTGTCTGAGAACTAATCAGGGGCAACTCACGGGCAAAGCCAAAGGTGTGTTAATTTTGTTACATGGGTATATATTTTAATATATATACTTCATTTTGGATTTCATGGATTGTATTTTTCAGAGCTTTGAATAATTGTAAAGACAGTGAAAGCAGTGCAGTTGTCTAACTGAAAAGTTGAATTTGTCACCTGTGTTTGTTTTTGCTTGTGTTCCAGGCTGTATTGCCCGTGACTGTAAAAATGCCCTAAAACTGTGTGTGAAACAGATCCCGAAGAATGTGTTTGAATATGTCAAAGCCATCACAGAGACCGCTGAGCAGTATACTGGTTTGTGTCTATCTTCATTGAATTGATGTTCAAAGTTTGGACTGTTTAGGAAGTTTACGAGTGTGGGACAATCACCTGATACCATTTTGTCCTCACAGATGTTGGTCTAGACTTTTTTTCTGACTCCTACCTACAATGCTGGCAGAGGCCTGACACTCACAATGGAACTCAACTCACTGGTGAGAAAGCGGATGCTCAACTGAATATTTGCCACCCCAATGTAGATGTTATAGTGCAACATTTAGTCACAAGGAGGTCTAATGACTAAAAAGTTGCACACAGCTTGTTATCTACTAACAAGTGATTGGATTTGTGTGTATCTGCATTAGACTGTGTGATTGATGACCTCTTAGAGACGATGGATCCTTTCATTACTCTATTTGGCTCTATGCTGTTCAGTAATCCAGGTGAGCATCAACACGTGTTAACTTGATGTTTGTATTATTATAAGGTACTCACACAAAGAATCAATAAGTGTCATAAATGTAGGCTACATATCAAATGTCCAGTGTTTCATATCTTTAATATGCTATAGCTGTTTGTGCTAAAATATGAGATGTTGATATGAATTGATAGGAATCACTGGAGGAACACATTTATATGTTTGGTTCTGTCCTCCTTAGCCTATATGATATGCTGGTTTGTTCACATCGGGAGAATTCTCGTCACGCTTGGAATTGACACAAGTAATCATGACTATGCTGTACAAATGGGTGAGAATGGTTGAATATAACAATTAAATGTGTGTAACATCTTACTAAACAACTATTTCTAACACAAATATTGTTTTTTTTTCAACAGTAATGAACAGGGCAATGGAAGCACAGAGGAATACGTTAGGTAGGTAAAGTAACTAGTTTCAATGAGCTGCAAATTTACTATTGCTTTCCACTTGTTAAGATATCAGAGTAGGCTACATTCATCTTAGATAGATCTTGTGAATGCATATAAGCCATATTTGAACCTTTTTTTCCCTAATAATGCATTTGTCTCTTCAAGTATATGTGAAATGTTCGAATATGAGAAACCCAGATGACGACTGCGTTGACATGTGGAATCGTATATGGGGTAAATATGTTATTGACGTTCAAATATTCAACTGCCAGACAATGAAAGGCACGATTAGCCAACACATTAAATCGACTTTGTCTTATAGGTACACCAGCATGGGTGAAACAAAAAAGCAAAGGTACGTTCCCTGAAGGTCTATAATTCTGTATTTTCACCATATAATGATGCTTTACCACCTGAGGGTTTCAGAGTGGACACTGGCATTCATTCAACATTTCCTAACATCCACCAGATGTCTTTGTTGCTTTTATCCACGATGCCATATCTGCTTCATCAAAATGCCGGAGATCCTGAGTGGGAAAATCACTAGAATCACAGGAGTATGCCCTCTGTCTTCTCTCTATCATACACACACACACACACACGCAAATATAAGCTTTATGAATAAATGATCAAACCTGTAGCTTACACCATTCATATTTTAATTAATCAATAATTTTAGTTTCAACGTCAATTATGACTTTCAATGATTATGAAAAGTTTGCTTTTGCTTTGTTTATATCCTCCTTAACCCTTCACCAAACCCCTTGGTCGAGGGTATCAGTTTCATAGTGCCACATAGGTTATATGACAACTTACAAATTTGGTGATGCCCAGCAAAAAAACCTGTCTTACATTTTGTGGGTTTCCAACCCAGATCAAGCCAGACAGTGGGAGTGGCAGGTATATTAATCTGTCATAATCTTACATAGCGTTATTAATGAATTTGAGAGTGTTATAAAAACTGGTTACCTACAAAAATGTTTAAAAATGTGTGTACCTATAATGTTAAAAATAATGTACTGTATGCAGTGTGCTTTAAGTAGGCATGCATACTGTACCTGCACTCTCTTTCTCCCACAACCACACACAAACAAACAGATATTTGAATGGCACTGTCAATAGCTGCCATAACCCATAAATAAGGCTTTGCTATGTGCTTATATGTATTATGAATATACTCTTTTTATTCGTGAGATATAATCAACTGTGATTAAATGTACCTGTGTTTATTTGATTTATTTGTATGTTTTTATTTCATTTTCCTGTTTAAAGACATACACTACACACTCAAACACAGAAAAAGCGTGAGGTGGACAGGAGTAAAGGAAGGTTATGGGAACAAAAAGAACCAAACAGAAAAAAAGACATTAACTACAATTCAGCAACAAACAAACAGATAACACATACATACAAACATACATCATACATACAAACATACATGGATATATAAAGCTAATTTATAAAGCATCTTAACTGGAATATAGTAATTGTAGTAGCAATTGTAATTTTAGCAGTAGTAACCACAATAATAATAATAATTGGAACAGTAATATAATAATTAAAAAGCGGAATGATTAAACCCCTTTATAAGTCCATGTTCCTTGCCAGTTCAGATACTCTGCTGTTGTATCCCCATACACTTCATTCTCTGAAGTTATCCTCTCCGTCCATTTCCACTGGGGTTAAGTTGTTGGGTCGAAGAGCAGTGGAGATACCATGATGATGTTGGAAAGCCGAGAGGGAAGGTCAACAGAGGTGTTTCTGGTGAGGACGTGAGGGAGGATAGAAACATCTGTAACTCAGTAGTGTCAAAGTCAGTTTTTCTCAGTTATATAATACTGCCTTCGGTCAATTCTCCTTGGTCCATCTCTTTGAGATCCATTGGTAGTCCATTAATAAGGTCATTCATGGCCTTTCCCGACTTAAAACTAAAGTGTGAATTTTCTCTCTTCCCTCCCTCCCAAGTAATTATAAACATGTCTCAAAGCTGTGCAATGGGCTAGCTGGGATCGGGGAAGCAGCGGATTTTCTTGCATCTTTCGGGGTGAGAAAGACGTCACTCTCGGCGGCGTTGTTGTTGCAGTTGAGGGTCACGGGGAGGCTCTGCTGTCGGTAGGGGCGGGTCGGGGGGCGGGAGCGGGGTGGGCGTTGGGGGACCTGGGAAGGCGGGGCTCCGTGACGCAGAGCCAGGCGCACATGGTTGTGGTTGGCGCGCTCCGACTCGTCGTCGATGTCCGTCTCGTCAATCAAAGGGATGCTGTTCACCGAGTCGTTGATGATAAACTCAGGGTGCGCCATGAAGTCGTGGATGGAGTTCCTGGACTCTGGCTTCTCGATGCCGTCATAGAGAGAGCTACGGAAGGCTTTCACCACCCGGATCTAAAGAGCGATGCCAAGGAAGGGAGTGGGGAGGGGTGCACACAATCAAAAAAAAAAAAAAAAAGAAGGGACGGGAGTACAAGATGGGGGTGTTGTAAAGAGACAGAAAAAACAGAGGGCAATTTAGTTTCTCAAGGAGTGGCGAAGGACAACCCATTCTGGCTTTACCTGAGAGAGTGGGGAGGTCGTGACGGCAGGACAATGCCACTCTCCGTCTCTAACGCATGGCAATTTGAGGAGTCAAAGAACTTCAGAATCCAATATTTACTCTATTCAGGCCTGGGAGATGCAGGCCTGATACAATACAGGTTGCTTTGGCTTTCATTAGCAAGGCACACTCTCCCTCATGCAGCTTTAAAATGCTTCTCAACCAAGGAGTGCTTCTGAATGTAATTAAGTAAAAACATGGAAACAAACTGAATGATATATAAATCAGAACCAAAATATAAATGCAAAACAAAAATGTTAAACCAACTTTTGCTGTTGTCAGTTCACAGTTGGACAATAAAATGGGTGGTTTATGAGCAAATAAAAATCAACAATAACAATGGATAATTGAATTTAAAATTTCACATAAAACACATTCACTCTTATCACCACTCCCTCCTCACACACACAGACACACACACACACACACACACACAGACACTGACACAAGAAACAATACAGTGATAAATTGTGGTGACTGACAATGCTATGCTATTATGTTTTATACATTGTATATAAATGCATCTTTTTGGCATGATCTGTATTATCAGTAAACAGATAGGCTCCGAATCAAAGATGATGATTTGTTTTCCAGTGGCAAAAGAAATACAGGAGGGAGAAACATGCACAATCATGAATGAGGCACCCATCCTAAAATGCAGGTATTCCTTTATGCGATGCAATAGCACACAAAGCAGACAAATAAACACAAGCAAAAATGCACATGTTAAGGCAAAGAGCAATAATCTGCCCAGCGAAGCAAGCATACTGTAATGCAGAGCAAACATAATCAACGGAAAGCTTTAACAAGTCAATCAATATCTATTAGCAACCTAACTTAGCCTGCAGAGTAGGGTTTTATGGAGATTTATTGTGTTTAGAAGCTGTAAAAAAAGAGAAATGTGTCTGCAGTAATTATCATAGTATTCCTCCTGTAAAGGAGCCACTAGCTGGTGCTTTCATTGTCTTTCCCCTTAATCTACAGCCATACCCGAAGCTGTATACTGTAAATAACCGATGTGTTTTGTGCATGTTGTGGAAAATAAGTACTGTGTATTTTAATGAGGCATACTTGATCAAATTCACCAAGTACCAAGTGAATAACCAAGTAAATCACATTAGGAACAGTCTAGATTGCCCCTGCAGATATATGTATGGGGACTAGTTTTATTGCCAATGGATTTGGCAGGTTTACTACTGCAGGGTAGGCCATGCAGCTAAATAGGGTGAAGAGTTCTTGAAAACTATAGTCTGGTCTAAAAACTCTAATAGACAGAAATCATCATAAGAAAGTGAAGCATTACACTCCCTGTTGGTGATACCTATTGGCTTTTGTCTAAGGGCGCAAGGCAACATTTGCATGCAACGCTTTAATCAATGTTTTATAAAAATAAGTAAGTAAATAAATAAATAAATCAAAATAAAAGGTGGATCTTGAGTTTTCACCGTGAGGAGCCCTAATCTTGAGCAGGTCATTATTATGCGGCTGCTGGCCACAAACCACCAGTCTGCCTGGCGGAGGCCACACAGAGTAATGGCAGGGTGTGACACGAGATGATTCATCCAAATCCATGTTTCTGACAGATGGTACGGTACATATTTGGAGCGCGTCCAGGGATGACTGCAGCCCAGAACACGTGGTACCACCAGCAAAAAATGTTTTTCTTTTTTTTTTCCCCTGTGATGCTGGCCAATCACATATAGTTTTGTTTTTCTCAGCACCAACAGTTTTTTTTCCCTTTTTTTTTTTCGTTTCATGTCTAAAGAAATGGCAAAATGCACAAGGGAAATCAGCCAAAGTCAGCCATGCTCAAATTACTCACGAGGAAAATCAAGATCTTACGAGCACACTGTGCTATGCAGGCAGATGAACATCTGAGTGAGTTACTGGGTGGAAAGCCCATCGTCAGGCTTTGCGCACGGAATGTTACAAGCAAGTCTGATGGTCCTGGTGATATATAATATATATATTTACGTTGCAGTGAAGCAGATTAATAGATGGTGTGCTTTTTTGACATGCATATAGCGCTGCTATACATTCTTTTGCAAAGTTGCTTGCAGCGGTGCATGTGCAACAGAACTTTCCAAGCAATGGACAGGAAGCAACACAACTGCCTGACTAAGATCTTCCAGAAAAGAATTGGACTTAAAAAAGAACACAGAGAAACGTTTTGAAGCTCCTACGTAGGTGGATTTGTTTTTCCAAGAAGCCAGGTTGTGAACATTCATTAAGAGAACACTGGTAATAGCCTCCTAATGTGTTCCTCAACACTTTGGATAGCACATTTGTAAACTTTCGAGTATAAGGCCCACAGCTGTCAAACTGCACAAAATGTATGGAAATGCAAAATTTGTGCTCTTTTTGCACAGTGGACAAGAGCATTTTTAAAAATATAAGTTTGTTCTTTCACAATGCTGTTGTAGGAGCTTTATGGAAAACATAAAGTCAAACAAAGAGTTCTGTACATCAAACGAGTCTTAGATCCAAAATACCAACAAAATGAGATGACTAAGACCCTACCATCTTTCTCGCCAAGTGCTAAGGCTGAATGCCATTTTATTAAGGGATGTTTAAATGAATGGAGGCTTTTCTGCAACATTGCTGGCTACTGTTCTTACTCTCAAGGGCAAAGCGATCGAAAATACTAAGTTAGCTCGACATAATATCATTTCGAATTATATTGTAAAGGGAGAAACAAAACAAATCAAAACTAGAAAACACTGTCCCAAATGATCACACTACTCTCAATCACTACGGGGGCTATTCCAGGGGTGTAACATTTAAACTCAGATCAAAACCTAGCATTTGTCCATTGACTGTTTTATGTGTTTTGTAAGCAAATTACATGATACGTATGACAGGTTCTTCCTGGCATTACATGTATTTGACTTTGGATGACACACAAGCACAGAAATGATGAAAACAGAGAAAAAGCAGACAGACGGTGAGGAGGACAAGAGAGAGAGAGAGAAAGAGAGAGAGAGATAGAGAAAGAGAGAGAGAAAGAAAGAGAGGGACAGAGAGAAACAAATATACTGCTATATTTGTCCCAGTTTTAGTGTGACGAGACAATTTACTGAACTGACAACCTCACGTATATCAAATGGAGATGAAAAAGAAGAGTGGGTCTATATTTCATAAGGAACTAAATCACTTGAATTATTCTAATGTCTACTGATGGTGGTATTAAAACATAATAAAAACATTCTCAAAATTAAAAAAGAGAATGATAATTAGTGGATTAGAGGAGTATGTGTCTCAGTTTAAGGTTAGGAGGATCTGGCCTAATAAATCTGACACAACTTAAGATGCAGATAGATGGGTAAATGTAAGCACATCTATCCTGTGTACATTTACCTTGACATACAGAGCAGGTGCATTGAGATGCAAAAGCCTGCTGTGTTTACCTGTACTGAGGCGCTCCATGTGTTGGCTTTCAAAGGATCACATTTCAAACAGCATCCCAACGCTAAAACACACATGCAGCTGCAGAACAGGCCTTTGCATGGCAACGCACTCTCTGTATGTCCATTTAACATTACCTTCTACAGATCTCATTATTCACTTCACCGAACAGCTTTGTATCTTTAGAAAATCAGTCATGTTTTTGAATGGTCGTGCATCATTCCCTCAGTTTGCCTCGAGATGGGAGAAATACGGATTTCAATGAAACCCATGAATAGGACTTCCTGCTTTCAATGATGTAAAAAGATGATTTTTACATCATTGAAAGCAGGAAGTCCAACATTGAAATCCGTATTTCTCCTATCTCAAGGCAAACTGAGGGACTGATGCACGACCATTCAAAAACATGACTGGTTTTCTAAAGATACAAAGCTTAATACTAATCGGTGAAGTGTCCCTTTAAATACAATTATGTCCATGTATTTCCAGAGTTGTGTTAAGGTGGACAGTTCATTTCTAATTTTTCAACTCTTCCTGTTTCTCCACTTATCACAACAGCACACTGACCAGCACAAGCGATAAAGAAAAGAAACACAACATTCAGTAGCTCCAACTAAATCCAATTAATCAAAAACAGCTAACAAGTAAGAAAGGAAACAGGATTAAACAGCATGGCAGAGTAACACTGATGTGTCCCTATATGACACTCAGAACCTACAAAGAGAAAGAAAGGAGGAGCAAAGAAGAGAGGGAAAAGAGAAAGAAGCAGGAAAGAGAAACAAAACAAGCTCACAAAAGACAGATAATCAGAGGAGAAACACAGCACATCATAAAACAAATAAGAATGACTTGAGTTTGAACAGGACACTCGAAAAATACAACACGAGACACACTGGAAGCTTCTTTGCGGAAGTCCAGGCGTTCCTGGAGAGGGATGGAAAAGAATTAGTGTTGATGCAACACAATGCTCATGGCCTTATACTCGAAGGTTTACTACGACTCTACAATGAAAAAGGAAATAAAAAGACTACATCTCAAATTTCTTTGTCCATTTTTTAACATCTGTTTTTGTTCCGTTTTGTTCAGTTTTGTTGGAATGACTGCAACATCCCTTTCTCAAACAGAGAAAGTGGAACTTGCACGGTTTTGAAAGAAACGTTTTGCCTTCTGAAAATGACTCGCAGGTATCGACTGAAGTCGACTGAATGGATTGTGTCGGTTTCGGAATGATCAATGTTTTTTTTGTTTTGTGACGAATATCTCAGGACCGTCAGAAATCAACTGAATAAACGAGGAGCAAGGCACCAAGAGGACAGCGAGCCAAATCACAGGCAGCACCAAAGCCCAACGAAGCAGCAAGACAAAGAAATAGCTTCAGATTAAAATGAGGTAGTGAACAGGGGAGGAGGAAGAGGAGGAGAAGGAAGAGGGGGAGGAGGAGGAAGAGGAGATGCGAAAAAGAGCGCCAAACAGCCAACGGAAACATGAAGCTCAAACTAGAAAAAAAGAAAAGGAAAACTGGGATGGATAGACAAAACGGGAATGACACAGGCACCTGGTGTGAATCCACTCCCTCGGACAGCATCTAGATGCATACTGGTGGACTCTGTGTGTGTGTGTGTGTGTGTGTGTGTGTGTGTGTGTGTGTGTGTGTGTGTGTGTGAGTCTGTGTGCGATGAAGTAGTAATTTCATTTATGTACATGTGTGGGTATGAGTACTGTATATAAATATAGATGTATCTATATGTGTGTGCACGCACATGCATGCCTAGTTGTATATATATACTACACTTAGTATGTCCTTCATGTCAGACCCTAACTGAGTGGTTAAGTGTGCTATTTGTGCTATGCGTTTAGGGCGCCATTTAATGTAAAGTTGGAACTCACTCCCTGGGGCGCCCGTGGCATTGGCAGTGGAGAGAACTACGTGAGTGGGGGTAGAAATATTGGTTACTTCGTGGAGCTGGCTGAGCACAGAGGACCGGCGGCGCACAGCCCCCTGAAAGGAGCCGCTTCTCTTGAAGGTACTCACTACCTCCATCTGCAGGAGAGAGAGAGAGAGGAACATCACACACACAGTCACACACACACACACATACCGTAATGAGTCTCAATATGTAGGGAGAGGAAACAGGGCTGCTGACTAGTCAACTTCATCCACAATTGTAAACATGGATCATGTGTTAAGTAGTGCTAAACTATCTATATTTTTTGGTCTACTGTACTTATTGCAGTGGATATCTGCAGTTCAGTGGAAATCCACTGTTAAAATAGGCTGAGCATACTTCAATATAAGCAGCAGCATATTTCACCATCTAGCATGGCACATAACGCCATAGTGATTTGTATCTATTTGCTAGTGGGCATATAAAGCCTTCAGATTCATATCTATAAACTCTAGCATATTTCATCGTATAGCAGACATTTAAAGCTTTAGTGATTTGTATCTACTGCTTCATCAGTGTCTGGTTTCTGTAGGATTACTGTCATCCATTTTGGACACCTTAAATACATATCTATGGAAGCAGCTTCTCCTCCACAGGCAAATGCCTTGGGTTGATGTCAGTGAAACAGAACATGGTCGGTATCTGTGAGGTCAGTATGACAATGGCATGACGGTGGAAGGAGTGTGTGGTGGTGGTGATTTTTTTTTTTAAGGCATACTGAAATAAATACAATGACTGGGGAGATGTAATGGTGGCACATATAATGGTGGGCGAAAGGGTAAAGGATGTGGTGGAATTTTAAATGTAGAAAAGAACTGGTTAAGATTTCATATCAGACATTACTATCATTATCTTGTATCAAATAACAAAATATGTTTTGCTATAAGGCATACTAGGCATACAGTAGGTTAGCATTAGACTGGGATTCGGCAGTTGGTACAAAATCAATACTGTCAAACAAAACATTGGTTGAGAAATAAGGCCTTGTGTTCAGTACATTCAGAGTTTTTTTCTTCCTGCAGGGAAAAAAGTCTGTTTAAAACAAAAAAAAAAAAACAGACAACTCTGCTGCAATGGCAGACAAAACATTATGAACTAGAAGCTCTACCTGAGTCTGAATACGGTTGAGTCCTCGGAACCAAAGAATCTGTCCACGGCGAAGCTCGCGTTCAGCGTGGTCGATCTCCTCCTCGTCCTCGGCCATATCTTCGTCCATGATCTCATCGGCACCTGTCCCATGGCCGGCCTCCTTCAGGAACTTCAGCTGATGGGTGGGCACCGTGGCAATGACCTGTGACCCCAGCACATTCCAGCACGGTTAAAACGACACCACAACACATGAGCACATGGAGACACATAAACAGCTTATGGAGAGTAACTTAAGGGGATATAGTACTTATGAAGGCAAAGGTCTTGGTCAAATGTGCGTGTTGTTGAGTCTCCAAGGCCAGCTGGTTAATGAACCTTGGAGGACACGTTGATGAAATAACACAGGCAAATAACAGGGCCAGAGGCCAAAGGTTTTAACTACTGTATGTCAGGGTATACTGTATTACACCTACAGAGGACAGGTTAAGATGGATCAAAAGTAGCTACCACAGGACAACCCAGTCCATTCTATAAGATTCATCATCCCACAGAGTTTAGTTGCTGCTCTGATGAAGTTCATGCAAACCCTTATACTAAAACATGCTGGCGTTATCTTAGCTAAGTTAGCTAAGTTATATTGTTGAGCACAGTTGCAGCTAGCTAAACACAAGACCTGGAGGCGAGTCCAAACCCCCACCACCCTGTACAGTTCCACACTCTATCTCTCTGTATCTAAACTGTACCTCTGTATTTAAACTGTACCTCTGTATCTATACTGTACCTCTGTATCTGTATCTATGTTTATTAGTATCTATATATCTTTAAGTGTTCTCTTGCAGAGCTGCAAGCAAACTCAGCAGGCGGGAGCGTGGGTGGTTATGTGTCTGACAGGGGGACTGGGCTCCAGAGAGAGAGCTTTAGAGGCAGCAGCACCTGTCCCCAGAGTAGCTCCCCGAGTCCCACGAACAGGCACCACAGCCACTGCTCGATGTTCAGGGGAGAACAGCTGAACGGCTTCCCTCCCCACTGCACGATTACGATCTGAGAGGGAGGGAAATGAGAAAGCACAACAGTGGCTATTACAGTGAGACAACAGGATGTGAGGATTTATTGTCAGTAAAATAAACATCTTGTAAATGGTGTATCTCTAGAAAATGTCACCCTACAGTAACTTTAATGGTTTACTATATTCTGATTTACCTTGCACTCGATGATTTACATTTCAGCATTTCAAATCTTCTTCATAAATTATGATTACACTCAACACAACCCATATTGGTGAGGTCTGTAAAGTAGTTTTCGTTATTCGTATTCATATGTCATCTTTGAATAGTCACAACAACAGTGCATCACACACATAATAATGGGGCCTCTCATAGACAGTAGATCGTAGAGACGACGGATGTATCATTCAAGTGTTGTTCAACAGAGATTCCTTAATGATTCTACAGATATCTTCCTAATGGGAACCAGTAACTTTCTAGAGTCAGATACAGATTAATAAAACGCAGGACAGTTTGTGTCAGAGAAAGTTGCACACTGACAGGAACAGCCAACACTCACCTGTATTCCAAACGTTCCAAACACTATGCTGCAGAATATCGGGTTGGAGAACATGCCGTCGAAGACGTTCCTCTCGCCGTGGATCTTGCGGGCGTTGATCTCGTTGAAGAGCTGCATGAGGACGAAGGTGTTGAAGATGATGGTGTAGTGCTCAGAGGGGGGAGAGTGCAGGGGAGCATTGCGCCCGCTGTCAATGTTGAAAATCTTCTCCCCTGAAATGGAAAAGGAGTCAGTGAAAACAGAGCTGATCAGAGTCATCCATTGATTTTAGAGACAAAAATGACAAGCAGACCGACAGGCAGACAGGCAGACAGGCAGACAGGCATGTATTCAATAGAGTTCAAAATATCACACCATGAATCAACACATACATGTATGCATGTGCATGTATGATATATGGATATATACGGTAACACTTTACTTGACGGGTTCGTTCATAACACATTCATAACAGCTGTCATGAACTGCACATGAAGCATTCATGACTGTTTCATGAAACATGACTCAACATTCATACCAACCCTTTCATGAATGTGGAAGACAAAACGTCAAAAATTTGTCAAAATAAAAGTCCAACAATCGCAAAGCAGCATTGCTGTCTTTTTGTTTTAGCCAACCATGTTACATCTTAGTCAACGGGGAAGTCCAGTGTCCTGGAGAACTGAACAATTTTTTTGTCTGTTTGTTTATTTTATGATGGTAACCTCTGACGAATGCATAATTGTCTACACCAATGACTATACTGTAGATATATAATACAGGAATGTCCAACCATTTCCACAGATGGTCAGTAGTTCACTTCCCAGTATGATGAATACTTCACAACTCGTATAGTAAAGTGACATTAGAAGTAGACTTCATAAAATATTCATGAGATGTTTACAAATGCTGGAGAGGATTCATAATACCCTGTATATGGATTACTAGATTGTTGGACTTTTATTTTGACAAGTTTTTGTTGTTTTGTCTTCCACATTCATGAAAGTGTTGGTATGAATGTTGAGTCATGTTTCATGAAACAGTCATGAATGCTTCATGTGCAGTTCATGACAGCTGTTATGAATGTGTTATGAATGAACCCGTCAAGTAAAGTGTTACCATATATACAGTACTACACTGTTACACCGTTGTATTAACATCATGTGCCTAACATAAAAATCAGTTGAGAGACAAGAAGGCTGCTTTCCGACTGTTTGAGTGGGCTGTCGGAGTGTATGTTTGTCTGAGGTGAAGCTTGCAGCCTTGACCACAACAGGCCAACATTCATGGCCTGTTGTTAAGGCCGCATCCTGCCATCCTACCAACAGACCAACCAGACAGTCCGCTCCACTGAAGCGCCTCCCACTGCCCTGGTCCCATGCCCCACAGTGACGTACCGGCAAAGAGCAGGGTGAAGATGATGACGAGCTGGTAAATGGCGTGGCCCAGGATGTTCTTCATCATGGTGAGAGAGATGAGCGGGTTGTTGCGGCCGTAGGGCTTCCTCAGCAGCAGGGACAGCGTGGGCGGCTCCGTGGCCAGGGCCAGCGAGGCGAAGGTGTCCATGATCAGGTTCACCCACAGCATCTGCACCGCCTTCAGAGGAGAGTCCTGACGGAGGGAGGGAGGGAGGGAGGGAGAGAGGGAGAGAGAGACAAAACAAGAGTGTGAGGTCCACCTGTTCAATAATGGCACATTAAAGGGTTAGCTACATAATAAATGGAAATAATGGACTCTGTGCATCTGCAACGCCTAGTGCCCAGCTGTGTGAGGAATGAGAGCAGGACAGTGGGTGGGAAGAGTGTGTGGGTGTGTGCATGTGTGGTGTGTGTGTGTACGTGTGTGTATGTCTGTGTGTGGGGGACACCTGCAGAGCAAATGAAATGGCTTTATTTATTCATAAGAGTGGCACAAACACACTACATTAGTTCAAGTGGCAGGTCCTCATCCAAGCAGAGAGTGACAGAGCCAGGAGAGCGATAGCGACAGGCAGAAAAGGGAGAGAGGCGGAACGACAGAGGGAGAAAAGGCAGCAAAGGCGAAATGAGTCTACCATCCTGGGAGGCTTCCTTGAACAGATACCTACTTCATAATAATAACAATAATGGCAACAAACGATAAATAATAACTTCGTACCGGCTTTCAGTGTGAGAACTGGCAAAAGACACACCGTGATATGGAATCATTTGACAGCAGATTTTATGACTTCATTACTTCTAGTGCAGTGAAAGGCATTTATATCACCTCTACCTGTCTGCTGTGGTAATTTGGTCCATTACTTTGGTGGCGCTGCTAGCACCACACTGAGATTCGAAGGCTGGGGGAGAGGAGTTGTAGATCTGGCAACACAAAATGTTCTGAACCAATGCTTCATTTCCGACACCTTTCCTGGACAGCTTACTGCCTGTGGATCATTTTAACAACCCACGGTATGGAGTTGTGTGGTGGAGTTTTTGAAAAAGCAAACTTACTGACTTCATTAAGCGAAGGTAATTAGGTTTTGGGTTATCCTCTTATTGTCATTATGTCAGACACAATTTCAAGCTTCGTTGCCAGGTACTCCAATTGCAAAACGGATAGAAAATGGCCGGGTTTCCCAAAATTGTTAAGAAGCTCTTAAGTGCTAAGAACTTCTTAGGAGCGTTGTAAGAATGTTCTAAGAAGCTTCTTAACGATTTTGGGAAACCCGGCCAATACCTGTAGCACTTGTCTCAGTATTAGGGGCTACTGGGTCTGTCTCCAAACAGCATTGTTGTGTCCATCGTTAAAATGATACGGCAGCATGAAGACTTCTGTCATCTTTGTCTGTTTCCTACAGACGTACCTGTGTGATGCAAGCTCCAGTGAAAGCGACGATGACGGCCACAACGTTGACGGTGAGCTGGAACTGCAGGAATTTGGAGATGCTGTCGTAGACGTTGCGGCCCCACATCACGGCCTTCACAATGCTGGAGAAGTTATCGTCAGTCAGAATGATGTCCGAGGCCTCTTTGGCCACATCAGTGCCAGCGATGCCCTATAAAATGGAACAGTGTGTGTAGACAAGGTGAGTTAAAGGACGCGTCCCAGAGGCCTTGCAGAGTAACTGCTCAGATTTAGCAGATTGCAAGACAAAAGCTTCACATGGAACAGCAGACTGCCTTTTAGCAGATTCTTTTAACAGAATGCAGAGTACGTCCACATGTTTTATTGTTAGTGCTCCCTGTGAATCAAACCCATTAGCTTAGTAATGTTACACTGCATACCATTAAGAGCTGGACCTCCTGAATGCAAAACAAAAATATTCATTACAATACGGATTTATAAATAAATACCAGCGAGCTTCTCTCTCTTTCTCTCTCTCTCTCTCTCTGTAAAGCCCCTTTAAACCAGCAGTATATAATGGCGCACAGTCAGAGGGTTCAATTTACCATGGCGAAGCCAACATCAGCCTTCTTAAGTGCAGGTCCATCATTGGTTCCATCTCCTGTTACAGCAACAACCTGGCGTTGTTCACATATAGTGCTGTCTATGATGCCTGCACAAACAAAACATACTCTTGTAAACACTAATCAACTGTAAACCATTTGAACATACACAAATAATGGAGTAATGCACTGCCCTCTGAACTAACTATGTATCAGCAAATTACTGTTAAAACGTGAATTAAATATAAAAGTCATTGTATCCATCTATTTTCAAATATATACTTTATCTCAAAAACCTTTTGGAACGTTGACCCACCTTTGACCAGTGTGTGTTTGTCTGTGGGAGAGGATCGGGCCAGTACTCGCAGTTTGGGCCAAAGTTTGTCAATTCTCTCCTGTTCAATCTGTTAAACATTTAGACAGAGCATCCTGATCAGCCACACAATACCACACTCGGATAAAGCCTCAGTGATGCAAGTGTAACAGTAAGTGCCAAAAATCCACCACATTTCATTTCATTCATATTCCTCCATCAGCCCGATGTGTGGCCTCATCCTCTAGCCCCTGACTTAAGTGGCCTGAACCGCATTATACCCGTACTGTACCTCTCCTTTCTCGTTTCTGATTCGTCGATTGAAGTCTTTGCCCTCCAGGCAGATGAAGTCGTCTCCGGGGTGGATGATGCCACACTTGGCAGCGATGGCGCGCGCCGTGTTGATGTTGTCCCCTGTCACCATGCGCACTGTGATGCCCGCCCTCTGGCACTTCGTGATCGCATCAGGCACCTGGGGGACAGGACCGAGGGGGAGAGGCACGGAGGGATCAATATCATCAATACCCACCGGTCACCGAGTTCACCCAGCAATTTCTCTCTCCGATCATACATCATCCAGCCCTATTTGTATTGAGTCCTTGACTAGGTGTCAAAGGCTATGACATACTGTCATATTATGCGCATACATTTCCATATCCTTGCCAATATATTTACGTTATATCACATCATATCACAAATCGTTATTGTCATGACGAGCCATGACCCTGACGACATACTGTAAATTCAGCACATGTGTATCATGCAAGCAGAGCAGCTCACTGCCGTCCACATCCGCAGTCGTTTTAAAGGCTTTCCATGTGCCTCAGGCCAAACAGAATCTGTGATGCCCATACAAGTAGGGGTGTAACATTCCTTCTATTTTATTGTATTCATAATATTCTTTGAATTTCCATTTTAGTATAATCACTACATTTCTATTAGATTCATTAGATTAGATTAAACTTTATAGTCATCGTGCAAAGTACAAAGACAACGAAATGCAGTTATATTATACTCAATATTACAGCACAACTTGTACTGTTCTTCCAGAATGTATCCTATCTCCTATTCATTTCACGCCTCCTACTGTATCCTGGGGTTTCTACGCTACCTCAGGACGGACTGGATCCTCGATGCCAACCACGGTGAGGCAGACGAGGTTGGTGATGATGTCGGCCTCGTTTTCCCAGTCGGGCTCCGGGCTGGCTGGCAGGTCCCTGTAGGCCACGCAGATGGTGCGGAGGCCATTGCAGGCCATGGGCTCGATCACGTTCTTCACCATCTCGTCCCGGTCTCGCGGCCGGAAGATGCGCGGTTCGCCCGCGGCATCCAGGACGGTTGTGCATCTGAGAAAGTGAGAAAGGATAGCAAAAAGATGTATTTGCATTTCACCTGATCTGATCTGTTCTCAAAAAAAAGGAAAATTTAACTATTAACTCAATTATTCAACTGAAGAACCTTAGGAAAATTAAACTATCAGCTTTACAACATTTGCAGTAATGCTACAAAGTGGGAGTGTTTCATCCATAGAGATGTCTGCTGTTGCTGAATCATGGCATATTAATGAAGACATTAAGGCTTTATATGCTAAATAAAGGGCAAAATACAACCTCACAGAATGTCCACACACACACACACACACACACACAATAAACAACAGGTCAGAACATGATATCAACCTTTAAGTCGGACACTTTGAGCGACTAACTCACTTCTTGAGCAGAATCTCGGAGGCTCCTTTGCTGTAGAGGCGGAAGGAGCGGTCGGGCAGCTGGATGACGGTGCTCATGGACTTGCGGACGGAGTTGAAGGTGTAGACCTTGTAGAGCTTCTCCTCGGGGATCTGCTCCCTTACAGGGGCGTAGTCCCGCTTCAGGTCCAGCACAAAGCCCAGCAGGCCACACTCTGTCTTATTGCCCACCTGCTTAGGCAGACCACCTTCCTGATCAGCCGCCTGGAGAAGGGAATTAAGGCACATTTGTATCATAAAACAGTGAGAAACATTCAGGAGCCATGACATCTGTACATCTACGTAACTTTGATTGTATTTATATGAAGCATGAAGTGTGCTATACTTAAAAAGGAATATAAAATGCATCAAAATGGTAGAAATGTTTGAAACTTATGATTAAAATGGAAATGTAATCTAAAATAAACTGTATTATATTATTTACGTCCAAAACACATAAACTTAAGATGGCAAGTTGTTGCACTGAGAGCTCTCACCATGATCTTAGATGTGTAGGCACAGTTGATAGCAATGGCACTGACTATCAGCTCTAAGGTCTTGGAGTTAATCTGGCTGGGGTCCGGAACCGTACTGAAGAGTTGGTCACCCACAAAGGCCTGGACCACTGTCATACGATTGGTGGTCAGGGTCCCGGTCTTGTCAGAGCAAATGGCCGTAGCATTGCCCATGGTCTCACAGGCATCCAAGTGGCGTACCAAGTTATTGTCCTTCATCATTTTCTATAAAAACAAATATATGTATATATATATATATATATATATATATATATATATATATATAAAGTTATGGGTTAACATAGACTATTGGGAAATAACCATTGCAAAGCCACATCTGTGGATATGCAACATTGGTCAGAGTACAAAATACATAAAAATGTAGATATGACATTCTTTTAACGACCCCTTAATGCAAGGGCTAATTCAACAATGTCAATGCACTAACTCCAAGTCACTCAAATTGTTAGAACAACGGTCTGTAAATGAAAATATTTGGATTTCACTGATTTTGAACTTTATTTAGAGTGGGGATGGTTATTTTTGCCAATGCTCACTAATAGCAGCAGGCACACAGGCTGTCTGGCCAGGACTCTGTTCCAGTAAAGCATTAATCATGCATACACGAGTGCTTCCATTTGAGTACCACACATTCCTCTTATTCCTATAAAGGGGGGGGGGGGTAGTCCTCCTGGTGATCAACAGACACACTCTACACACACTCTCCCTAATGCACATGTACATTGTGTTCAACACAAGCCCTGAAACCACAAATGGCTTTCATCAGTGACTAGATGCATTTTCACACCTCAGCTTTTGGTGAGTTTTAGCTTTTTCAGCTTTTTTTAGCTTTTCTGTTTCAATGTTTATAATATGCTATGGTTCATGTCAAAGATCCTTAATTACTACCAAGATAGAGCAACGCAAAACGGGACAGTTTTCTCGCTCCACTTCAACCCTTGCTTATATCTTAATTTCTCGATATATTCTGATCCATGTATCTTCTACCGATTAAAATTTGACAGACACAGTCTATTCAGAATGACGACAGTCCTCTGTATAAAATGTGAAAATGACAAGGAATTTCTAAAATCTATTAACAAACACAACAGCGGTCCACACAGTCACTGTAATGAATTAATCTGAACAAAAAATAAATAAATATTATCTATCCTCAAAGGGGCAATTAAGCAACAGCAGACCAATCCAAACAAATTGTCATAGGGATCGCCTGGAGGTCCAACAACTCCAGTATTTGGAGAGCTGAAGCACAGAGAGGAGCTGAGCACAGATCCTTTGAAGTCAGTGCCAAACAGCAGAGTGAATGAGTCTAGCCACTTAGTGCAAGGCCTACTGTTCCACTGACAGAAACCTTCAGGCTTCTCAGAGGGCCGTCTAAGCCCGAACAGCCGTCAAGGACAACAATTACAAAAACTGTGAATGGTCCAGACTGAGAGGAGTTGAGGAAATTCTACCACATTGCTATTTTCAAAAGTGTTTCACAATTATTTAGCCAAACACTTCATTGCTAAATTAGTTCAGTATTAATCCAAACACATACACAAATACAAACAGACACAGACACGCACGCGCACACACACACGCACACATCTGAAACATGAAGCTTGCCAGCGGGCCAGGGTTAACTATCAGCTCCAGCCTTGCTCACGGGCACTGAGAAATTAGACAGTCACCGCCTTGCCATACGGGCTCTTCTGCCACCCTCTAAATCTTCACGGCTCAGAAAATAACAGCGCGTTGCCAGCCGAGGTTTTAAATCACGGCCGTTGCATTGTCCGGGCGCTCACCTTGACGGAGTAGGCCAGCGAGATGGTGACGGCCAGGGGCAGGCCCTCCGGGACGGCCACCACCAGCACGGTCACGCCGATGATGAAGAACTTGACGAAATACTGCACGTACACCGGGGTGCACTCGGCCTTCCACTCGCGGCCCTGGACCACAAACGTCTCGATCACAAAGTACAGCACCAGGATGATGACCGTGATGGCCGACATGACCAGACCTGAGGGTGAGGAAAAGACATGAACACACATGAAGAGGGATTACATTCATGATGGATGGAGAACAAGAGATACAGTTAAGAAACTGTTACTGTACATCAACTACAACAAAGGCTTTAGGATTTTAGGATTTTTATTTGGATCATCATTAGCCTGGTCAGACCAGCTATTCTTCCTGGGGTCCTATCAATCATTTACTTACATCATAATTTACATTATGATGATCATTGTAGGCTGAAAGGCCTACAATGAACCCCAAATGGTCCAAATGATCAAAAAAATATATAGAATAGTACGTATTGTCCACCGCCATACTTTTCAAATGACAGTATTTCACAGTTAATTCCAAAAATGTGGATCATGATGTCCCCATGATTTGTTCCTCCAAATGGTGCAGTGCTGGATATTTGCAATAGTGAGAGAGTGGCTGTCTTGCCTGCTTTCCCGATCTGCACCGCGAGCTTAGTCAGTTTGCCCTGAAGCACAGACTTCTCTTTCTTGGACACGTTGGCTTTCTTCTTCTCCTTCTCCTCCACCTCTCCGCCCTCCGCGCTCTTCAGAGGCTGCATCTCCATGGCGACGGCTTCATCCTGTTTCTTGGCTGGAGCAGGGTGTGTCACAAAGTTACTCAGCAGGTGGGATAAGAATGGAAACACACTCTGCTTTAATCCTCCGCAGTTCTACCCAGCACAGGTACAGGTAGATATTAACAACAAGAAGTATGTCAAATGAATAAGCCTAAATGTAAGAGTAGTGGATACTATGCTTATTGTAGTGAAAAGGTGTTGGCATCATACGTTTTTGTTACTGTCTGTTTTATGATCATTACCTTTATTAGGGTTATTTTCCAGAGTCCCGTCTTGCTTTCCTATAATCAGAAACATGAAGTTGTTTGTGTGAATTAAAGTGAATCAGTGATATTTTGCAGGGATATTTCTTAGAACTACAATAACACTGTGGAAGGAAGGAAGGAAGGAAGGAAGTAAGAAAGGAAAGAAAAGAAAGAAGGAAGGAAAGAAAAGAAAAAAGTGTCCAACAGCTACCACCACAGGGCAAAATGAGGGAGAGGTGAGAGAAACGGAGCAGTGGCACATCACAGATGAGTATGAACAGATGAGCTGGGTGCTGTGCAGACCCGAAATCCTACACTTGCACATGCCTGAGCATTTAGCATTTAGAAGAGGAGGAAGAAGAAGAAGAGGAAGACTAGAGTGGAATTGACAAAAAAAACAAACAAAAAAAAGAGCGAAAAACCACCATAATCCCAAAGATGATCTATGGACTATTCCTGGACAGAGACTACAGCCTAGAGTAGCACACTGAGCCCCTGGTGAAGGCATCACGTACCATTGGTGATGGTCATCTGTTTGGCCTCGACTGCGGATGATGAGCTATTACTGCCCTCTGAAGGGTTTGGGGGGGGAGGTGGGAGATACAAGAGGGGCGATGACAGTTTTTAAACAAAATAATAATAAGAATAAAAAGAATGAACAAATAAATTCTTTCCAAAAAACCCACCACATAAAAGTATAAACAAAAAAACAACATGACTGGAGAATGACTAAAAATGAATGAATGACTGTAATACAGCACAGCTAGATGCTGAGCTGTCTGATTTACTCTCACAATCCACAGATACAGTATATCCACAATGACATGAGGAACAATGCATGAGCATCCTAACTACGTCTACGTTGAAAATTAACCCCATTCTGCCATAGCTGCACATCGGTTCTCGAAGTGAAAACCTCGACTGCAGTTAGGTGTCTAGCTCTGTGAGGTCAACAATCATGTCAATCATGTCAAACTGCCAAATGATCCCTGTTACATCATTATAATACATAATTATCATTCGCTATTTTTTCTGACTGCAGAGCCACTTCTTATCATTGCTTGAAATATACCGTTAAGGCTGTAATGTGTTTTTCATGAGTGCAACTTCAGACAGGCTAAGCACTTAGAGCCTCTGCTTCAACAATATGTGGTTGCCATTTGCTTCTGCCTACGCCCTTTCCCCCCCCTTTTTCAATAATTGAGATTTATATGCTGCAGTGGAGCTGCGCTTCTCTCTGGCGCAAATTATTCAGCAGCCACCTTCTCCCTCCATCAAGACTGCCGAGAGAGACAGACAGAGGCGGCGGCTGAAGAGGAATAGGTCTGGTCTCACAGCAATCCCTTGCGTTGTATATCCCCTAGTATAGCTAGTATATTTCCACATACAGCAACGCAACTGCATCGCTCAGGTCCAAATCACAGCTCCAACGCACGCCATTAGCACTTCAATAGGCATGTGGGAGAATTTGAAGTCCTTCAATAAGCTGTGAGAATGACTATGAGTCAAGTGAAAGCTAAAGAGAGGCAAAGGATTTCTAATGGTGGAAGGTATAATTTGTGAGTCAGTATGCATATTGTGCACTGCACGCAGGTATTAACCAGCAGGCCCTGTCTCAATAGGCTCTTTTCATATTGGGTTTTTCTTCTTTTTTTTACCTTTCTTCTGTTCCTTCTTCTCCTTCTCCTCCTCCTCTCCCTCGCCTGCACCCAGGAGAGTGAAAATGATGCCGGTTTGAGAGTTGACCCCCACCGCAGTGACCACCATCCTTCCGGATCCTTCCATAACGTGAGTGCCTAGACACACAGATACATTATATTATAATATGTACTCACACATGCATAATGAATGCATGAATTACGAATAAGCCAGACATTCATCACACACAAATTTTACAACAAACAACTCTCCTACCAGGATGAATCAGTGATACATTATCATACCAAAAAAACAACTCCCATGCCAGTATCAATTCAAGTACACAAACAAGTACTGTCAACATGTCACAGGACGACATAAGTGAGTTGAAGTTGTTACACACAGGATTACACCCTGTTATAAATTTCAATAACTGACACACTGATATGCATCTAACTCTATAATGCATTTTGCTCTCTCCTAATTGAGGTTCTCAGATAAGGACCAAAAGCAACCCCTCCTTTCTCTGTCCAGTGCTATTAGCATGTGATCTAATTAACCGTGCGCTAGAAAGCTCCTTTGTGGTTTTAATTCATTAAGGCAACCCTGTGTTGAGCGAACGCAAGAGAATGGGACATGACAGTGAAAACATGGCTCCAGACCAGGTAGAAGTGTTGCTGTCCTCTCTTTCTCTCTCTCTTTCTCTCTATCTCTCCCTCCCTCTCTCTCTCTCTCTACCGATCATTTGGCTTGCAGAGGAAATGGGGGAATTTGAACCGGCAGAGATCAATGTGAATTCAAGAACCTTTCAGGGGCCACGTGACTGAGTCCGGGCGACGGGAGATTTTTCGGTGGACATTTGCCAGAGACATATCAAGGGCAGGAAAAATACCACGACTGCTGGCTGCAGCCCGGGCACACGCCTCTATAAGACAGTCTTCACAAAGGCATTAAAACTGAACCCTCGCCGATAACTTCACATCCCGTATATCCCACGGTCTCACATGCAATTGCAACGTCCTCATTCAATTTCATCCCATTCAACAAAACATGACCACAACTAGCCGCAAGCAAAAGAGTCCAAGCAAATGAGTAATGTATTATTGTGTGCGTGCTTGTGCTGCATGTACTTTCTCACTGCACCAGGAGGCATCAGTGGTCAGTCAATTAAACGAGTACAGACTAAAGGACAAATTGTGTTTTCAGGGCGGCTGTCATTAAAGGGATGAGCAAAGGGTCCCTCGTGGGCTTACTGCAGCAGTGACCCGGTCCACAGGAAACCAAAATGGGGATGGACAGGGGCTGTGTGAGTGTGTGTATGCGTGTGTGCGTCTGTGTGTACGTGTCTGTGTGTCTGTGTGTGTGTGTGTGTGTGTGTGTGTGGGGGGGGGGGGGGGGGGGGGTAAAGGACGTGTGGGGGTTAGAATCTGATTACCCATTATCATGCACTGGGGAGAAGGGTGGAGCCAGTCAGTCAGAGAGCACAGGCTGAGGCAATGAGATTTTCCCCCGGCCGTAGAGACACATAGTGACACACCAGACACAGCATTTACTGCGACGGCTCCTCCATCACCAGCTCACACACACACACTCACAGATACACACACTCGCACACACACACACACACACACAGGCTCATATTTACGGGCTTAGGCTTGAGAGAGCCACCTGCCACAGTAATATTTTTTAAAACGGATGAAAAACGGGGACGGCGGGGCAGAAAAAAAAGAGGGACACAGTACTTTGCCAACAACAAAGAATCCAGCTAATATTTGAAGGATCACGCCTGGCTTCCGGTGGAATAATGAACACGGAGCTCATGAAGTTTAGTGCTTTTAGAAAATGGCTGCTCGCTTATTTGTAAATGTCTAGCTTTTCATAGACATGTCCCAAGATAAAACATGTTCCATCAAAGCCTCTCCAGTAACCAGGAAACAGAGACAAAATGGTCAACTTTAAACACACGTTTCACTGTGCACTGCATAGTTTGCCTCATATGGCAGTTGGCTCTTGTGCTGCAGTGATTTAGAGTTTGCAAACAAAGGGCTTCCCTGGATTTACATTTGTGCTGTGTGGCTCTAAAGATTTCTAAAAAAACGCATGGATTGAATAAACAAACTTAACGTGCAATCTATCTTAAGCTTTCTTATGAAAGCAGTTTAGGTGGATATCAAGATTTATTCCTAACAAGATCCTGCAACTTACTGACACTGGAGAGGACAGTCATAAAATATAGCTTGTTCAATGACAAAACAGGGTCACATTCTCTTGCTAATTTGCACAGTCATAACTCACAGTGGAAGGCTCATGACAAGTGTGGGTCTATCAGGAATAATGTATGGCCCCAAATGCATTTTAGCCAATTAGCAGTCTGTGCCAGGAAAAAGCCATTTCACTCCCAGATAACCACCTGTTTCCTCATAATGAAATTTATGCTAATCATTATCATTACATGGTCTACTCCAGCAAGACAAACTTTCCCCCACTTCTTCCTTCTCTCCTTCATTAGAAATACCTCCCTGTGATGACAGGCAATTCCACTTTTAGAAAAGCTTTTCTACTGATAAATAGCTACTGGATGCTCAGTGTAGCATGTTTAATCTTAACTACAATATGTGCATTCGCCGGGGGGTTCTAAGTATTTTCCTCCAACACCTGAATATGATCATTCATACGATATGAAATAATCCTAAACTGCCAGATGACTGTTTCAAAGCAATCCTCGGCCCTACAAACCCAGACTAGTTTGCCTTAATCTCCTTGAAACCCAATGAGGATTCCCAACGTAAACAAGCTCAGGCCAAAATAATCTTAGGCTTTAGAACTGCATAGAACATGAACATGGATACAGAGTACATATATACTGATACATCACTGATGCTTCACATAACACAGAGATACGAGTACAGAACACACATCTAGACCAACAGCTCACAAACTACTACTACTAATTATGCACAAATGCACACACCACAGAATGTGTGTGCATGCATGCACGCACACACACACACACACACACACACACACACACACACACACACACACACACACACACACACACACACACACACACACACACACACACACACAAACACACAAACACACACAGAGTAATTCATACACACTCATTCCTCTTTTAACATTTACCTGAGAGCAACATGGGGTCCTTGTCGACATCTTTGCGGACATGATCAGATTCTCCCGTCAGGGAGCTCTCGTCGATCTTCAGGTCGTTACCCTGGATCAGTATTCCGTCGGCCGGCAGGAGGTCACCTACAGTAGGAATATGAGAGAATGACAAATGAGACCGCAGTTCTCTGAGTACACGAGAAAATGTACAGTTGGCTATTTCAGACAAGACATCTCCATTCAGCTGATTAGAGAAGGGAAACCAATTCTTCTATTTCTTCTTTATTTTTTAAGAAAAAGAGTAGATATACCCAAAATGACCTCGCTTATAAGGCAGTCACATGAGGTGTACAGCAGGCCATACCACCACATGGTTTACGTATTGATCAAAGCTGGCGTACAACATAACATTTGTGGCTCAGCTAAATGCATTAATCCTGATATTACAGTTGACAAAGGATGCAGTGTCGAGACGCAGTGATGTGCAGGTCTCGTTAGATAAAGAGTCTATTCAGGTCTTGTTAAATAATTAGGACATAAAAGAAATTGTGTTTTTGTTTTATTTATTTTTCCCAGTAGAAATAAAACAGTGGTCGATTGACTTGGGCAAAGACTGACCGTATTTGACCTGAGCCACGTCCCCCACCACCAGCTCGGCCACGGGGATCTGGATGACCGTGCCGTTGCGCACCACGGCGAAGCGCTGCTCCTGCTCGATGCGGCTCTGCAGCCCGCGGAACTGCTTCTCCTTGCTCCAGTCGTTGAAGGCCGTCACCAGCACCACGCACACCACCGACAGCAAGATGGCCGCCCCCTCGATCCAGCCTGCCTCGGCCTCGCCCTCGTCCTCCGCGCCGGACGCAACGTTCCCACAGGCTGGAGCAGAGGGGAACGACGGGGAGGAGGGAGAACAGAAGAAAGACATGCATTAAGAAAGAAAGAAGGAGGTGGGGGAGTAGGAATCCATCTGTAGGGAGTAGGAACCTAATCCCCCCTGCCTGCCTACATCACTGATCTCTGATCATCTCAACATGTTTATTTCCACTTGGGCCATGTCACCTCTCCCTCTCTCCCCTGGTCTCTCAGTATGAGCTACATAAACAGAGATTAGGGTTAACACAGAATCACATGGGTGCCTACCATCAAGTGCCTACTCTCCATGACCAGAGCCTGCTGCTTGGCCAGAGTCTCTGTCTTTCCCCCTGCCCCCTCCTCCCTTCCTCCCTCTCCTGATCCATTCTCTACCTCAGTCTGTTTTTTCGCTGCCCTTTTTACCTCCTTTTTGCCTCAACCTGTCTTTTAATACTCCTTTTTTATTCAACACTCTCTCTTTCTCTTCCTCTCTCTCTCCCCTCATCCTCTGGTCCAGGGTGCTGCTGGAGTCAGTGGCTATGGGGAGATGAAGGCAGTAATCCCTGCACAGTGTGCTGGGCTGTTCACCCCCTGCTTTATCCTGGCCTTATCTTCACGCTCGTCCCTGCCCTCACTCCTCTGCACAGGTTATTTAGGGCTCCTCTCTTCACGTCTGTCTCTCTCTCTCTTTTCTCTCTCTCTCTCCCATCGCTTCATTAATCTTCCTTACACTATTTCTTTCATCTCTACCTCTGCCATTCTCTCTCCTTGCCATTCTGCCATTTGTCTTTCTCTATTCCTTTGCATCTTTACATCATTTTCCTACCTCTCCCTCTTTCCATCTATCTATTTCTACCTCTGTCTATGTCCCTCTCTCTCTCTGCACCTCACCTTCACTCTCCTCCCCTGGTGGCTGGTAGAAGGACAGGCCCAGAGAGATGAGAGCGGCGACTTCCAGGATGATGAGGGTCACATCCTGCAGGGCTTCCCACACCAGCTCCATGAACGTCTTGGCCTTCTTAGGTGGGATGAAGTTCTGCCCAAACACCTCCTTGCGCTTCTCCAGGTCCACGGCGTTATCCGACAGACCTTGGTAAGGAGCAGACCACGGTTACCTCACACCCACCAATGACATTTACTCATTTACTCCCCCACACAACAATGACAGTTACCCCCTCCTCCCCAACACACACACACACCATTGATGGTTTCAAGGATACCCACAGGTGGAGGGATCACAACTACAGTACCTTTTACCAAACTGTAAAATGTAATAAAAGCATTTAAACACATTTTTCACAAGAAGTTGCCTTTTCTGTAAACGGGACAGTATAGTATACTAGTATGGATCATTTAGGGATAGTATAGTACATATAGATCAGTATCAGTACATCTTCATGTAAATGAAAAACAACATTACAGTGTTATTGTTCTTTTTGTTCACACCCGTTTTGCATAAATTGTACATGCTGAAAACAGAGCCCTGTCGTCTTCTGGCACATTGTACAAACGAATGGCACCATTCAAACATAATATCACCCAAGAGCTTCCCTGGGCTGGCCACAGTGTGGATATATGTGCCATTTAATTTCATTCGGCAGGGAGACGGCCGGCGGGTTGGGCAGCTTGGGGCAGCTTTCATTTTACTGATGGTTCTCGGCCATGTTCATTCATCACAAGGATCAGTTGAGTGAAGAGTGCTAATGCTGACAAAGGTGAGGCTCGGCTCGGCTCGACTCGGCTCACCGGTGAGGGGTGGGGGGGTGGGGGTGGGGGGTTGAGGGGAGAGGGGCGGGCCCGGGGCAGATGGCGGAGTCAGCGTGTGTTTGCCTCTCTCTGGGGCGGGAGCTTTGGCAGTGCCGCTTGGGCAGACTGTCACACACTTCTCATGTCGTCCCCTGCCAATCCTCACCTGCTGCTGCTGGCATCGCCCCTCTCTCTCTCTCTCAACGTCCCTCTTCTCTCTCTCTCTCTCTCTCACTGTCTCTCTTTCACACACGTACACACACGCGCACACACACACACACACTCTCTCTCTCTCTCTCTCTCCCTCTCTCGCTCGCTCATCACTTAATTTACCTTCCCAAGCCTCTCACAAATGTATGACTAATGCGGCCTCTAAAATCATTAAATATGTACAGGCATTTTCATTTAGGTTGCGCTCTATTCAAAGAACATTGTCTAAGAATAAACTTTCTGAGTAAAAATACTGCAAAAATTAAGAAATTGCTGTAACAATGTGAGTGAAATTATGAAAAAATAAGACCAGAAACATCCAATAAAAAAAAAAAACAGGCCATTTCTTGCCAAGATGTCACCTTTAAGTATTACTCATTCACATAATTTGCCAACAGTTGCCATGGTAATATAGGTTCATGCACAAATGGTCTTGCTTTTCTTTAATCAAACTGCTTATCTTCATGTTCTTTGAATAGTTTAAATAATTTGATTCTGAAAATAACCTCGCACTTTAACTGGACAAGTTTAATTCTTCATTAAATTAGCACTATGATTTAAGAATAAATGCTTTGTGCCGCATTTAAGAATAAATGCTTTGTACCACATTCACATCTGTTTCATTCTTTTATAATCTTGAAGACACTCACCAAATTAAAAATCTGACTGTGTCTATGATTTATACTACAATTGCAATAAATACATCATACCTCAAACTTCAATAACAGCTTTACAATAACATTTGCTTCTTTCAAGCAGATGTGTGACACTGACTAATTCTTATATACCCCCTGCTTCCAGAAGCCCATATTGAAATGTGATGTGTCCCTACAGACTCTGTTTGCCCTGGAGGTCTTTTCCTCCAGCAGTCTGGATTTGACTGTGGGCTTCATTGATGAACAGGAGGACGCGTCTGCTTCTCATTCTCACACCCACCAGATCACTCGCGCTTCTGTAGCTTAGCAACATGACATGAAAGCATGTGTGGACAGTCAGGGACCGCTAGCTGATGATGCCGCACACAAAGGGAGACGGCGGCGCGAAGGGGAGAGAGCAGCAGCACGGTGAACACGGGAGTCAAAGGGGACTGCGTGAGCTGCTGCGTAGACTGACATACAACTGTGTTTGAGACACTGAGGTCAGCTCGGACATGGGCGCTATTCCGGGGCAAACTTGACAGCAATGTGTCGTGGATTAGTATAGATTTATCATCTACTGTAGCATATGGATGCTATGCAAAGCTGCTTATAATAGTAATATGGCACGTAATTGAGAGGAAGTTGCATGTGCTTCACCAAAGCGATCTCTTGACCTTGCAGCAGCACCAGTAGAGATATGGGGGCGCTTGAGTAACCAGAGACCACATCCAACAACAGCATCCAATTCTCCAGATCAGAAAAGGGGGGGAAAATCCATCACTCAACAGATGCCTTGACTGTAAAACCTTTCAGGGTCATCTTGTGGTGTTATTGTTTAAAACCATGTAATAGCCTGTGTGTCAAATAAGACACTTCTGACAAACTGCAAGTGAATACAATGTACTTCACACTACACAACAATGCAAACACACCCAGAATCCAGGTAGAAATGGTGGTACACAGAGGCAAGTAGGATGAGATGAAGAAAACTCCTTTAAAGTTTCTGTTTCAATTACAAAAAAAAAGCTATTTCTGAGTAGTTTTCTACTTCCCAGAGCGGCACTTCTCACCTTCGGTGGGTGAAGTATTGAGTCTCTGGCACAGGCCCCCGGTGCTGTCGTAGTTCTCCTCGATCTTCTGCAGAGCCTCCGGACCCCTGAGCTCCATGAGGTCCCGGAGCTCTTCCAGGGAGACCCCGAAATCCCCTCCGTGGTTCCCATCTCCTCCGCCTCCGCCCGCCGCACTGGCTCTCTTCTTCTTGGGGTAGAACTCAACTGAGCTATTCGCTGCTATGTCCCCCATGGTGCCGTGTGGAGATGGAAGACGGCTGACTCCTTATGCTGAGTACTGTGTGTAAAGGGATCTAAGAGTGGTAGTGTGTGCGAGATAAGGAGAACATGGACTGGTCGGTTCTAAAGGGTTCTGTCTTTTTAGTCTTCCCCCATTCCACTCCCCCCAATACCTTGCCTTTGGCACGCCATTTCAGGAACCGTGTGCGGCTGATGCGCGAGCCTGTTGTTTGAGTTAGTGCAGTGCTGGCTTCTATCTCCTTCTGAGCGTGTATTCCCCAGAATGGTGGACATAATACCAAGTCATCTGCAGTTGAAATCTACTGAGTTGAGCAATTCAAATATTACTATTCTTCTAACTGAAATTATTATGTGTGGCTTTGACAGTGGAGAGGTGGGACTTTGATGTGCGAAGTGCTGAGAGGGTTCATAGAATCTGTAGAGGACAAAGAAACGTGTAATTACAATTCTACAAGTGCATGGGAAACTTAGAACATAGCCCTGCGCCATTCATAACAATTCTTAGCGGAGGTGCAATATTTGGATGGAAGAGGCCTGGTTTCACTATCTGTATGTGATGCGTCAGACCACCCAAAGGGAGGAAAAAAGTGAGACAAAAATGGCAAACAGCATAATTTATGTATGAGTTGTATTGATGTGGAGTGTATTGATTGCCTAAGCTGGGAAGTTTAAAGCCTCTTTGCCTTTAAACAGCATGGCAGGAGGGTTGACAAAGAGGGACACAATCATGATCGCTCACATTTCATGGAATGCAATGACAAGTTTCAGCACTAATTACATGGTGACATCAGATATTTTATGCCTGTCAATCTAGCAGTTATTTCAGTTTCAGCACACCAATTTCTCATACATCAATAATATGCTTTCTTTATCATAAGATTTGTCACTGATTGATGTTTAGTTAAATACAAATAACTAACACAAACGTGGGAAATGTATTAACCACTGAAAATATGAATTTTGAGAATTCTAAGATTCAATTCATGAACATAGCCTTGGATGATGCTAAAGGCTGAGGCTAAAACTAACATTATTTATGTTAAATGACTTTAAACAACTGACAAAGAACTAGATCCTGTATTTAATTCAGCATCAAAACATAAAAACGTAGTCCAGATTTCAGCCACAATTAATTAATGATACCACGAAACACCACATATAGTACAGTAGGCCCTGATTGGTCACAGTGGCCAGTGTGGACATTTCAATCACCTCTGTCGGATTTGCCCACAATGCCGCCTTCTGAGCGAATAAAAATCCCCAACGCCAATAGAAGTGAGGGACCGTACTTGACGTTTGCACAGAATTAGCCAATCCCAACGAAGGAGAGGATTTACGAAGGTGACGCTCACTACCATCATGCCCTACAATTTAGGGTATCAGCATCGTTTCCCGACCATTGAACTGAGCATCTGTACCTTTCCTGGTGTTTGCTACGCAAATTTCGGAGGCTCATAGCCATAAATGGCACGGAAATTACCCATCCACATATAACAATAGCATATCTGAAAGCCATTCACCGTTTGCTTATTATTTCCTTCCGCGCTGACCTCAAATGATGGGCCATATAAAACATGCCCTTTACTTGTCACCTTCAAAGATCACCTTGGTCTACAACTCGCTCAATCTGGATTCATCCAACTCTCTAGGCATATATATCAGGGTTTAGGTCTTAGCTTTCCTTTTGGTTCATTAAGTCTTGTGTATTTACAGCTTTTGCCAAAGAATAAATGCAAGACACGAATGCGCAAAAGGATACGCACATACAGAGTGCCTCAACGTGGATGCGAGGAATGATGCATTTTTTTACTCATCTCACTAAATTTGCTAAATATGATCTCAGCAGAATGCCGGACAGAGTACCACACCAATGTGAATTAGGAGTTGCCTGTTCTGCAAGGTTACTGATGGACACCGTGTTGAATATTTATAACCTAACGAATCCATCAGTATCCAGTAATTTCAACATGGAGTGAAATTTATTTCGCAAATGCACTGCACTAATAGTATTTGATGTTGGCGGCCACGCATGAATCTATTTTATTCCCTGAAGCACGCAAACGTAGATTGCATGACATGAAAACCGGCTGGTGTCCAAACACTGAATCATAAGAAGTATTTGTGCTGACACAACAGCATACCAAGTGTCAATTATCGATATCTAAATCCTGCATGAGTTCACGTCACGTAGGAAGAGACATTTACCACGACCCAAGGTTGTTCAGGATTTTAAGTCTTTTTTTCTTCCCCATAAAAAGACAAATGTGATTGGGTATCATCATGTTTGTTAAAACTGATTTAGTTTAACAAATTAGGCGCGAACTGCTAGGTCAGACGATATATATTAATAGTGATGCTTAGGAGATTAATAGTTTGACCTGTGGCCTACAAAACGTAAACAAGATATAGTGTTAAGCTACATCAATTTGAAAATCATGGTACGAGGGAACACAAATATGGTCAGATTGCATGCATGTACAGGATGTGAGCCGTGTATTAATATAAAATGTACCCACTCACCAGGCCATGCTCCAAGGACGTTTAACGGTTAGGTTGGAAAAACCGGGGGAATCCAGCGTTTTATTCTTCAATTTTATTTTAAATCCGGCAGAGAAAGTCCGTCTGGGTGATGGGATGAGCCGACCGACGCAATATTCCATCAGTTGATGCTCTACAAATCAAAATGTGGTTATAATAGTAGCCTAGGCTAAAACTGAGCTGACGTTTGTGTGGAATTCATTTTATGCGGAAGAAAATGAATGATGCAGATTACATATTAACACGTCCGCATAAATTATAACAAATCCAACACCACGTTGTTGTCACGTTTGCCGGTGTAGAAGACATATTTCTGTTGCAATGTCCCTTTTTGCGGGTTGATCAGACTGACCAGGCTCCGATTGAGTAGGTGATGCGCGGTTCGGTTCTACATGCTGGAAGCCCGTAAGGCGCCGACTAGGATGATGGCACCATCCGAACGGGGCTGCTCTCTGCGACTAGTGCGAGGGGGAGGGGTGGAAGGATGCCGCCGCGCTCGACGCTCCCCTCCTCTCTGTCTCTTCTCCTCTCCTCTCTCCGCTCGCTTCAACCCCTCCCCTGGCCTGCCCGCACAGTCATGATAAACCACAGTACACACCGGGACAGAGGGCCGGAGAGCTCACTGTCTATACCAGCAGATAGAAACAGAAGATTACTGTTGATAAACCATTGTTTTCATATGAATAGCCTGCATAACCTAAATAATGATAATAATAATAATAATAATAATAGTGATAATAATAGTGATGCATTATTAGAATTATTTCATTATAAATATAATAATAGTATTATTATCATTCTAATTATTACTGTTATTATTATTACTGTTACTATTATTATTATTATTATTATTATTATTATTATTATTATTATATTGCAAATTATGTAGTGCATCAGTGCACAAAGTAGCCTACCAAGATTTGACATTAGCTTTGACCATTCCTGCACCTGCAGCCTCATACCTGCACTGGTCATCCATCAGTGGCCCAAATGAAATTAATCAGCTCTCTCCCAAACTCTTCTCCCTCAACACCTCCTCCGTGTGTGGCTAGTGTCGGGCATTAATTATGAAGACTGCGCTTACAGTCAGAGCTACATGGCCATTAATAAAACATTACACACCCGACAGGAGTTGCACCGTCCGGGAAGCAGGAAGAAGGCGGCTGGAAGTGATTGAGACTGTGACCTTCATCTAGTTCAACCACAAGACCACTGTAAGGACAGCCAACATGTTACCAGCCAATATGTTCACAGACAGGAAACATCTGACTGGAAGGTTCACGGCTGTCAGAATTTTATGGGACAGTAGAAGGCAATCATGAATATTTTGGAAAATACAACTGATCTGTGTGCTTAAGGCCACATTCTGTCCCTGATGGGCTCAGATAACATTCTACCCCACCAGGACATCTTGGAATGGTAAAAGTGTTGCTGGTAGATCACTTCAGATTGCAATGAAACCCTGATCAGGCAGCTGTCCATTCAAAATCCATCCAAAGTCTAAACAAGAATATGTTATTCATAGGCATAAGCATACTTGGGAATCCCAGACACTGAGGCTGAATCCCAAAGTGAGCCCTGAGGGCTGAGGGCTAAAGACTCACAGACTTAATTGATCTAAGGTGCTAAGTGAGTAAGTGTGTGAGGCCACATGAGCTCATATAGGTATAAATGGGATTGGGACAGCATGTCACGAGATCACATGTACCTTGGCGATGTTTAATAGCAAAGACGTTGCTGACACTTGCGCCATGCACGTGTGTTGTGCTGTTTTTTACCTTTCTAATTTCCGGATTTTCCTATGGTCCCTGCGGTAAACGTCACAACGCTTTCAACTGTGGATAATTCTCTATGGTGAAGTCTGCACCGATGCAGACTCACGGAAAGGGCCCAGTAAGTGTGTACTCAAACCCTCACGCCCTTTGAAATTTGACTTTGGGACAGTCCTAAGCCCTTATGAATTTTGTGAGAATGCGCACCAAGGTCTGTGAGTCTATGAGTTCGGACTTTGGGGTTGGGCCCTTGAGGTTCTCCCTGTCACAGGGGAGATGTCTGAACCCAGGAATTAGATACTCAAGGAACGCAGGATGTGATCATTTCAGATACAGACAGGAGGTGATGAATTCCTTGTTCTAAAGTCAGGTACACTGCTAGAAAATGTGGGCCCTATGACAGACAATAATTCTGTAGTAGCCTTGTTTAAACAATAACATAGTGTGTGTGTGTGTGTGGGGGGGGGGGGGCTCTGGATAAGATTGAGCATTCCATTTATCTGCTTGAATCATGTCAGGTGAGCGTAGAGTTACGCCAAGGGACATTTCTCAGACAGAAACCCTATTTGGTTGGACAGGAGTTCCGATGCTGGGGCAGAATTCCTGGTAGAATTCCAGTGTGAACTTCACACTAGCTCAGGGTGCTGCTGGCCTCCTGTCTAGACTCAGACTGGTGGTGTTGCTCTCCCCTAACAGTGGTGGTGCTCTTGCACGGCAGACATAAACAATAGATGTACATGAAAAGATGGTGTATTTGAGGTATACATTTCCAGTGACATATTTGAGCTCCTGAACTTGACATGCCCTTGACCAAACATAACACAACACAACCAGCATGTTTATAATTTTATAACTAGAAAATGTGCATTTGTTTGGCCTCCCTGTATTTTTACAGTCAATAGCAGCAAAGAAATGATTGGCTAAGTCAATCAATCAATCAATCAATCAATCAATCAATCAATCAATCAATCAATCAATCAATCAATCAATCGATGTATTTTTCATAGAGTAGTATCACCATGCAACATGATCTGAATATGTTGGAAAAGGGAATGGAACAGAACAGAATGGGAAGGGTTTTAAGAACAGCAAAGGGCCGGGTTTCCCAGAATCGTTAAGAAGCTCTTAAGTTCTAAGAACTTCTTAGGAGCGATGTAAGAATGTTCTAAGAACGCTCCTAAGAAGTTCTTAGCACTTAAGAGCTTCTTAATGATTCTGGGAAACACGACCAATGGCAGTAAGGTTTATATTCTTCTATATAGTTACTATAATGACGTGTCAGTGATTCTACTGTATGGTGTATCATTCTCAGTCACTTGAAACACTAGTGCAGAGAAAATGCAAGTTGTCAATGCCCACTTCACAGAAAATGATGTGGATCTGATATGTGACTTCAAAGGTCGGCAGGACATCTGAACAGAAGTTAGTCGTTGAAATCAGGAATGCATAACCTTGTTGATGGGCCAGGGGATTCCTATACATTAACAGAGCAATGCTCCAATTGGTTGCTAGTTAATAAACGGTTTAATGTTGTAACTGAGGGTATTGTACTGGGCAACAATGCTCTTTTAGGTAACCCATATGCGAGTACAACCGGCTTACCCTGAGAGGAATGCATTGGAAATAATCCACTCCACATAATCAGTTTCTTTGGACTGGCTCTGTTCAAAACACATGCTTCAGATCAAGCCCACCCCTTTTTTTCCCTGCTATATAAACACCTAAAGGAAGTAAAGGACTGGGTCAAAGTTCATTGCCTTTTTCCTTTGGAAACACCGTATAGTTACAGAACACAACACACTGAGCAGTGAGGGATCCATTTTGATGGACAAACGGCTGACTTTAATTGCCAGCGAGACACGCTTTACTTTCCTGGAGGCTGGCCCACGTTTGGCAAAGTAACGAGTGACTCGACAGCAGATCAGCAGCAGTTGCTCAAGACCCAGGTACAGTATCTATATTCTGTTGCTCTTCTGTGCTGTATCTATCTATGGTGTATGTAGTCCTTCTTTCTTTGAAAGACTGGAGTCTGTTTACTCAGATTCATGAACAGAAGTTAATAATAAATAAGGTAGCAGTTTTCAGAGATTTATAGATGCTGTGTAATGGTTTGCTGTTATGAGCCGTCAACAGTGTTTACATAATAAATTCCGCACTCATTTATTGAAGCCAAGCCATACGTTGTTAACATTATTTTGTGAATGATTAACAGTGCAGGCTAAATGTTCCTCAACCTTTTTTTTGCTTTAGTATAATCCTTCGAAAATGTTAATCTTGGGCAGCCATGCAGGTCTAATGACATAACATTTAGTGCTATGATGATTCCAGCACTGGCTTGTTTTGCTCTACAAACCTGTGTGTATCACTTTTGAGTGGATGAGAAAACTGCTAGCATTTTAATGTCAGTCTTTTGAGTTCACTCGGTGCATTACTTTCCTGCATTCACTCCTGTCCAGGGTCATACAATCTCCCTTCTCATCTACAACTAACGGTGCAACTAGTGCAAAGGCTGGACTGTTGCAATGCTGAGTAGCTTTTGCAAGTAAATTCCCTGACAGAGTATTATTCAGGGTAGTATTCAAAACGTATAGACGATAAAGATACAAGATAACACCACAGGGAGTATCTTTACAACATATCGATGCCAAAGTCCAAGCAACATATTTTAATGTTTATTTAAAGAGATTTTAAATAAAAAAAATATGTTTGAAATGATATAAATGAACAGCATTAAACGTCAGCATTATCAATACACTAAACAACCGAACACAGACAATCTGTCTCAGAGATAAGGATGACTACTATTGTCATTCTCAGAATTTTTTGCATTATTTCTTCAGCCATGCACTACTACACTCCCTAGGAATACACACAAGGAAGCGCTGAGGACTATCATACTGAAGGCATTGACTGACCACATGTAGGCCTATGTAGGCTTTGCCAAAGATAGCAAACCAAAAGGCAGATGAGAGCCTGTCTTGTGATAATGGCTATATGAGCATGTATCTCAGTTCATACTATTTAAGCAATTTTCTGTTTTGGAAATCTGGACAGAACTGTTCTTTCACTTGTTGCCACAAATTGACGAATGAATCTGACATAAAGGATCCATTTTAGAGCTAATTGGGTAGTGTTGGCGTACAAAAAGGGGTTTGATGTCATTTTCAGAGTAGTGTCTATTATTTAAGGTTGAAAGACTGTGAATGGATGTGAGGTACGTTAAGTCAGGTTTTATTATATAATTATTTTGCAAAGGAATGTACCATTCACACAGGGGAATGGAACAGGACTTTTTGTTTTCATTTCATTCAGTAATGCTTCTAGTTAATACAGTAGGCCTAATTTTAGAGTTGTTTTTTTTTTCTTTGTCATTCGTGATTGTAGTAAATGGTACTGGTGTTCTTTCTGAAGAAAAAAAAAGCTCTAATCCTTTCATAAGCCTTTAAGGGCATGCTGAACAGGCTTCATGAGGTCATGTTCATTATCTGGTCATTTGAGGAACAAAATAAAAAATAAATAAATAAGAGTACACTTAACAAAATAATGCCTCAGTGGAATTATCTGTCATGCTATTACTTAGTTATTACTCATTCTAATGATAAAATAATGCTCAGCCTGTTTAGAGATCATTTCCTTTATCTCCATTAGTTGTATACTAATGGCTGCTATTTGTTTGCTGTTTGTGATCATTATTTACATTTTTTCTGGTTTTTTTTTACATGTGGCCTGCTGCTGGAACACTTACATATCTTTTTGGGAGATTAATAAAGTTTAATCTTATTTTATTTTATCTATCTTAGACGAGCCATGCTGTGGGGCAGAGCTATGAACATCCCCTTCCCATGCCAGCTTTGTACCATTGCAGTGTCTATTCTCATGAGTCTACCAACTCAGTGCTATGCTGGCAAGATCCTTGTGTATCCGGTGGATGGCAGCCACTGGCTGAACATGAACATTCTCCTGCACGAGCTACACAAACGTGGACACGAGCTAACTGTGGTGCGCTCGTCCACGAGCTGGTACATCCCTGAAAACGCAGACCACTACAAGGCCATCACTATTCCTACCACCCATGCGAGCAACCTGGAGGACCCTGAGTACATGGCAGCTTTCTTGAAAAGGAACATTGAAATACGCAGTGGCGACGGGTCCATTTTGTCTTTCATTGCCCTTCAGCAAGAGACTCTGACCTTGCTGATGGAGGCTCATAAGGCTTCTGCTGAGATGGTTCGGGACATCCTCCACAACAAAGACCTGGTGAGGTCACTGAAGAACACAGGCTATGACATTATGCTGACCGATCCTGGATTTGCCGGGGGAGTTGTGTTAGGGCGCTACCTAGACCTGCCCTTGGTTTTCAATGTCCGCTGGATAACAAATTCTGAGGGTCACTTTGCAATTGCACCCTCTCCACTATCTTACATCCCGACCATTGGTTCTGAGGTCTCTGACAAAATGAGCTTTGCAAATAAGCTGAAAAACGTATTGCACTATGGAATAGGCCAGTATATTGACCATGGCATTACCAGACCACTATACCAGGGTGTCATTAGTGAGTTCATCGATCCAAATGCCAATATTTACTCTTTGATTCAAGGGGCAGACTTGTGGCTAATGCGCGTGGATTTTGTCTTTGAGTTCCCACGTCCCACTATGCCCAATGTAGTTTACATGGGAGGTTTTCAGTGTAAACCTTCCAAGGCTCTACCTCCAGAGTTAGAGGAGTTCATGCAGAGTTCAGGGGAGCATGGGGTGATTGTTATGTCCTTGGGTACTCTCCTCGGAAGCCTGGTGCCAGAAATATCAAAAGTCGTTGCAGCTGCCTTTGCAAGGCTGCCGCAGAAAGTCGTGTGGCGGCATCTCGGAGAGAGGCCCTCTACTCTGGGTAACAACACACTGGTGGTGGACTGGCTTCCACAGAACGACCTGCTGGGTCACCCCAAGACTCGAGCTTTCGTAACCCATGGAGGCACCAACGGGATCTACGAGGCCATCTACCACGGAGTCCCCATTCTTGGACTGCCCCTCATCTTTGACCAGTTTGACAATATGGTTCGCCTGACGTCCAGAGGGGTGGCTAAATCACTGGAAGTAACAGCCTTGGATGTTGACACTCTGACACAAGCCCTGCGAGACATCCTGGACAAAAAGAAACCATACAGGGAGAACATGCGCAGACTGTCAATGCTGCACCACGACCAGCCAATGAAGCCCATGGACACTGCCATCTTCTGGTTGGAGTTTGTAGTGCGCCACAAAGGGGCGACACACTTGCGCACAGAGTCTTACAAGTTACCGTGGTATGCCTATTATAATGTGGATGTACTAGCATTTATTTTTGGCTTTGTCCTTGCAATTGTTTTGGTGTTTTTAATGACCTGCCGGGCACTCTGTAAAACTGTGTGTCGGAAAAAGCAGACAAAAGACAAACTCCAATAGCTCTTGTCTCAAATTAAATAAACATTTCAAAAACGTTGGTTGGGTTTGTATTCTGCCAATTTCCAACTTAATTTGGATTTACATAGATATAAAAATGACAAAACATACAAAGAAAAAAGAAAGCGACAGACATAAAATAAAATCAAATTAAACAGATTCATATGATAATGTAAAAGTGATGAAACCTGCACTTATTTCATTTTCTTAACTGCTTGTTTTATTGATTTGTACGGACATTGAATGCATCAGTCTACTATTATGTATGTAAATACTTACTGAACACAATCTCTTTCTTGGTCAACACAAATAAGAATATTCAAAAATCAAATAGTCATAATGCAACATAAGGCAAATGCTGCTCAACATCTCCTAGGTTTCCGGAATGACGTATATGACTATGCATTGATACTAAAGGTGAATATTTGCAACAGTAAAAAATAAAGTGCTCCCTTCTGATCTCTTCTAGTAAGTGGACAGTACACTTTTTCAACACGGCAGTCCAAATTTTCTCTTGGGAAAGAAAATGAAAATGTTAGAAACAACTAGAATCTTTAAACCTACAGAGAACACAGTTTGTTATGTTTCATGTTTTTTCTCTTTTCTTTTTTTTTTTTTTGCTCTGTGGTGTTTGTGGGGGGATCAACATCATATACTGTACATGCAAGTTATAAAGACAGACACTCGAACACAATTGATAGAACATATAACCTATATAATAGATACCAGATTGTAACATTTTGTTAATTCCATTAGGAAAACAGAGTCATTTTTTTCCTTTGTATGGTTAAGTTTTCAGTAATGCTGACACATGGCCTTGTGTCAGCAAAAGCCACAAACCAAGAGACCCTTAATATTGGACATCAGTTCCCAGTCTTTCTCTTCTTTCAGATTTCAGGGTTTTTTTTAACAAGTACTCAAGCAGCTGTTGGGATATCAAAAAGCAACTTAAAAAAGGCTGGGGGAAAAAGACACCATCCATCAGTCCTAGTTTAGAGAACAGCTTTGGTATTTTAGGTGCAACAGCCTATCTTGTCTCCGAAATTTCAAAAAGATTCTTGCCTTTTGTTTTAGTAAGAGAGAGTAAACATAAGACACTGATGCACTTGTTTGTGAACAAGTCGATTCCACAAGTGAAAGACTAGATACAATTATAGTGGGGTCAAAGAATTGTAAAAAACTAAACATGAGCTAAAATGAAACAATCACCACACAAGTGATATGGTCACCTCAAAAGATAGCTATAAATTTGGGATTATCCAGATGATGAAGATTATTTGGGGGAGTGAACAAAAATTTGACCACAAACAGGTGTACAGCATTTTCTCAACGAGCACATGGGACTGCAAACAACTCAAAATAAATAAAATAAAATGTAAAAAAAAAATTCAGATGCACACATCAGAACCAAGCATAACGCCAGACGAGGTGCAACACACGCTTATGTGGGTATGCGAGTATGTGGGTGGTGAGAAGTACAAATACAAATTCAGGGCAACCTCCTAAACGCTAATCCAACCAGAACACTAAAACCAAATGCTCACCATTACACACAGGCCCATTCAAGAAGACTGCCCAAGTAGCACCCCAGGGCAGTCTAAGGTCCCACCAGTGACGAACACCTAGAGTCATGACAATCATAACATTTACACTGATTAAGTACTATTCAGAATCTCTGATGGCCAGTTGTGGTGCTGTTTGATCGAAACGACGAGAGATCAAAGGGCTGAATAACAACCCATCAAGGGACAATGGCTCAGTTTAAGACGTATCCTGATTTACATGTTGAGATGTGGAAAAAAACTATATATTTATTAAACAAATAGGCCTTTTTAAATTAATTTATCATTTATTTGTGTATAACTGTGACTGTTTAGGAAAACTTGGATTAGTGAGAGTGACAAAGAAATTTCTTCGATTGAAAATAAACTGGACATGACTCGAAGATGTTACTGTCCATTTAAAAAAGAAGATAGAAGACAGAAATAAAAGGTGTACAATGAGGCTGGATTTGGTCCAAATAACAACTGTCCTTCAAAATTGACCTTCAAGTGTATGCCTCTTTTGTTACCAAGTCCACTTTTCTCATTCACTTTCTTTTAGCCATTCATACTGCCACATACAGTAGGTTTAACTGGTGAGCACCAATGCATGTGTACAGTATTCTCTACACCACACAAATTGACTGTTTAAATAATATGGAATTGGTGCCATTTGCCTTTTCATAGCTAACATAATCTGCTCGCTTAGAGTGACAGTTCAAAATGGCCTTTGGGCAATTGGGAGGCTTTATTCTACAATATGCTCCAAGACAAGTAAATTCTTTCTGCCGTCAACTTAAGTACACACACACTACTCCCAAACTTAAAATTAAATAATGGGCATTCAGTGCACTTAACTGGTTAACTGCTAAACTGAACAGGGAATAATAGCCTCTGGCTCATGTGAAGGCATTAGTTATTCAACTTAGAAACACACTGCTCTGAACCTTGAACCTTCCGACATATCCTCGAAAGAACAAGTCTTTCCACATTTTCCTTAAACAAAAAATACCTATGACAGCTTGAAATTATAACTTATTCTGGGTATTAACTGGAGCTTATACAAGTAAATACTTGAGAATAGAAACTTTAGATATAAACCCATTTGAAGATGGTAAAAATGCATTGCTGTATACAAAATCCAAAATATTGTGGCAAGCTCCCCTCTGAATCTAACGGTTAAACGGGAACATCTCCATCTCAAACAAAATCACTTCGGGAACAGCTGTAAATGCAGATGACTGGGCAGTACACAATGACGATGTGTAGTATGTGTGTTTCATGATTTAGGTTACGAAAGAAAATCACGCTGAGCTAGATAAAGAAAGCCAAAACTAAATGTCTCCATGCTTCAAATGTCTCCACTGCCTTTAACCATCCCTCAAAATGACTTCGTCCATGGGTCTTTAAAGGCTCATATCTTAGTGGCACCTGGCACTCAACTTTGTACGACGCCTCCCAAAATACTTCTGTCACTGGTTGCACTGCGCTTCATACTACACATATACCTTTCCCTCAGTGTGCGAAAAAATCCTCAAACCCTTCAACTTCCTCTTCCTCTTCCTCTTCCTCTTCTATGAAGCCAACATCCACAGGGCCTTCCACTCGAATTCCCCCACTTTCCACCTCTGCTCTTGTTCCTACCACCACAACAGAAACATTCTTTGCGACACCGGTGACTACGACGTCGTCTCTCTGCTCCCGCTGGACCCGGCTGCCGCCGCTGCCGCTGCCGCCGCCGCCCCGCTACTGCTGCCGCCGGCCATGAGGTTCCGCAAAAGCTTGCGGCGACCGGCCTGATAGTCCTCCTCGTCCACGTTGACGAGGAGCTTGATGGCCTCGTGGCCCACAGCCTGCTTGAGCGAGTCCGTGATGAAGACGCCCTTGAGGGCCTCCAGCAAGGAGCCGTTGATGTAGTCCCGCCAGAAGGCGTCCAGGTAGGTCAGCTCGGAGAACTTGATGTCGCAGATAATGGAGCCCAGGTCGCGCGACTTGAGAATGGTGTTGGCCTGGTTGAAGCGCTCAAACTGCCTCTCCAGCGCCTCCTGCTTGTTGGAGAAGACGTTGCCCTGCAGGGCCGACTCGTGCTGGCAGTACTCGGCGCGCACGCGGAGACGAATGTCTGGAGTATGCAGAGACACATGGAGGGGTGAGCATAATCATATTTACAATTATTCATATAATCAACTCTTACAAAATAGAGGCACAGAAATATTCAAGATAAAAAAAAAAGAATAATTATGTTGCAACAAGGCACGGCCATATTTTTAATTTGTGTAATAAATCATTCACATTATGTTTTGCCTAATTAAAATGGCTTCATTCAAGGGAAACACTATGTCACCCAATGTTTACAAAATATACAACGCAGCTGTGATTTCCCAATTGCTTCTCAAAAATCAAACTAAAAGTATTTGATGAGAAGAGAATTGTCTCATAATACTCCATAGAACAGTTAGCACTCCGAAACCTCCTTGTGCTTTACCACAATAACTTTGGTTATCCGACAGCTAGTCTGTGACCTCACCACATGTCTGCTTCTCCCTGCAGTCGGCGCTGGTGTGGGCCCTCTTCCTCTTGCGGCTGGGGACCGAGGGCCCTGGTTTGGCACGTGGCGGGCACACGCGGGGCCCGGAGGGGGAGCAGCATATCAAGGGCTGGGGCCCTGAGGACGGACAACAACAACAACAACAACAACACAGTTACAACAGGAAGCAGCGCGTCAGCTCGGTTTATGACGCACTTACTGGCAGTTGTGCTTTTTTTCGGTCAAACGTCTCTGGATTGGGTAGCATTTTGATGATGATTTGGTAACGGGGTGTTTTGGGGCTTATTGGGCGATGTCTTGTGCAATGAGCATAGCCAGTGTGATGAAATAACACTACAGTGATTGGAGTTATGTAAACTCAGCAGTAAATAACACAATAAGCACATTCTGATGAAAGTAGACAGGCACTAAACTGCACTAAGCAGTAGTTCGGAAACAGTAGCTCCTCTCAGACACCACCGTCAAAGTTCTGGACGAGGTCAAGTTCAACAAATATTAACAGCTGTAATTTCCTAAGTGCTTCTCAAAAATCAAACCAAAAGTATTTGATGAGAAGAGAATGGTCTCATATACCCCATAGAACAGTTAGCACTCCGAAACTTCCTAAACATTTCCTAAACACTTCCTAAACATTTTAGACTTCAGTCTAAAACTCCTCTCAAATAATAATAATATTAAAACAGGAAAGGCAGTGTACTGTATAAAACATTGACGAAATTCAATTTACTGTGTCTGTTGCCGTTACCAGCAATAATACATTACGGTAGTTAGCAAGCAAGCTTGGATGCAGTAGGAAGAGAGTATTTATAGCCCACCCAGACCTGTCCTTCTGTGCGAGGGGCCTTCTCTGTTCTCCCCAGAGCCTCTGGGGGATACATAACGCACTGACGTTTCCTCCAAGTACTTATCCACTGGGTCTGGGCACACTGAACACACACACACACACACACACACACACACACACACACACACACACACACTTATTACACCAACTCACATTAAGCATCGGAATCACTAGACAAATCTAATTTTTTTTTTTTTTTTTAAAGTCAAGGTTGGTATAACTTTGTCGCTATAAATTATTATTAGGATTTATCTATGATGAACATCTAGGGACCATGTTAATGATTGATGGCTGGTTGATTGGCTGGTTTAAACTTGATATACTGACAGGCTTCTTAAAGGTCATATTTAGACATAATCATTTCACACAACTATAAAATATTATGTTATGTCATTGCAGAATACATCTATGGAAGTAACAATGCATGAATGTATGTAAGCTTTGAAAGAGGAGCCTCTCCTCGCGGCGGTTGTCCTCACCTGTCTGTCTCTTTCTGAGCGTGACGTAGGGCAGCAGGTCGTGTCGGGTGATGATGCGGAGCAGCTGGAGCACGTGTCTGAAGTTGGTCTCGTCACAACGGCCCTGCCTCTCCAGCGCCAGCAGGAAGTCCCTGCCGTTGCGAATGCCGCCGCGCTCGTACTCGTCGATGACGTCCACGAACAGGAACGACAGCACGCGCACGTCGCGGTTCGTGAGCTGCGCCCCGACAATGTCAAACATGCGATGCAGCGAGTACAGCCCGTAGGCATTGTCCACGGCCTCCTCTGGCCAGGGCTCGTAACGTCCAGACGTGGGTCTCCTCGACGAAGCCGAGGTGCTACAGGAGGCCGAGGCGGCCCGGTTCAGGGCCACCGTGCTTGGGGTGAGAGGTGAGGAAGACATACCCCCCATGGCTCCTCTGTGTGCCGTGGGTGCAGCTACACTGCTGTTACTACTGCCGCCGCTACCACTGCTGCTGCTGTGGGATGAGTCCAGCTGGTTGGGCTGAGTGTGAGGCCTACCTTGATGGGTGGAAGAGTTCTGTGGTACAAGCAAGGGAGGGCTGAAATTGTCATTCTGATGTGAAGTCATCACTCTGCGCCCAAGGGTGGTGGACAGGGAAAGGGGGGGATGGCAAAATCCCTGTCAACAATTTGAGGGTGAAGTCCAACCTGAGGTTCAAGTTACCTCTACTCTCCCAGCACTTGACCAGCACTCACATCTGTTTTTCTATTAAAAAAAAAAAAAGTACATGTGGCTCTGAAAATGTGAAAGAAGCTTACATTTGCTTGATAAAACATCTTGGTCCATATAGAAATGATGCAACACATTAGTTAGTCTCTGAATAATGTTTGGCATTCAGCAAACAACAACACCATGATTATATGAACACCATACGACATGTTTATAGTCATATGATGAATTGTCGAGTTCAATAGCTGATAATGCACCAACATGAGCGCCTCGTGGACAAATTTCACTGTTTTAAGTAATCCCAGAATGATAAATAAGCAATCATCAAGATGACTGGATTAACTGACTACTTCTGTGAGGGAAGAGAAGGCGGAGTGGTGTTGCCCATGACATTCCCTGGAAGGACACCCAAGACATCTTTAGCACCCAACAAACAGTTGAGTAATGCTCACTGGATGTTGCTCCATCTCACGAACCACCAGACGCTAGCTTCCAACCAATCAGAACTAACAAGTGTATTCTATCTAGATAACTCAATGCATTATCTGGGGGGTCCCATGTATCTGCTGGGACGCTGACGTTATCTTTGACTCAACAACGTTTCCTATCTTAACAACCTGGCGACACAAGCACTAACGTTAATGTTAACTTAGCCTGCTATCGCTAGCTAGCGAGTAGCGACCAAACATATGACACCATACGAAGATAGCTGCTAATGAGAAGTGTGCAAAACATGACTTCATGCAACCTCAACAACCACTTCAACATTTCTCAACTATATGACTAAGAAGAGGCCAGCAAAAGTTACTGTTAACACGCTGACACTACACTGACTACCGTTTGTTCACCTCACCCAGCTGGCTAGGTAACGTTAGCTCTGGTATCAACTTGCTCTAGTAATCATAACACAGCTGACGTTACACTTAGCTAGCGTGTCTTCAAACAAAGGGGAGCTTCAATTTTTCATACATATTCATTCAACAACTGTAAAAATGAACATTAACAGCGACAACAAAGTCTAGTGCATTACATATCTATAGTTGTACATTTCACGTAGACTGTCTTCCAAGGAGCTAGCATTTTGCTTGAAATATCGTTAGCCAGCTAGCAAGCTTGCCGAATCTATTAGCTAGCATTGTCAGACAGGGCTATCCTAGTTGGCTTGGTACATAATGACAACTGGATATCGTTAGCAGCTGTGTGTCTGTTTTCTCACCCTTGTGATTTCATTTATCTTCTGTAGACTGCCAGTATATTGAAGCTTGAACTCATACGTTTGAAGAATTTGGTAACCACGGGCTTAAAACATTGTAAAGTTGCTATTTTTCTCTCGCTCCCAGAGGCTAACCAATAACATGCCCATTTTTGTTTCACAGCTAAAATGAAGGCACATCCGGGAGACGTAGAAGCTCAGGACAGCATCCGGGGAATGATAAGAGTTTGGCTGTAAGCGCTGATCAAGGTAAAGGGTAAATAAAGGGCCATCATCTTTTTAGTGTAACCAAAATATAGTTTTAAATGAAAATACAAGATCATAGTTAGTCGTTATTTTAAGTCATTTCAATTATTTTTTTATTGTCATAATGCTAATTACAATTAAGGTTGCATGAGTAAGTTTACTTTTCATTGCAGGAGTTTTTTTTTTTTTTACGGGAGCCAACCAGGCCAAGTGATAGGCCTAGCCTTCACAGTAGGCCTATATTTTACGTGATAATATTGATTGTAGCATACAATATGAGCATAACAGAAGAGACATAACAGGAAAGACAAGTAATTTGTAAAAACGACAACTATTGCACTAAAAGGAACAAATTCAGTATAAAAATTAACATGATAGAAGCTTGAATGATAGGACACAAGTTAAGACACAAGTTTTTGGAAAGTTTCTGTTGCCTCTTCCGTTTCCTTGTTCTTGGCCCTGCCAGGGATCTGTGTATGTCAGAAAGTGATGAAGTTAGAAAAAAATAATATATTTTCAGGCTTTTCAATCAGGCTAACTGTAGAAGATGTGTTATCTTAATCACTTGAACTTAACTGTAGGCCTACATTACCTGATTGCACACAGCCTGACCATATCGAATAAATGTGGCAAAGTGTTCACAGTTCAGTTTGAATAGATTGTAAGGTAACTCCTTGTCCAGAAGGAAATTTCGACGGAGTCTCATTATAGTTTCTTCTGATGGTTCACAGGCATGGCGATTATTGCTGATCAGGAGATGAGCTCCATCTGGTACATTAATCTCTGCTAAGGGTTGTCGACGTATCTTTGTATCCCCGAGCAGCAAGTCTCCACACAAGGGGAACACTGTTTGCAGGTAACCACGGAATCTTTTCATTACATCTCCTTCATCTGGAAACGTCGGAGAGAAGATCTGTGATTTTGCATCATACAGACAGAAGTAGCTCTGAACAATTTGTCAGGGGCCCCTCATACATTTACCTCTACAAAGTCCATTTTATACAAATGTGCAACATCAACCACATCAGTGGCTTCCATGCTTGCCACATGAGAAACTAAGTTTTAGTCATCATGACACTAGTAACATTTCTCAATTAGTGTGTCTAGATGTTTACAATTGCATATCATTTTTGAAATGGTGAAAGTCTCACCTGCAACTGCAAAATGGATCACGTAGCCATCGCCATCATACACGCCCCAATGTGAAAATCCAACAGGGTAAGAGAACTCAATCAAGTCACCAAATTTGGCTTTGGCAGTAATCTCTTCAACCTGTAGGGGTAACCAGTAAACGTGCCCTTTCGTTCAGTAGTCTAACCAATAAACGTGCCTGGTGTGTTCAGAATCTAAAACAGGTTTGGCTGCATGGTTTCTGATTGAGTTGTGAAAAGGCACAGAAACCATTTAAAAATGCTGTAAAGCTTACAATTTAAGTAAAACAGTGAACACAACAAATGTAAAAACATCCATACACATTCATAATTTATCTGTTCTAAATATTCATCTGCAAAAGAAAAATACATTTGTCATTGGATTGTAAGAAGTGGCTCTGCCTGATACGAAAACCTTGTAAGAGTAGCTGAAAGCAGGTGTATAGATTTGAAACAATCATAATGAAACATGCAAATCCTTTTTGTTTGATCTCAGCATGAGACTTTTGCCATTGTATGAAGTCATCTATTGCTGTTTAAGTTTGAAGTTACCTGCTTTTGTAAGTCCATTGCGCTGCGTTCCCCGTAACGTGTCAAAACATCTGCCTATGCACTCATGGGATGGGCGTGGTCTAGGAAAGGGCATGTCAACCGTAGGCCTATTGTGATGTGAGTTAAATACCTAATGGTCTGTCAACAATTGGATATTTGAACATGAGCAACCATTAACCGTTGTGCACAATTAGTCAAGTCGTGATACAGTACAGTCCACATACTGACCATTCAGACTGTGAATCTGAATACTGACCTATAGGACTTCAAAATAGTTTTGATTTAATGTAGAAGTGCATAATAATTCAACATTGGCAACAAAGTGATAACAATAGCCTGAATAGCATGAATAGCATGAAATTGCATTTAAAAGTTAAGCAAACAGAGTGGGAAATGTGGTGGTTGGTGGAGAGATAGAGAGTCTAAAGTTATTTTAGTTCACCAAGAAGAAAGGACCCTCCGCCATATTTCACCATTTCCAAATCTTTTCGGATGCATCATTCCCCTCAAACTCAGACAGTGCCAACCTGTGGTGTATTTTGGTAAGTCACATGAACTAGTTTCCCCCTGTGTATCAGGATGGCTGAGAGTCTTCTCAACTTTTTCCATCCAGACAGGTTCTACGTATGAGGAGAGGTACTACAGGTTCTACGAGATTTCATTGCAGATTCCCATGTTAGATTAAGTTCAATTCAACTTTATTGAAGTATGCCATATATATTTGTATTTGTCCCCAACATAGTTTTCACTGCCAACATCACAAACAAGCAAATTGTAAAATCTTAAAAGAGTAGTACCAGAAATTATAATAAATAATAAATCATGGACCAGCTGGGAAACAGGTAATACATAGGAAAATACACTACTCTTGTCTCCCATGAGAACTGATCTTGTGTGTCTTTATGTGAGGTGTATTGGTGTGTGTTGAGCTGAACATGTTATAGTTAATCAATTTAGCCGTCAGGTTTGTCCAAAGCAACTTACAAAACATGAAATGATAGAATCGTGATTATTCTTCTTGATTTTTTTTTTTCCCTTTTTTTTGAAATCTATAAATGTGCTGGTAATTTGGATCACATCCACTAGAGTTCACTGTTACCCATAACTGTTGTATCTGTTATTTTTCCTTTAAACGTTTTTAGAGGATTTACAGAGGAATAAATAGGTTGATGTGGAAAAATGTGTACTGTACACACTATATTGCCAAAAGTATTGGGTCAACTGCCTTGAATAGATAGATAGATAGATAGATACTTTATTGATCCCCAAGGGGAAATTCAAGAATCGCATATGAACTTAAGTGACATCCCTTAGGTTTTAATATGACAACCCTTTGCAGCTATAACAACTTCGACTCTTCTGGGAAGGCTCTCTACAAGGTTTAGGAGTGTGTTTATGGGAAGCCATCTCCAAACTGTTCCCACAAAGTTGGTACCATGAATTGTCCAGAATCTCTTGGTTAATGCTGAAGCATTCAGTGTTCCTTTCACTGGAACTAAGGGGCCAAGCTCAGCTTAGGGATGGCCCCTTCCTGTTCCAACATGACTCTGCACCAGCGCACAAAGCAAGGTCCATAAAGACATGGAGGACAGAGTTTGGTGTGGATGAACTTCACTGGCCTTCACAGAGTCCTGACCTGTCCTCAACCCGATAGAACACCTTTGGGATGAATTAGAGCACAGACTGAGAGCCAGGCCCCTCATCCTGAGAGCCAGTCCCCTCCATCATTGACCATCAGTGTGTGACCTCACAAATGCGCCTCTGGAAGAATGGTCGAAAATTCCCATAAACACACTCCTAAGCCTTGCGGAAAGCCTTGTGGAAAGCCTTCCCAGACTAGTTGAACCTGTTATAGCTACAGGGGTGGAACGATGTCATATTAAACCCCATGGATTAAGAATAGGATCACTTAAGTTCATATGGGAGTCAAGGCAGGTGACCCAAAACTTTTGCCAATATAGTGTATATTCCAAAACATACAGTATACAGTACATAAAGCATAATTACATCTTGTTTGATCTGACATGACAGCAACTGTCATGACATTAGCCTCTGGAAGATTTTTGTTGCCTCTTCACATTCCTTATTCTTGGTTCTCCCAGGGATCTGTAAAAGAGGTGAAATATGAGTGAGAAATGGGATGACAAGATAATGTTTAAAGCAATGCAATGGATGATATAAATAACAGTAGATGCTAAATTGCTTAATTTTTATGCATTTTGTGCATTACCTGGTTACAAATACCGACTCCATATCGTACAAATGTGGCAAAGTGTTCACAGTTCACGGAGAACAGTTTGTAGTGCAGGTCATGGCCCAGTAGAGCGGTTCGGCGTTGTCGGATGTCACATTCGGGGGATGGTCTGCGGGCATGGAGATTGTTGCTGATGGTGACACGGGCTCCTCTCGGTACATTGATGTCAGCTATGTGCTGCCGGCGTATTTTTGTTTCCCCCAGCAGTATGTCTCCACTCAGAGGGACCAGTTTTTGCAGGACGTCACGGAACTTTTTCGTCAACTTTCCTTCATCTGAGAATAGCATATGTAGCAATTCATGAATGAATAAACTGCAGACTATTAAGGCAAAATAAGCACCACTGTCCCAAGTTCCCAACTTCTTTTTTGTTTTTTTATTTTTGTCTATTAATGCATATTCCAAAACTAAGGCATTACATGGATTCAGTGTAAATCAAAAGGACTATGGTGGCATCTATAAAGGGACAAGATGTAATTTTAAATCCATATAATATGAGCTTTATTTTCGTACTCCTTTGTCAGTACGAAAACATATGAGTGGTTGCCTTATTCTGAGTCTCAATAGAGACTCTCCAGCAGACATTAAACCAGACAAGGAATGGAAGACTGTTTATACTTTAGATTAGTTGAATAAGGAGAATTCTATGTGTGGTCACAAAGCTACAGTACCTTAAACTGGAAACACGATTGTTTCTTTCTTTAGATACAAATCTTGGACTTTGAAATGACCACTACAAAACAGGCTAATCTGAATCAAGGCAGACTGTAATGCAAATACAGAATGTGGCGCCAACCATCTCTCTCAACACGTTATTTATGTTACCATTTTGAGTTGGAGATGCAAGTATAGACGTTACTGAAGCGAATTGTGCACTAAGCTTTCATGAAAAGGAAAGCAGTCAGAACTTTTGATAAGCTATTAAATTCACGCAGCAACTTAAAATTAGTGCCTCTACTTCATAAACAATGTCTTCGAAGTCTGAACAAAGGTATTGCTGCCATTCATTTTTCACTGCTGCTTCCTTTTATAGGCCTATAAAAAAGAAAGCAGTCAAAACTTTGGATAGACAATTAATGCAGCACCTTCTTACTGGGTGCCTATTGATACACAACGTCTTCAAAGCCTGAACAAAGGTATAGCTGCCATTCATTTTCACTGCTGCTTGCTTTTAATAATGAAGTTTATCCAAAATGTTTAGAAAGGCCGCTACATAAACATGCTTTGAAAGCTTAAACAAAAGTTATATTAATGCAAGCAAATCGTTAGAATTTTAATTGAATTCAGCTCCTTACAACAGCCTACACAGGCCTTGGTGTGCTACTGTATGTCTTAGCTATATTTAGGCTTTAAGGCTGTCACTATGTCTTCATTTATTGCTATGTCCCATGATGACATTAGGTCAGCAAATATCTATAAATAACATGCTGAATGGGAGCTGTGACTTTTGTTTTCATAGCACATTGTACCTACTAACACTGCTAATGAAAATGTGGTGGAGTAAAAGTATATACATTTGATAAAAAATGTAGTAAAGTAAAAATAAAAGTAAAAAAATAAAAACTCTAGTAATGTACAGACTCTCCCCATTCATACTTAAGATACTATATCAATAGTCTTACCTGCAACGGCAAAATGGACGACATAGCCTTCTCCATCATAAACACCCCAGTGTGAAAATCCAACAGGATAAGAGAACTCAATCAAATCACCAAACCGGGCATTGTCCTCAATGTATTGAATCTGTGTTAGTACATAATATAGTTTGCTCTGAGGATCCATCTCACAGTGACCGAGAAATCTATTTAATGCATGCTTCACCACTTCAATGACAATGTTTTTTTTTTTTAATAAAGTTTGACAAATGTGCAAAAGAATGATTTTCAAACTACTGAGATTGTGTCAGTACCAACAAGTAAGCCTAGACAAGTATGTCAGCAAGTTACATCTACTGTGTAAGTATGAAAGAAAAGAAGAGGGAACGAATAATGTTTGTGGTAGTCAAAAATTCAGGGTGTTTATCAAAAAGGCTTTAATCAAGTTTTTTTAAAATATTTATCAGGAGTGCCTCAATTTTCATTTTTTTTTTCAATGGCATCTGTCCTACTATTAGTGTGGCACTTTGATGGTAATGCGATTCACACGCAATGCAAGCGGACGAGGAATGAAAGTGAAAAGATAAAACATAAAATAAACAGTTAAGAAGCTGCAGTGTAAATTAAAGTTACATGTGAAAAGCTTGTACCTGCTGGTAATATTCCATCGCACTTTTTACCCCTGGACGTCAGTAGCCGTCTCTCCACTTGCACCTGCCGTCTGGAAGAATGACACATTCTTGAGCGCATTTCACTGAGGTTATCAAGGAGGCATGAGTTAAAAACAAATGTTCAAAAGATTGCATATTGTGTATAAAACTTGTTATGGTAAATACCAACCTGTCATAAAGAGGTGCAAAATCAAATTCGACTGTACTGTACTGTATGTATCAAACTGATGAGGATAATCTATACCCAACAAAGACCGGTAACCAGATCATACAATAGAAAACCAACACGGCGACAAGTTATAAGATCTACGTATGCAAACCAACACAGTAAAGATCACCCTTTCACCTCCATTCAGTTTTGAGGGAGAACAGTCTCTCAAAAACCTTTTCTCTCATGTCACTTGTCTTTTGTGAATTCCTCTCAATGGTGTTTCCCTCAGTGGTGTTGTTTTCAAGTCAGTTCAATGGTAGCAGTATGTAGGTGGGTTTCTGTAGTGTGGTTGTCTGTCAATTTTTAACCTTTATTACACCTCAATCACCCTGTATTTCCACTTGGTTATTTTCCTGGCGAGTTTTACTGCCAATTGTTTTTCAGACTTACAGGTGAGACATTCTGGTTGGACATTCTGTAATTGATACACAAGTAACCAAAACAATAATATGAAACAAAACAATAAAAGTGAAATCTAAAGTTAAAGATTATGGGCAGATTATGGGGATTATGGGGATTTATGGGCGGTGATAGTGTAGTGGTTAAGCAGCTGGGCTAGCGTGCAGTAGCCTGAACGGTGCCGGTTCCATTCCTAAGCAACGCACTTAACCCCAAATTGCTTTGGGGACGGTTTAATCGCTTGTAGTATAGTTGACATATGTAAGTCACTTTGGGCAAAAAAAGTGTCCGCTAAATGTATATAATGTAATGTAATGTAATGTAATGTAAGATAATAACACACCACAGATAATGAATTGCATCATTTGCAGATTATTCTAGACACAGAGATACATGTAGTTTGACAGACTTTTCCGCTGATAAGACTCAATATTCCAAAACTATGAGTGTACATAGAGGTCATAAAGGTTTGCATAAGGGCCAGAGATGGTAGCCCCCCCCCCCCCCATTTAGTATCTAGTCAGATCCCACAGTCTCTATTTAATTCATACAGCTCATTACCTCCGCCAAGGAGGTTATGTTTTCTTCGGGGTTTGTTTTTTTGTCTGTTTGTCAGTTTGTCTGTCTGTTCGTTAGCAAAATAACTCAAAAAGTTATGGACAAGAAGAATTATTCAAAGCCAGTGGGGTTCTTATCATCTCAAAATGCTCAGTACGCACATAGCTTGTATCCTTTTTGGAAAGCTAATATATCATAGCATGCACCAGTGACATGATTGTGTTGCATTCCTTCCTCCTTGAACTGTATGACCCACTAGCCCAGGAATTACTGCCACTGCACTTCAATCACTGTACTGAACTTTACACTTTGGTCCTTTGGCTCACACCAAATGTTTTAACTTCGTCAGACACACTGGCTAAAATGGGTTATCTATTGGTTGGACCAAGCACTACCTAAATTATTTGCATGTGCATAAAGGTAATTTTATTGTGAAATGTTGACACATTGTCTCAAGCTATTTACAAGCTTTCCCAGCATCTTATCTCATCAGACTGCATCTATTGTGATGTTTATTTATGACCTATCCCCTTCCTTCTTAATTAAGCACAATTACACATTTCAGTTCATTTTGTGGTTTTATTATAAACATGTAATTACAAAGTAAACACAATATTGAAACAACATCAAAAAAAGGACATTAAATGACATGCATAATAGCAAAATACCCACATGTTCCCCAGCACCAATATCATAATTATGATCAGTATAAAAATTAAGCAAAAATAAATCAACAATCAACAAGCAGTTCAGTAAGAATGAGACAGAGTTTTTAAGCTTATAAGCTCTATACAGACACATGACATCACATTTCTGACACACCCCTTGTACCATACACCACCCGCATACAACCATTCCCATATCAGTCTCTCATTGACATACTCAAGTTTTCATATTAGCTGGTGTTGGATTCACTGGTTTTGACACCCATCTTTTCATTTTATTCTTATTCTGTGCAGTTACTGTGGCTTACTAGTAATACTTTTCTGATACCGGCGCCTTATATTTAATGTAGTTTTTTGGGGTGAATCGGCAGTGAAAACTGGTCTCCTCTTGGCTCGGCTGGTACCTCTATACGCTCCTCAGACGTCTTGTGGGTTGGCTCTATGTGAAGGGCAGTCAGTGCCTGAGCTAGCCCAGTATTTCCTGTGCAATTTTTCAGTCCCTCTTTCAGCTCCGACAGCTGCTGCGAGTGATTGGTCAGAGTGCTGTTGAACTGGGCCAGGTACCCATCCGAGTGTCCTTCGAGCTCTCCGCGGATTCTCTCCAGGTCGTCGGCAAGGTGCGTCAAGCCGCCGCACTGGCCCTCCACGCGAGTCACCCTGCCGCCCACCTCGCTCACCTCCTTCTGGACGCCCAGAGCGGCGGAGCGACAACCCTGGAGCTCACCGGCCAGCCGGCGCCTCAGCTCCTGCAGTTCGCCCTTCAGACGGCCGAGCCTCTTCTCTCCGCTGCTCAGCATCGAGGCCTGCTTGCCCACCAGCTGCACCACGCCCTTCACCTGCTGGGCCAGTCGCTCCTCACGACCCTGCCAAGTGGTGTTCGCCCGGCTGACCTCCTGCACCACTGCGCCCAGGGAGTCCCTCAAGCCGAGCAGGGTGCGATTCACTGAACGCACACTCACCTTGAGGAGCGTTACCTCCCCGTGAAGGCCTTCGGCCTGTGCCTCCTCTCTCTCGGCTATTTTGTGAAGGACAAGTGACAGGGTTGCATTGAGACGGTTTAGCCTTTCAGCTTGCAGGTCCAGCACCTTTGTGTGATTGTCCGCATGAGTGCTGTCCTCTTTAGTAACCTGTATATTAGTGGTTCCATCAAGTGCAGGCACCGGGGCACAGTTTGAAGAGCACAGGAGCTCCAAATTAGACAGCTGCCTCTGCACACGGTCTATGTCTACTGCCACCCTCTTTCGAAGCGACTCGACCTCAGTCTCCAGGGTCGGCACCCCCTGTCCTTCCAGAAGAGCAGGAGCAGTGGCATTACCCAGCTCCTCCACAGCTGCAAAGAGACGCTCCTCCAAGGCCTTGAGCTTCTCCTCTAGTCTAGAGTCCAAGCTCCTCTGAGGCTCTCCTCTTGGTCCTGCTCCTCGCGGCAGCTCCAGAGTGATGTTTAGTTTCGCCTCTACGTAACCCAGACGACCTTCCAACATGCCTTCCACATGGTCCTTGTGCCCTCCCAGTTCAGCCTTGAGATGCTTCTGTGATTGGTTCAGCCCATCCATTGACTGCTCCAGGAGAACCACCCTCTCAGTTAAGCCGGAGACCCCATGGCAGCAGCCATCCTCTGGCTCTGAGAGAGACTGGATCTGGGCCTGGAGGTCCGCCAGTTGCTTCCTCAGGTCAGCCATGCTTCCGGCCAGATTGTCATCCATCTGACTCTGCCCGTCCATCTGGTCCTTCTGGCACTGTCGCCGGACCTCCCCGGCTTTCTCCTCGCACCGATACTCTGCAGTCTCCACACGCCTTTCAAAGCCACCCAGGACGGCCGTGCGGGCACCGCTCAGCTTGGCGTCCACCATCGTCTCCATGGCTCTTTGAGTGTCCGGCGCAAGAGGGCCTCCCGTGAGGGAGTTTGTTGAGTTGGTCAGCATCTTCAGGGTGCCGTCGTGTCCCAGCACAGTCCCCCGGAGCTCATCTAGCTCGTTCGCCTTGGCTTGGAGCTCGCTGCGGAGATCGGCTACCTTACCAACCAGCTCGCTCAGACCTGGGAACTGCACACCATCCAGGCCCACAACCTCAGGGGCCACCCCAGGAAGGTCTCCAAAGCCCACCGTGGAGGCGCTAGAGGCCACGGCTGTGTGTGGCCCTGCAGCCGGAGCCGCGGAGAGGAGGGCCGAGAGCATCCTGTTTGCGTCCTCACGCAGAGATGCGCGGAGGCTGTCCTCCAGACCAGTCACTGTGCCTCGTAGCGTCTCCAGGCCGCGAGACAGACGCTGCACATCATCTTCCATCCTGTCAAGTCTCTCGACATTCACACCATCAAGGTCCTGATCTGTCAGTGAACAGACACAAATAAGCATGATAGATTACCATTGACTGCTTGGAATAAGTAGGTACTAGGTCTCTAGGTTGACTACTAGAATAGGTTGACTACTAGAATGCTAGGTCTCTAACAATTAAACTGTTTTGTACAGTTTCCCAATAGATTACTTTTGTCTTAAATACCGATATTCATTTTCTCACCATAGTTTGGATGAATGTCTGCAGAAGGTGCTTGCTCTTCAGGAATCAGCTCAGCCTCAACATTCACTCTAATGGGATGAGGTTCAGGGTCAATATCATGGTCTGGATTTGGATTTAGATGGTCGGTAGATGGATCATGATGGTCCAATGAAGGATCTTGGTGATCCAGTGAGGGCTCATGGTGATCCAGCATTGGGTCTTGATGATCCAGAGTGAGATCATGGTGTTCTGGAGACGAATCGTGATGATCTGGGATGCCATCAGGATGACCAGCTAAGGGATCTTGAGGATTCGAAATGGACGGGTAGGAAGGATTTGGGTAAGGACCACCATTTTGACCAAAATTATTATTAGGTCTAGTGTTCATTGGGTTCTGCCCCCAGTGATCTCCTTTGAATGGGGGCATTGGCCCTTTGAAAGGAGGCATTGGGCCCTTAAATGGTGGCATTGGGCCTTTGAATGGAGGCATGGGTCCCTTTTGCATTGGCATAGGGCCTTTGTACATAGGCATAGGGCCTTTGTACATTGGCATGGGGCCTTTGTGCATGGGCATAGGGCCTTTGTGCATAGGCATAGGGCCTTTGTGCATTGGCATAGGGCCTTTGTGCATGGGCATAGGGCCTTTGTGCATAGGCATAGGGCCTTTGTGCATTGGCATGGGGCCTTTGTGCATGGGTCCAATTTTACACCCAAAACCAGAAAATCCTGGACAACAGCGCCATTCCAGCTCTGTCACTGTCTTGTAGGCAACCTTGTACAAGGGTTTGTGGAACAAGCGATACCTATAGGGGATAACAGAACAGAGGACCATAATGTTACAGTTTGTGAACATCTCTTCCATGTTTTGTTTAAAAGCACATTTTATGGATATCCAAATTAAAAAGAACTCCAAGGCACCCTCTTTGAAATAGCCACTTATTTTAAATAGTTAAAAAGCTTTTATTTCCATGGCTTGGTCATTTTAAAACTTTAAATACTCGCCTTCAAACCAGGAAACCAACACATTTTGTGGATTTTAGATCACTTTCCTCCATACAGTACACATTGCTATCTTTAAAAGGTTTGGATATGGGGAGAACCCCAGTGCTACATGAGCATTAACAGCCTTGTCTCAGACCTTGAGTTGAAAAAGAGCCTTCCATGTTTAAATTCCAATAATTGAAATGTTCTAGATTGGAATTAACTAAAAATGTTCACCATAGTCATTCTCATATGATTGAAAGTCAGCGTTGATTATTGTAACTGTATTGTCTGAGTAACCCAGCACTTTCAACTCACATCAGTGTGGGACACTTCTGACCCCAGGAGCATTTGTTGTATTCTGCCTTGACGTAGGGTGCTACTCCATCCTGCATGGTGAATGAGACACTCTTCTCCACAACATAGGCACAGTGGTTTCTGTGAAATCAACAAAAGGAGATCAAATGCCACTGAATGATACCATATAAATTCAATACATACTTATGGATACAATACATTAAAAGCAGGACCTTTCCATTAAAGCAGGACCTTTCCATCACAACAATGGAGAGTATGACATAAATCACACTAAACAGTATTCTCCTCAATGTAGTTGCTATTGTATTGAAAAACAAATTGTCTTCCCCTCCCTGAATGATTCAGTACAAAATTCAGCTTTCATTTGATCAGTGGTGACACTTCTAGGTTCTGAGTTATACAGCACATATATTTGTCGTATACACACATTTGTCTTTAGCTCAGTTAGAATGATAATAATCCATTATGGATTGAAACACTCACTTGTGTCGGCCCATGGGCCGTGCAGCATGATGCTGGGGATTCGGCTGAGACTTGAAGAGATTGTAGTGGTATGTCCCCAAAGCACCAGACAGGGACAGTAGAGCGCTCAGGGTGAAGAGAAGTGTATGGTGGGCTGTCAAAAGCATATTTTAAAGCTTCCTGTTTCCCATACAGTAGAGATTTGAAGAAAAAAAACAGACCAAAAAGGGAGTCCAGGTCCTTTGTTCAGCTATGTTAGAGAGCTATTCCAAGAGCATACCACCAAAAGTCCAGTCTTTCTGTGTGGTTTAGATCCTGCTGAAGTTTCAATGAGCTCTGTCAGTTAAGGGCACTGGTTAGCAAGTGCTCCACCGCTGTACATGAACTCCTGTTGGTGTGGGTCTGATGTTTATGTGGTCAGCTTGGGTGATTGACAGCCAGCTTCTGCTCTCTCATAGGGCGGCGTTGCTATGTTTATTGGTGTAGCCCCACCCACACTGCCAGTTAGAGGTGACACAAGTGTGACTTTAGGGAGGGTGTATGTTTGTCTGTATGTGGTGTGTGTAAGTGTTGTTGTGTGACTGTGTGTGTATTTGTGTGTGGTGGGAAGGGGGTGTTTCTTTATATGTCCAATTTTGGTTCTGTCCTGTGATAACTTGAACAGCCCCACTTGATTCTAGAAAATAGTTCAGAGATGAAATGACTTCTAATGTTCTTAAATTTCAACCAGTAACTTAGTATCAACTATAATGTCCTAGCCAGATATACACTATTTCTATTGTAAGTGAAAACATAAATCTTGTACATGAACTCCAGGTAATATGTCCACTTTACATGTGACACAATTGTCACCTACATATGTATGTATGTATGAGTCTGTGTGTGTGTGTGTGTGTGTGTGTGTGTGTGTGTGTGTGTGTGTGTGTGTGTGTGTGTGTGTGTGTGTGTGTGTGTGTGTGTGTGTGTTTGTGTGGCCTTAGTTAGCCTATTCCTCTATAATTTATTTTCTCAAAGAGGAACAGCCTGAATAAAAAATCTTAATTAGCTTCACACCCAACTGAGAAGCAAACACACACATGTGCACATTCTCCAGGCCACACTTGCTCGCTACCACTCATTTTCCGGAGAAGCATATGGAGTAAACACCTTGTCACTCAGACAAACACGGAGCTCAGTCTGTAAACACCGGCAGCTGGCAGTTACCTAGTGCAAGAGCTTTAGAGAAACACAGACCTAAAGCATTTCCTGGGGTGCTGCTACTGAATGTTTAATATTAGTTCTGAATTCAGATATTTTTAATTTCATGGTGTGGACCTTTACACACCTATGGAATAAACATTATCCCACGTTATTACAACTTATAACATTTGCATAATCAGACACACACACACACACACACACACACACACACACACACACACACACACACACACACACACACACACACACACACACACACACACATTCCAAGTGTACAGCCTCACTTTTTTTGCAACCCACCCTCATCATGTAGTGCACACACACATTCCTATACACTTTGCCACGCACAAATATGTACCTTCACTTCAGCAAGCATTGGAACCAAACACAACCCATGCCTTTGTTAAGTGGGGGGGCTAATTAGTCCTCTCTGTTTGGCCTGCTGCTGCTAAGGAGAGTTTCTACTTGGGCCTCAGTAGCCTTCTCACCAGCATAGGTCCAGTTCTTTTCCACAGTCTGGAATAGAGTCTAATCTACTTCAAAACGTCCCTAATGTGCAATTAAAGAGTCCAATCAAGATAGAAAACTATTTTTCCGATTTGTTGCACCGGGGACAGTCTTGTGGACTAGTTGCACAGCATCTATAAATACCCACCACATTTCTGTCATAAATAGATAAATAAAACATAAAACTGTATCAAGTCTGTGTCAAGAAGGACTTATACTGCTGAGGCCTGTTATTTAATGTACAGAGAGAGGTGAAAGGACAAGCCGATGCTATGGCATTTCAACCACAAACTCTACACCACAAACCACACAGGAATACCCTTATTCTGTTCCTCAGCCATAGAAACATACAACCATCAGACAACATTATTTTGTGCAGTGACAAAAAAGAAGGACACAGAAAAACAGTCAGGATTTACTCTGACACCACACCAGAAAACCTTCAGTATTAATCGGAAATGGTAAAGCTACCCTTCTAAACCTAACCTTGGAAATCTTCAGCAGAGGCCAGAAAATTGGGTCATTCATTCATTCATTGTGTCCATCACCTCACAAAGCGTTTTTGATAGAGTCCTTGTTAAGAAACTGTTTCCTGCCCGCCCCTAACCTGGGAACACCCTAACACCATCTGAGGTAGGAGTAGAGTACAGAGCTTTTTGTTTCTGAGTAAGTGTGTGAGTGTGTGTGTATGTGTATGTGTACGTGTATGTGCGGGTGTATGCATGTAACCTCAGTCTCTCAGCTGTTCAACCATGTTTCTGCAACCAGCTGTGTGCATGTGTGTGTGTGTGTTTATGTGTATGTGTGTGCGTGTGTGTGTGTGTGTGTGTGTGTGTGTGTGTGTGTGTGTGTGTGTGTGTGTGTGTGTGTGTGTGTGTGTGTGTGTGTGTGTGTGTGTGTGTGTGTGTGTGTGTGTGTGTGTGTGTGTGTGTGTGTGTGTGTGTGTGTGTGTGTGTGTGCACGGGCATCACTTTCACCTGACAAACACAGACCCAGGCCTCCCCGCCTCTGTGCCACGCGACACAAACATGCTTTCATAAAAGTAGCAGGGACCACTTAGCTCCTCCACCCAGGAAGTGCACAGGAAATGATGTCATAATAGAGCCGGTGTTACAGGTTTTACTCATCTGCTCATAAGAAAGCTTACTTTATTCAGAGCTGAGCTGTTGGAGACATCGCATGTAATGACCTTTCAAGCAGGGTGGGGTTAGGTTTTCCTACCCACCATGCTGTTTACACTGGAATAACTGAAATTTAAAGTACTTGGTGAACATGGTCATAGGAACTAGGAGAGGGGAAGAATGGTTACACAGTTAGCCCCCAAACTGTTGACAACTGTGATAAAGATCAAGAGAAAGGGACAAGGAATACATGTGTCTGCTACTGACGTCTGAGTCAATCAAACAGTTATTTCTCTTTGCTCTTAAAATAGCCAAATAGTTGGAAACCATGGGAGCAGAAGACCTACATACACCATTTCCCATAGCATTCATCATTACAGTGTCATACTCACAGTAGCAGCAGAGACCAAAATATGACTGATGTCATTAGAGTGCATGAAAATGCACTTGTTATCCGATATCTTCTTCTTATTTTTTTTCTAACAAATTTGTGCGTCTAATTCAGCCTCAACCGTTTAAGAGTCATTGCATGAGAAAACCAGGCAGAGGTGGGAAGATGGGGGTCGGCCAAATCGGCTCATACTTTGTATAGGTGATAAGTATGTGGAACTATGAACAGCCATATACTTAAAACCCTCCAGCTGTTTTTTGTTATGGAGTTCTGGGACCCCTCTCAGAGACCCTCAAAAATCCAACAATTCATGGCTGAAAATGACTGAAATTGCCATTTCTACCCTGATTATCCTGATAAAGATATGAACATAAGCTTTATATTTCCATAGAGCCTAGGTAGCATAGTTTTAAAGACCAAAAGGTGCACCGAGGGGTTATCTACACCACTGAAAGCAGAATTTTCCTCCCGCTAAATTTCGGTCATTTTTAAGAAGCATTATCTCGTATTCGCAGTGGCTTTGGTGGATGGTTTTACTGTTGCTGGAGAAAGGAACATCTACTGATTCAAAAACAATTGTCGTCTAATTGGGCCATACATAATGTGTGCCGTGCCAGGAGGGTCTTTAGCAGGATTTGTTGTGTTTTGGCCTATGATAAACCATATTCAGATCGCCATCACATGGCCATACCATGGCATTACATCACAAACAGATGTAATGCCAGATGTTTGCGATGTAATGGCATGGTATGGCCACTCGGTGGCAATCTGAATAGTCTAGTTTCAAATGTATGACAACCAAGAACTTACTGTGCATGCAGAGGTCTGCACTCTTTGAGTGCTTTTCTAGTTAATTAAAGCTTTCTTTAACAATTTGTCATACAGTGACACAAAACTTGACCATAAATTACCCTATAGTGAGATATTATTACCTGGTTTATTATACTCCAAAACCCGAAAACCCCCCGTAAAGACCCTCCTGGCACGGCGCACATTATGTGTGGCCCAATTAGACGACAATTGTTTTTGAATCAGAAGATGTTCCTCTGTCCAGCAACAGTAAAACCATCCACCAAAGCCACTGCGAATGTGAGATAATGCCTCCTAAAAATGACCAATTTTAGAGGGATGAAAATTCTGCTTTCAGTGGTGCAGATAACCCCCTAGTGCACCTTTTGGTCTTTAAAACTATTCTACCTAAGCTCTATGGAAACATAAAGCTCATGTTCATATCTTTATCAGTATAATCAGGGTAGAAATGGCAATTTCAGTCATTTTCAGCCATGAATTGTTGGATTTTTGAGGTTCTCTGAGAGGGGCCCGAGAACTCCACAACAAAAAAGAGTTCGAGGGTTTTAAGTATATGGCTGTTCATAGTTCCACATACTTATCACATATACAAAGTATGAGCCGATTTGGCCGACCCCCATCTTCCTACCTCCTGCTGGTTTTGCCTGGTTTTCTCGTGCAATGACTCTTAACGTAGAAACTTCATTCAAACTGCGTTGCGTAGATCTTACTTATGTGACTTCAGCTATGTATTTTTCAACTTAGTAACTTTTATACTTTTTGAACTATGAATTGAAAACTATCAAAAATGTCTCCATAGACTTAACATTGCGCCGCCATGTTGGATACCAACAACCAGCTACTTCACGGGCATGGTAGGCTAGTCCTTGGCTAACTAGCATAGCTATGACTATCATTAGCTGCGCAGCCTCATAGTGAGTGAGTCTGAGGCTAACCAAAGCCCATTTGACACAATAGGGTAATTTATGAGGTTTAAAGGGACACTTCACCGATTAGCATTAAGCTTTGTATCTTTAGAAAACCAGTCATGTTTTTGAATGGTCATGCATTATTCCCTTAGTTTGCCTTGAGATGGGAGAAATACGGATTTCAATGCTGGACTTCCTGCTTTCAATGACGTAAAAATCATCATTTTATATCATTGAAAGCAGGAAGTCCTATTCATGATTTCATTGAAATTCATCGTATTAGAGAGAGCTAAATTTGAGTCGGAGTCGGAGTCGGAGTCGGATCTGCTCCAAAATTGAGTGGGTTCTTCCTTGGCCCATGCTACACCCTCCCCAAAAAATTCCTAAAATAATCACACCCATAGTCTTTATATTATCCTGCTTATAGACAGACAGACAAAGCAAACACATAACCTCCTCGGTTATACAATTCCACAAAAGCAGTCCTCTAAGACATACAGTATATTCTTTTTTATATCACAGTCATCTTATTGTTGTAAAGGATAGTTTGTACTGATGTTCCATGTCTTCCTCCATGTAGACAAAGGGTTGCGTTGGATTATGGTAAGTGAAGTGCAAAGTGTCACAGTTTTAGCTTTGGAAGTGGCACTAATACAGACACATTACACATAAGTCGGTACAAAAAACATTGCTTAATTCAGATTGCATGAAAACAAAATTCATGCATCATTAACTTGTCATTGGTTTGTTGGAGATGTTAAGAATTGCTCCGATTCAGACTCTGCTTGGTAGAATGTAGGCCTAGTCACAGTAGAACATTTCATCTGGGTAGTGTTGAAGACATCAATGTTCAAAAATGCTGTAGCACACTATGAACAGAACAAGGTGAATTTGTGTGAGGGTATAACTCAAAAGGGCCATACTTTTGTTAACGTTTGGTGCTAGGCTCTCAATTTGGCTTGTGCCCGTATCCGGAGTATGGGTATACAGTACATTCATGTGGAGAAAAACTGAAGGGTATATGTTTGATTTTTTTTTCAGATTTTAGATGATTTTGCACAGAATGACCCTTTATCCAACAGTTGTTACAGCTCATTGTCTAGAATTTTTGTTAATGTGATTTGATATTGTTTTAAGTGTACTTATCGTACATAGCAAGTGAAGTTGGAGTAGCTCTGTATTTGAGTGACACATATTCACACAGATAGAGGCAATCAGTCTTTCCCTCTCTTTTCACTGTGTTTACACTCTGCACCAGACATCCACATTCAGAGCCCTCCTGTGAACTCCTCCGGTCTGTCAACTCTTTAGGCCTGTGAACTCCCCAAGCTTGTGAACTCCGATGACTTGTGAAGTCAGGTCCCCAATTCTATTACCAAAGCCAGTTATATGTCTGGCCAGGAAATCAGGAAGTCTGTTACTACTGTTTTGGTTTTCCCAAAGTACCGATTTTAGCAATTACTAGGGTCTGGATGGTGTGTCTGTCTAGCATTGGGGTGATTTAAGGCCAAACGGATTGGTGATCATATCTGTGTGAAGGTGATTTATCGAAGCAGATCGTCTAAAACTAAACTTTGTTTCTTAAACGTAACTAAAACCTTTTCTATATCACAGCCTGGGTCTGTGTGACTGAGGCACATTTGATGGCCACATGGGGAGGCAGCCGCTTGCAGCACACTTGTCACTGGTTTGCGAGATGTGTGGTCTTTCTGTCAAGTTTCCAGTCTTTATACACAGTAGAAAAGACCCAGTCAGCTGATTTTCTGGGTTTCAGTTTTTAAGAGTTTTGGAGAGCTTGAAGACTGTCTCACATAAAGCTGCATATTTGCCAGACAACTTTTCAGAACACTTTGCAAGGCCATACTCAGGAAATCTTTGCAGTTCTTACCGATATTACGGTCAGAAAATACTACCTTTGTGGATTTAGTCCAGGAGCCAAAATCATTTAAACCTCTGTGGACAAATGATGAAACAATATAATTATAATACAATTATAAAGCATTTGGGGAGTCATCTACAGTATATAAATATTCAGAGAATCCAGAGAAACCAGCAAACAAGGGACAGAGGGAGAAAAAATACTATCGGACTTTGGACCCCCAGTGGCACTGCATTAAAACCAGAAATGTTATCATTGGGCTCAGGAAAACCTCTGATAACCGTTGTCTGCGAGCACAGTTTGATATCCAATTCACAAATGCCAGTGTACATAGAAATACCACTGTTTTATCTGGGCTTAAAATGGACTGCGGTAAAGTAGAATAAAGACCTGTGATGAGATCAGTCAACATTTGCCATTCTTTTTGGAAATCATGGACTTCTGGGCTGAAGAGGAGAGGCCAACTATCCAACTTATCCAAGTTCTTATAGCACTCAATTGAAAACCCAGCATCTGTGACGGTGTGAAGGTATATTTGTGTCTATGGCATGGGCACCTTGAACATCTAGCAAGGCACAACCAACTGTAAATGATGTATACAGGAGCAACATACAGTATACTGCTACCCAGGCAGGGAAGACCTTGAGTATGTCAGGAAAACAGTGGCAAAACAAATTCTGCACATATTTAAACAGTATTTCTCCATAGAGGACGAGTCCAAGTACTAAAATTGCACAATTGAAAGAGCTGAAGCAGCACAGTGGTAAACATGCCCCGTTCCAACTTTTTAAAAAACATGTTGTTGCCATCAAATAAAAAATGAACATACAGTACCTTTTCATTTAATATGTTGTCTACAGTACATCCTCTTGCAGCTGATTATAATATTTGTATTATCACATTCTGTATTTATTTGCATTTTACACAACTTCACAACTTTTTCCTGATTTGGGGTTGTGTTTGCGCATATGATATGAGCAAGATCCTAGGCATAACCAGTGGGCCCTCAGATGGGTCAGTTTGATGCTTCAACATGCTAGACAGTACCTTTATTTCATGCATGAGACTCTGCTCATTGCCAGACTGTTCACTTTGCCCGCCATTTATATTAGGGCCCAAGGTGCCCAACGTTTTAGACTGTTAGCCCGTTATTGTTAATTATAAAGTGAAATTTAACAGTCTCCGTTTTTATGTTATATGCTAAAATAGTTTAGTATTCCTAAGAAAATCTGAAGTTTTTCAATTGTTTTTTTTCTCTAAGAGGCCTGAAATCCAGATGATCAAGCCCCACAGTACCTTCTGAGAATATCAATGGCAGACTAACTCTCCATTCCCACATCTGACTTTGCAAATGTTGAGGTCTATATTCTCATCATCATTAGCATCACCTATTTTAGTGGCTTATGCTCCTGAAATGGCACTGCTGATCACCATGTTAACTACAATGCCGTTCAAAAATTTGGGGTCACTTCGAAATTTCCATTCCACTCCATTATAGACAGAATACCAGCTGATCAGTCGCATTGTTTTTTTCATCAGAGCAGCGGTTTTTAGATCACATGATGTGCTTACATATTGCAAAAGGGTTCTCCCGTGTTTTCTCAGCCTTTTAAAATGATCAACATTGGATGAATGGTTGCTGATAATGGGCATCATTAATGATGAAAACCCGCGACATTTCTTAGTGCCTCCAAGCGTTTGAATGATAGTGTATGACTGGCTTGAAATCTGGGCCACGAAACACATGTTTATGTATATTGTAATCTTCTTAGCACTTGCTGAGGAAGCCAACTTTCAGATCTCACTCACATCTTTGCTTAGAGCATCAATGTTGTAGAAGCATGCTCAAGAAGGCTTCTGTGTTGCGTATGGTGTGTTTGCAGCTTTGGTTCTTTGGTTGGGCGTTCAGACCACTGGCAGTGCATGTTGTGCCATGAGGGAAGGCCTTTACGGATACCAGGCACAACAGGCAGTGCATTTGCTACTGTGGTTAGCCAATTGTGAGTTGCTGTTGTGTAATGTTAAATGGGCTTGGTTGCTGATCAGCCACGGTGGGAACTTTCTTTGAACTTCCAATGGATATCTGAAATTGCATAATGATAATACTGTATACTGTATTAAGTATTGCTGTGTATGCTCTGAGAGTGAGTTGTTGCTCACATTGGTATCTCATACGAGCGTAGATTGGCCAACACACGGCCCATATCTCCTCTCTATAATACCTAGGCATCTGGGCCCTTAACACGCTGCCCATACTGCCTATACATAACACCTACCGGAGGCATTTTCCTGTGGGCCAAAGACCAACCTGTTTTCCAAACTAGCGGAAAACATCAGAAAAACAGCACATTGAATAGGTGTTTAACAGGATAATAAAACAATAAATGATAACTCAACCTGACCAGATGGCAACATTCAAGACACAGCTCTTGATAGCCAAACATGGTATGCTATCATTTTTTGTTTTTTGTTAATTATTTTCCATTCTATCCTAATTAATGTAGTTGATTACTAATTTGTCAGCAGATTGTTGGTTTTGTAATGAAAGCATTTTCATTAATACCAAGATGTGATGTGAAGAACTGATGCTTTCAACAACAAAAAAACAGAGGCTATGTGTAGCAAGTAGAGAGACTGACTAATTCAATATTTATTTAACATGCATGTCACCCCAGGATCAGACTGTGGGTGCCTCTCATGCAGCGTTTAGCCTATACGTCCTCCCTCGCTCCTTGATTCCTCGATCCTCGATAAAGAATGATGGGGGGGAAACAATGGGATAGTCTATCCAGTGTTAGTTATAGATCAGTGGGAACGCCCCTCGAGGATCGAGCATCGAGGATTGAGGAGGCATGTTGAGAGGCACGTCTATGGAGAGGCACCCTGTGTCTGGAGGAGGTGATCTACAGTGTGGAGAAAGGCTTCCCCCTAGTGGACAACATGTAGACTAGCTGTTTTAAAATCAGAGAAAAAAGAGCATAATTTGAACACAGAGTAATCAAGTTCCTCTAAAATATTTATTAAGGAATGAGCATTTCAACTGGATGCTGAAATTAGATTTTGAAATCGTGACATGGAGTTTATTAATTAAAAATGTAAAAATAAAAACAGGACATGTGGAGCTATATTTATATGTATCTTTTCAGCTTGTCATTTGACATATATACTGCTTGTACTACATCTTTGCTTCAGATAGATAAGAGAGTTACACTATGTGTATTTAGGGCAGCATGTATGACTGCTGTTGGGTTAGCAATGTGATTGAGAACATTTTAACAGTACAATCTTGATTTCACTTCACCTATGTTCCAACAGTTTGATTAACCAATTTCCACAGCTAGGTATCTGGTATATTGATGTACTAGTGTCTAATGTCTATTGTCTACTAATGTCTACTAATGTCTATTGATGTACTAATACTAATGTCTTGAATTTCCCCTTGGGGATCAATAAAGTATCTACAGTATCTATCTATCTATCTATCTATCTATCTATCTACTGTATCTATCTATCTATCTATCTATCTGCTGTATCTATCTGTACTGTTTAATTGCACCTGATATTACCTACATAGGTCAATAAACATCAGCTGCCGGATATCTATTGTTTTACTGTCCAAGATCTTTTTGTAAAAGTTATTGATAAATGGACAAATATCAGGTGTGGAATGAATAATGCAATTCACATGGTCATGTATTCTACAGGTGAGGATGCATGGTTTCTTCCTTCAGCCTGAAGCAAATGACCATTTAGAACATAAATACTATGGAAGATGTGTAAAATATATGAACCTCACATACAGAGGGAATATTTACATGATAAATGCTGCATACTGCTAAGATATGATATATATGCATCCCTCATTGCATACAGATTCTGTATTCCTGCCTCTGAGGAGCAGAGCTGAAAGACATCTAAATGTTACATGTTTATCATTCTCTTCAAATGAGTAGCCTACTTCTAGCGTCAAGCTTGTGAAAATGCCAACAAAACTAGCCAGTGTTCACTGTGAAAAAATCTGTTCATGTACAGCATCTACAGATCAAGTTGAACAAATTGTAGCCAAAGCCTATAGAATATGCAATGCTCTCAGTTAGGCGTGTTGTTATGGTGACGATGCCAACTCTTCACACAGATTGCACAAGTGCTTAATTAAACTTTCATCAATCATATGTTTGGTCTCACCATGCGAGCTGTCAGACATTCACTGAGTCTCTTCGATTATGTAAGGATTTTCCTTCTCTTTTCCCCCCAATGTTTTCAACCATTCTTTGAAAACACTGAACATCCAGCTTCCATATAGTGTGCATGGAGTTCTAGATGCCAGTGAACTGAAGCCAGTAACTAGATGAATGAAAATCTTCCTTTGCAGTCTTCCACTACCAGATCTAATGAGGAATCTATCTAGTGTGAGTAAGAGCAGAGAGGGTTAAAGCGGAGCGAGAGGCACAAACGTTCGACCATTTCTACGTTCAGTGTTCGCAAAGGGGGGGGCGAAATCCCCCTTTAAGCAGACCTAGAAAGTAACGTTACATTCAAACTGAACTGCTTGCCAATCTGACAGAGATCGATATCCCACTATGACGCCTTTGCGACACGCCTCTTTCAGCAGGAAATGTTCGAATTTTGCTTCCATAGTTATGCATTATGTTGCTCTATCTTGTCAGTAATGAAGGATCTTTGGTAAGAGGAATGAGTCCCTCCTCATTTAGCACTCCTGTTCATTACACACCCTCCCTCCCCAACAGCAGTCAAGATGCTAGACCTCTTGACCTTATTCATATTTAGGTGGTCTTGATTGATTGATTAATTGATTAATTGATTGAAATTCTTTTGTCAAAGACAAAACATTTTCTATAATTAATCAAATAACACTATTGTCAAAAGGATAAAACACAATAAAGCCTGAAGGTTTATTTTTATTAGTCCTCAGGCCATTAGTCTGGCAGTGTGGTGTCTTTGAGATGATTTGCTTTATGAAGCTTCCTCCGCAGCTGAAATGAGCCAGTGACTGCTGTGACAAAATCACACCCACATATAGCATGCACAACACTTAAAAGTTCCAATCTTCTGAAGAGCCCTAATTGCTTAGCTGATTCTTAAACAACTTTGAGCTCAGCTTTACAGTAGACCATACTGTCTGTCTTAATTATAGGGTACATTCAATCATTCAAGTTCCATAATCACACCACAACACCATCTCCACTCATAAATCACTTCTTGTTCTATTTAAGGCACTCTCATAGTCTCAAATATGACTGTCTGTCGTTCTGCATTCTAAAGAGCTCTCTCCATAAACATTCAGTGGTGGTGGTGGGTGTTTAATGATTTCATCCTTGGCTGAAATATATGTCCATCCAGCCATGGAAATAATGTATTGGCTTCATTTATATCACACATGTGCTTTTCATCAGACTATTTTCTTTTCAAAGACATGATTCGCTAAACTAATTACAGGGCTTCAGGGCCACAGCGCTAGTAGTTTTGTGTGGGGGCGGAAGGGGGAGAGAGACGTGGGAGAGGGCAGAGTTGCTGTTTCTCACGATGGCTACGGACCAAGACGGCTCTGCAGCCACCCGGGGCCTGCATGCAGAACTGTGCCAGTACCACGAGTACTTTATTCCGCAGGAGAACGAGAACAAGAGCCCAGAACTTGAACATGCTTCCAGTTTGAAGGGGGGCCTCCTATTTGTTCCGCATGGCCCCAGGGTAGAGAATCTCTTCCCCCCAACCCCCCCTCTCCTGCATGCCTCTGCCCTGCGCATTCTTCTCTCAGCGCAGAGCTAAACACACCTGATTCAGCCAAAGGACTGTTCAGTGGCTGGTGCGTTGAATCAGGTGTGTGGGCTTTGTTTGCCGTATTGAAGCTGAACTGTAACCTACAAGGTGGGATCAAGGTGGGGCTTTGAGGAAGATCAGGGGAAAGTCCCTAAAGGAAATGTACCTATTGTATACAATACGAGTAGCCATACTGTACTTCTAGAAATGTAGTTGGTGCTAAACTTCAAAAGGGAAAATAGGTAGTTCCAGTGTTTCTGTTTTTCAAGCAAGAGGAATTAAAGGCTTCTGATATATTTAGTTACATGGAGAAACAAACTTACAGGTCTGTAGAAATACCAACACTTAATCTTGGCACTTATATTATTCGCCAACACCGACCTTAAACAGACTGTGTGAGCAAATTGCTTCATGGTACTGCAGTAAAATGTCCCTGTTAGGACACTGACATTTCATTCAGCTTCTAAGAGAATGGTTGATCATGCTGTTCCATTAACGTTGCTACCGAGCTGCAATTTCACCAGCAGGTGGCCTCCTCCTGTCCCCTGTTTTTTTTTTCAGAGAAATGCGTGTGAACCCTTAAAGAATGCTTATTGGTCTATAAGCAAGTCGGAGTACAGTGGTTTGGACCCTGTGCGACCCAGTCTGTCTGCCGATGTGACACCTGTCCTCCTGTGTGAAGGGGAGTGGTTATCTCGGGAGAGCGCTCAGGGAGGGTGAATACAATTTGTACTCACGGACGTGCTCCAGCTCCAAGGGCTGCGAGGAGAGCGCGGTCGGCGGACTGAGGAGATTCGGACTCCGGGCTCATTTAAACTCCACCAGAATGGAATACGTTCAGTAAACCATCTTTTGGAGGAGTTGCGGGGACCCTGTGCCATGGCCGTGGACGGTAAGTTCAAACATAAACTTTCTATTTATTGTTCCAAGCTCGGATGCTTGTATTCACTTCTAACATAAAATCAGCATTTACATCACCCACTTCTTATAGTAAACATGGGGCTCTATGAGGTGACAAAACATTCTTGAGACAAAGTCTACTTTGTGAAATTAATAACCTACATAATCATGTATGCTATTGCTATGTATAATTTACAGACTACCTGTATCAAAAAACTGGCGAGTTTCTTTTGCAATAATGATCGCAAAGATCAGACACAGGCAGATTGTCATTAACCATACAGGCGCTTTAACTTTCAGACTGGAACCTTAGGACAAATACACTCAGCAAATATAGCTGGGAGGGGGGTTGAAAGGGCAGGGATTTAATGTAAACATTGTTAACATGTTTTGAGTTGTCCTATCTTTTGATCTTTTCCTAGTGATCGCCATTTAGTCTATAAATTCTTGCCAAACAGGTTCGGAGCGCAGTGTCACCTCACGGTTACATTTCTAGCATTTGTAACATGCTTATTGTCATGACTGTATTTTTCCTCATTCTATCACAATCTTTTACATCATTATCCTCAATACTTCCTGCTTTCAGATGTTACAGTGAGAACCTAGAGTAATTCACAAATGTGTCCAGTGTTGTACTGTTTATGACTTATGCGCGCCACATTTAGGTCACGTTTGCGGTGGATGTTGTTTTTCCCATGGGTGTCATCGCAATCAGGTCTGAACTTGTCCAAAGGTGCCAAAGCCACGAATTACCTCACTCAGTTCTCGCCGCATAGAATGTACAGCACAGACAGTTTAGTGCCCTGATGTGAACGGATGGATCTATAGTGGACTTTATGAATAATAAATTGTGATCACTCAGCAGAAGTGCAAATTTCACTGCCGCTCTCAGATAGAGGGAAAGGGGAAAGCAGATAAGTGCTTTAGGACACCTTCGCCTAAACAACAGTTATAGTCTTATCTCTGGGGTGACTAGAGATATGGACAGATGGATAAGCAGGTGGGTAGTTGGATAGAGTGGCAGTGGATGGATGGATGTTTGATTATGTGGATAGATGGATGAATACATTTACTATGGAAATTTCAGCAAATGGTAGGTCTGTGCATGATTACAAAGAAGACCATCACCATTGATATAGGCTACCATTGATATGATGAATGACCAAGACTTGAAAGTGAAGATAATGATTAAAAAAAAAAAAAAAAAAAACCTTGGGGGATTATACATGTACCAAAAACAAATAGCTTGTGGTCTGTCATAACGGTCATCAGCTCATAATGGCTGGTTGTTGTGACCGTCATTATGGCCCTTTATGGTTACTGTGACCCCCTTGACAGGTCTTTCACAGCGTGCTGTGAACTCTTTTACCCTCTTTTCTGTGGTGCCATTTTTGGGCAGTCTAACTGTGCCGAATATGTGGGAGAGTGATGCTCTGCTGTTGTAAGCATGGTCCAACTCACAGTAACCCCAATACGGCACATATACATGTAGCGAATGAATGTCAAATCATCTCCCAGTGTGGTGACTGCATAGGTGGTGCAAGGACTTTCAGCGCGTGTAAATGTCTGCTTACAGTCCGACCTTCGATGTATGCACAGAAAATGGCACATATGTTCATGTGCACATATGGAAACACACACAAACCTCAAAAGGGAATCCATCACCTGCTAACACACATTCACATTCACCATGATCACAGAACTGCGATCACACATAAATGCATGCTACATTAAAAATGTCCCTTCATAAAAGTCAGCCGACTACAGCCCCCATCTTCCACACAGCCCACTTCCAATCTGTTTTGTTCTCTCTTACTCACTTTTTATCTCTCTATCTCTCTCTCTCTCTCTCTCTCTCACACACACACACACGTACACACACACACACACACACACACACACAAACACACACACACACACACACACACACACACACACACAAACACACACAAATACGAGTCTAGTTCTGAAGGACAAGGGGATCAGAGGCAATCAAAGGCTCTGTGTTTGTCTGAGACTATAGCACTTATTCATGGACAGATTAGTTTTACACACACACACACACACACACACAGACAGATATAAAAACAAACTCACACCCACAAGTCACATGGAGGAATGGACTCTCTTTGTAGACCGTCTGTGAACTAGGGAGTTCAAGCCATAACCCACACACACACAAACACTCGCACACACACACACACACACACACACACACACACACACTCAAGCACACACACAGACACGAGTACACACAGACACATGCGCACACACACACACACACACAGAGAGAAACATAGACACACACACAGACACATTGACACACACACAGACACATACTCACATACTCAAATGCGCACACATACAGGCGCGCGCACACACACACACACACACACACACACACACACACACACACACACACACTACAAGACTGTGAAGAAAAAGACATCCTTTTATCTTTTCCCCTAAGCCCTCACCACCCACAACACCCCCATCACATTTGACTGGTTGTCCCCATTTGTGCTAAAAACCTATGGTGTCAATTAGAGGGGAGAGAGATTTTAATGAGTGCGCGCGCACATACGCACACACACACACACACCCACACACACACACACACACATACACACTCACATACACACACACACATGGCCTGCGCTGCCTAGAAGCATGCTACAAATGAAGTGGAGAAGCAGCCCCAACCTGTGCCGCCTAGTAAATCATTAAAAAGCGGCGGTGGCAGACTGAAGTACTGAGCATCGGCGTGTTTCTCTCTGGGCGCCGTGATGAGAAACACGCCACCTGCTGCACACTGGGACTGCCAGATCGCCCAGAGATCGCCCAGAATGCAAAGCGAGAGAGCAACATCTGCTGGCTGTCATAGATGAGAATGTAAATGACCATTATCTATCTGTGGGTGTCACGTTGGGTTATGGGGAGTACAGTGCAGCCCTTTAGAAGAAAAAAGTCTCTCCTTGAATTGGGCTGATGCCGATAAAGGGAGATGGGTGGCAGCTGGTAGATGTTTAGCTCAGTGTGTGGTTGCACCAAACCAACTTATGGCTGCTGTTCAGTAGCTTGGGTCTCTGGAAACAGCCTAACTGCTCTCTACAGCACCATTACAGTATGCAGTACATTTCTTTTTAACAGTCTCATATGTACAGTATGTATGCATGCGTAAGTGTTTGAATGAAGCAAGCTGCTTCAACCGTAAGATTTTACAAGCTCTGTAAATCAAATTCATTATCAGCGAGACACAGTTTGCTCGCCAACACAGCTCTAACATTGCCAAATGAATGAATCCACCGTAGGATTAGATCATCATTACCACTGCACCGTAAATGATGCCTCTGGATACTGTTGTAATCCTCAAACATTACCAGTGTTGCCATGATGACTATCACTGATACTGATCCATGCATCTGGGAGATTCTGTGACAAAAGATCAGAAACATGTCATTGTAATAGTAGTGGTAGTAGTAGAAGTACTGTAGTTGTAGTAGTAGTAGAAGTAGTAGTAGTAGTAGTAGTAGTAGTAGTGGTAGTAGTAGTAATGGTAGAAATAGTAGGAGGAGGAGGAGTAGTAGAAGTAGTAGTGGTAGTAGTAGTGGTAGAAGTAGTAGTGCTAGTAGTAGTAGTAGTAGTGGTGGTAGTAGTGGTAGTAATAGTAGTAGTAGGCTAGTAGTAGTAGTAGTAGTAGTAGTAGTGTTGGTGGTGATGGTGCCATTAGTGGCAGTAGTATTTTTATTTTCTGTCATTGGAAGGGTTTTGCATCAATGTTTGAATCATGAAGATAGATAGGATGGTTGTGAATAAAACGTCTATAGGTCCTTAAAGAGACAGAGAAAGGAATGATTAGATAGAAGAGCATAGATTTTGGAAACTAAAGCATGGAAGAGTACAAAAAGAAACTCATTCACAATGATGAGAGCGAAAGCATCCCTTCCAAAATGCACATCACCCTTGTGTCAGGGCTTTGGTGCTTGATTTGATTGTCTGCAAAATGGCGCTCCTTTATTAAATCGCCTTTTCCTTTCATTTATGAGAAATGCAATAAAAATTTGCAGTTAAAAGACGACATGTTAAGCTGCGATCACTTCTCTGGCTGCTGAATTAAATTATACTGTAACCAAGAGCTTACATGAAGCTGGATCTCAGATCTGTGATGCCTCCTAGTATCATTCTCACTCTAATGTGCGCACATCCATTTAGATTAGAACAAACTAAGCAGGACCTTAGCAATTACGTGCTCTCTCCAAGGATATGTGAATGATTGACTTAAAAACACAAGCAAAATTATTTGCATATTCCCAGTTTAAACAGCGCCCCGTACACTCATGAATTATTTACTAAACACGGCAGCGCAATATTTGTGTGTATCTGTGTCAGAGACACAGATTAAACATTCAACTTTATTAAACTCAGACCGATTCAAGCACACACGCACAATTCAAAACAATGGGTCAAATAAACACGGAAATAAACAGCAAATATTTTTATTTCAATTTTCTTCTCATCAATAGCAAAGATGAGTAAAGCCTCATCTCTGTAACAGCCAGCGAAGAAGGTGTGTAAGAGGAACCCAGTTGAATATGTGTCCCTGCAATTAGTCTAAGGGCAAAGGCCAGCCATGACAGCGGATCAGCAAGGACTTGAGAGAAAAATGATGGACATTATCGATTAAATCAAGAGCAACGAGCCTGACAAGGCTGATGATTTGTAGTTTCCTCTCTAGAAGGGAGGAAATGGAGTGAATCTAGGAGTGTCAGAAACCTCTTAGGTGTCAGGACACACGGAGATGTAACATCACGTCAGATTCATAATTGTTAATAATACTTTCTTTCCTTATTTTCTCCCTTCTTTCTTTCTTTCTTTCTTATGGTCACTGTCTTTTCCTCTTTCTTTTTCCCTCTTTCTTTCTTTCTTTCTTTCTCTGTTCTCGGTCTCTAGCTGCCGCTAGTTTTAGTTTCTGTCGCCCAGCTGTGGAGTACAAGGCCCTTCCCGAGGACTTCAAGTACCACCTCTCCCGCTGCACCGGGGGGAACCTGACCTGGCATGAGGGCCGCAGCCAGAAGACGGCGGGGGGCCGTACAGTCAAACTCCTGCAGCAGCCAGGCACTGAAGGACTGCAGGTAAAGGCCTTGCGCACACAGTAAGGAAAAACTTCATCTTTATTGCCATGCCAGGTTGCATAAGGAGAGTCCTTATCCTGCTTGAAATAGGCTTCCAGCAGTCATACAAAGCCTTTAGAATGCTGTCGTGTGGGCCGGTGCTGAGTGTGACAGTGTGTTATTACACAAATGTATTTTTTTTTTCTCTATGTGATTATCTCGCTCTCCAATTATTGTCTTTCTTCTCTTAGTGATAAAAGGCCTTTACACCATGAATACCATCTTGAAGTCAGTGTTTTTTCTTCTCGATAAGAAGTAAGCCTTTATGGTTGTTATATGCCCAAGTGGCACAGTTGAGCTTTGTGAGCCCCCCCCCCATGAAAGATGAGGTTCATGGGCGGAGGAAAAATGACCCCAAAAGAGGCAGCTCTGAGAATCTACCATGACACCCGGCGCTTTTAAGTAGCCCATCTACTGGGAGCAGACAACAAGCAGGCCTTTTCATGGCACGGCTTCCTTTAATGAGCCATTCTTTCTGTGTCCTCATTTCATATCTTTGGAGGAGAAACCGATTTCGTGAGAGGCATACCTATGTCTTATTGCCACACATTGGGATGTATTGGAGTTTTTTTTTTTTTTCTGAGTTATCAAATCGGCCCCATGTTTGCGTGCTTCTCCTTAGTCTCTGCGATGCATTTACACAAAGAGTCCTCCGCAAGAGAGGGGGATGGAGGAGAGGAGAAAGAAGAGGAAAAAAGGCTAAATGGACTCTTCCTCTCTCCCTCTGTCCATGTATCCTGCCATCCAAATGAGCCCTTTGTTTGGGGAGAATAGGAGAGATGCTGTTCACCCAGGGGGCACTGTTAGCGGGCACTCAGTCAAACGCAGCTTTAAATAGATTGCAACTCCTTTACTTGGAAACAGTGTTGCTGGTCAGTGCATGGAGCAGGACTAGGGCAAGTGTCTGCTTTTGGGTCCCCTTCTTCTTGCCCCCCCCCCCCCCCCTCCCCATCCCCCCACCCACCAACCCACCCCTGCCCAATTCTGTATTAACCGGCCAAAATCGGTCTCTTTGTCACTCGAGTCATGCTCAATTTAATTCCTCTCACATTCTCTCCTATGCATTTTCCTGTCATTCTTCTTTTTTTTTTGGTCATGTTAATTAGCAACAAATTCATGGTGGCTAATCTGATTCAGTTAATGTTATCTTAATGAGGATGTTGACTTCTTTCAAAAACTGTTATTAGTGAGGAATAT
>NC_085000.1:25054279-25246779 GCF_963854185.1 Sardina pilchardus | reverse complement strand
GAGAGGCAGGTAAGATAAGGGAAGATGAGAGATCAGAGAAAATGGAGAGAGAGAGAGAGTTTGAAGAGAGAGAGAGAGAGAGAGAGTTTGGAGTGACAGAGACAGCACTGTCGACAGAGAGAGGTACCTTAGTGGTGTTTGAAACTGATGAATCCCTGTGATCTTCAAAGGGTCCTGTAGGCTAAAAGCAGATTGCACATTTAGCATAGAAAGTCTCCAAATGCAGACAGATCAATATCGTAGGTCTATAATCATAATTTGTATTGACCTTGTTGTATAATTAGATGTTCTTGTTGTTTATTTATCTATTATCTACAATTAGATGTTGCTTTATTGACAATATAGAGAACCTGATAACATTATTAGACACTGTACCAAGTTGTACTGTCAGCCTAGCAGAACAATATTGTGAAGTTATATGAGTTAAGTGCTTGGTCCAGCCTTGAAATGTCGAGAGCTGTTCAGAGCCCCAAGCCTGAGATGTGGATCTACACGTGTGACTGTAGTGATTGGGGGGGAGCTAGTGCAGAGCGGCTTGTGGATTTGATGCTAGAATGGCCCCTGATCGGAGGAATGATAACAAGCAATGATGCTCGACATCTGAAGGGGAGCCATCCGTCACTGAGGAAAATGACCCTGCTTTGACAAAGAGAGGATGGTGGAGAATATCAACCACTTCAAATATGGAGCTGCATTTAACGACCGCAGTTTGGTTGATTATGGACAAGTCCCTTTGCCAACCAATCAGAGGGGCCGCTTGAGATTAAATGATCCATCTTAATTATGGGCTGTGCATACTGTGGAACAGGTTATTAAAACACTTTATTTTCCCAAATGGGTGAGAGACAGCATGAAAGTCATGAGTGTAACTGGCCAATGTGCATTTAGTCAGAAGAGAGCATGTTTGCATTTGTGTGTATGTGTGTGTCGGTGTGTCGGTGTGTGTGTGTGTGTGTGTGTGTGTGTGTATGTGTGTGAGGGAGGGGGGGTAGAGAGAGAGGGAGGGAAGGAGGGAGGGAGAGAGTTGTGGGTATGCTCTTGTTGCAGCACCAGGGAATGAGTGCACTAGTTATTTCTGCCTTGGGAGAGCACACCATATGCACAGCCCTCCTCTCCAGACCGCACTGCACAGCTTATGTTGTTTGTTGTTGTTTGTTTATCAGGTAATTTGTACAGTAATGAAGGTTCCGTGTATAATAGATTTACAGTAAAACATTAAGGCTTTTTCAAGGCTTCTTTACATATTTTTGGGGTTCTCCATCTGTCTGATTTTCTCTGCCTCTTGTATATACGTAGTTTTATTTATCCAAACATCATCTTTCATTATACAACAAACAAATCGCTTGTGTTTGATAATGGTTTCCCCTCGGTGCCTGTCTTCATTTAGAATGTATTTGAGAACATCAAGCTGGTTTTATTGATGAGTTTGTATACTTTATCTCTCTCTCTCTCTCTCTCTCTCTCTCTCTCTGTCTCTTTCTTTCTCTGTCTCTCTCTCTCTCTCTCTCTCTGTGTTTCTCTCTGTCATTCTCCCTCTCCCTCTCTCAGCTGCGTACAGGCGATTCCTACTCCGTGTACCACACCAGTCCCACCATCCCCAGTCTGTCTCGGCCAGTGGTGCTGTGGAGTCAACAGGACGTGTGTCGCTGGCTGAAGAAGCACTGTCCACACAACTACCTGACCTACGTAGAGGCCTTCTCCCATCACGCCATCACAGGTACTGTACAGTAGCTCACCTCTGGACCTTTCCTCGTTGGGCATAGGCCTTCATGCTAAACTCGGTTGTGTTCACAGTTCACTGTGAGTGGTGGTGTAAGTGGTGGTGACATTTTCACTTCCAACACTTTTGAAATGTAAAATTTAGCTGGGTACTTAGTCAGTAATGTTGTTTCATACCTACAGCATATCTGTATCTTTAGTTAGAACTCTAATATTTCCCTCAAATTTACCTCTACATAATGCTGCCACGGAAGTTTCCCAAGCATTATGTTCATATGATACTAACATGAAAAGTTCAGCAGTCATAATGGTTCTTACGCTTTGTAGCCAAATGGGCAAGATTTTTTAAAATCTATTTTGTGCAAATAAGCTCAATAAGCCAGCCACAGCTTGGCCAAAAACAACACATGTTTCCAGTTTCATGAGCATATGGTTGTAAGTATCATAAAAGTCAAAGCCACAGACATACCGCATGCAGCTGAGACCTGCTCAGGGATTTCACCTCTGCAGGGAGTTTTTCCTCACCACAAACATCACTGACGTAGGCACTTAGTTTTGGTTTAGGATGTGAAGTTCTCCAAGGATTTGGGTTAAGATCCCAGATATGTAAAAAAAGGAAAATTGGAACTGAAAAACCAAAACCGGATTGGTTTGGATTGGAAATGGACGAGTGGGTTAAAGGGATGGGAGAGAGCTCCAGTGGCCTCCCTATACCACCACACGGTCACGAATCCTCCACACTAGTGGAAAACCTCAGACATGAGTCAGACGATATAAAACAGAGCCCTGAACCCAGCAATTACCTTTGGCACGACCTCAAAACAACAACACATATCATCACAGCTAGTTGTGGGAAAGCACGAACGTTGAGTGATAGCGGCGCAGCATGGAGGGTAGTCACTGAAACCACACACACCCACACAAACCCACACACACACAAACACAAACACACAACCCACACACACACAAACACACACACACAACCCACACACACACACACACACACACACACACACACACATGGAAAGAGGTGTTTGGTGCAGATTCAAAGAGGAAGAGTCCTCCCCACCATTATGTGTCCGCCATCTGGATTCGTTAATGAGAGCGACTCCAGGAGGTTCAGCTAATGAGAGCGGGATCGGCTGCTTCCAGGCGAGCGGAGGTGGACAGAGAGCACGGAACCACTTTCCCTCTCAGCCCCAACGTTCACTTTCCCCTTTTTTGGAAAAGGCGTCAGCGTTTGAAACCATGAGACATGGGGAGAAGTGGGAAGCAGCATTTTCAGAGCTCCAGCAGGCTATAGCACACCAGCGACTATTATGAAACTGTCGCATGAAAACTACAGCCTGACAGACCTATTTTACAACAATAACGTTCTATTTTTTTTTGCCGCAGAAACATCACTTAGATCTTTTGTCTTGTATCTCGGCCATGCATTGATATATATTATGTGATATGGCGCACTCATTAAGTCAGATCAATCGCGCCTCTGCCCCCATTGCTTCGCGTGGAATTATGAATACAGCAACCTCGGGGTTAATGCAGGACAGGGGGCGTGACCTGCCGCTGAGGTCAATCAGATGAGTTCCTGCTGTCCTGTAGTGACGGATGCAGTGGGGTCAGAGGTCGCTTCCCCGCTGGCAGAACCTTGGTCTGCCCGGTTCTTCTGGCCGTGTTCTGCTGAATCCTAAGTAAGTCTGTGAAAGCTATAGGGAGTTCTGGGTGTCATAATATCACCATCAACATCCACGGCAGGTCTTGTAGGGGCATGGTGGGTATGTGGTGTGAGTGAGGGATGAGAAAGGTAGTGTGTGTGTCTGTATGTGTGTGTGTGTGTGTGTGTGTGTGTGTGTGTGTGTGTGTGTGTGTGTGTGTGTGTGTGTGTGTGTGTGTGTGTGTGTGTGTGTGTGTGTGTGTGTGTGTGTGTGTGTGTGTGTGTGGCGTGTGTGTGTGTGTGTGTGTGTGTGTGTGTGTGGCATGTGCGAGGACGGGGTTGTTTGTGTGTGTGTGTGTGTGTGTGCATTTGTGTGTGTGCCTTTTTGTGAGTCTGTGCATGTCTGTGTGTATGCATGCGCTGCTTTATGCTAAGAGAGTGTGAAAGTGTGGGGGGGGAGAGAGAGAAAGAGAGGGGGGAGTATCTGTGGATGCATCTGTTGATTCCTTTGAGGTGGTTACTACAGCTTGGCAGAAGATGACTTGGGTCTGAGAGGACACGTTCCAGGAATCTTGCTGGGCTCATAAAAGCCTCTCAACAGTCACGCATGTGTGAATTCTGACAGATGAGATGAAAGCAGTGATTAAATGAACTACACACACACACACACACACACACACTCCAACTGGGCCCTAGGTGGAGTTTCAGCTTGATGGCTATTATCTATTCATTGTTTCACAGATCAGTGGTTATGAAGATGAGAGTAAATGAAAGCTGTTAAGTTTATTCATATGAATCACACTCTTTGCTGCCTCAGTCTTTCTACTTTGCGCCATATCCGCATCGAGGTAGATCCGTCTCTCATCATCTCTCTCATCACTTAACCGGTTTTGTTTTCTGAGAGCTTTAATTCACATGAATTCACATATTCTTCACGAAAAATTATATATTCATTCAGGTGGTTCAGGTGGTTTGTGTGAAGGGGGACATATGATTTGTGAGTTGTGTGTCCATGCAAATGTGTGTGTGTGTGTGTGTGTGTGTCAGTGTGTGTGTGTGTGTGTGTGTGTGTGTGTGTGTGTGTGTGTGTGTGAGCGCAGGGAACGAAAAGAGTGACAGACAAACAAATAGACAGCCTGTGTGTGTAGTTGTGGGTGTGTGTGTGTACACACACGCCTGCATGTGCATGTGCACGTGCATGCCTACGCCCGAGCGAGGGTCCAGACTGTATCTTCCAACGTGTCCCCGGGCTCCTTTAAGACCTCTCCCGTCCGTCCATGGGGAATCGGCTGGCATTCCGCTCCGTCCCGTCCCTCTAATTGGACTCAGAGCATCAAGGGCAGAAGCATGCTGGGACCTGCTTAGAGGAGAGAGGGCTTTCTCGAGACTTAGCACTGGGGTGCTGAAAGGCACAGAGAAGTGTATCTGAGACAGAGAGGGAGTGGGAGAGAGAGAGAGAGAGCGAGAGACAGTGAGATGGAGAAGGAGGGGAGAGAGGGAAGAGAAGAGAGAGAGGGAGAGAGAGGCAGAAAGATGGAAAGAGAGTGCAGGGATGAAGTGGAGCTGTGAGGGCAGTTCGGCCCCGGGCGTGCTTGTTCTCAGACAGCATGTGGCTATGCACACATACAAGATTTATTTAGGGAGTTGGATCAATTCCTCAAGTGTTTGTGCCCTGCAGGGGGCTATGACAACACTCCAAGAATGTAGCCAGCATAGCTCACCATCACGTTTAATTAGTTAACAACCATGTTCATGTGTCGTTCAGAATGCCTTTTTGTGTCTCCATTTTCAGTATTCTATATAGTATCAAACTTTTATTTATAGCATTGCAAACTGTAAAGCTGCAAGTTATAAAGTTGTGTATATACCTACAGTATCTATCTATCCTCAGTTTCTATCTATCTGTCTATCTTATCTCTATCTATCTGTATATCTGTCTAACTGTCTACATGGTTTTGGGTTCTTCAAAAGGGGTTTAAAGGCATATCTGTTTAACATGCATTTAATTTATTAAGTGTTTCTTATGCATTATGGTTTGTACTGTATATTATAGTATCTAGTTATTTTCTGTTACTGTTGATTGAATTGACAGGCTGTGTGTATTATGTAAGGGATAATCAACGACACGCTGTGCGTTTCTAAGAAAATAATGCAAGTGGTACAGTAATAAGGACCCGACGCCGCAGGCGGAGGGGACTTCACTTTACACTTCGATAAGTGCATTATTTTCCTAGAAACGCATGGCGCGTAGTTTATTATTATCCCGCATATAACACTGCTACTATCATTTTCGTTTATATTGCCGCTGTCTTAGATACAATGTTGCTGTTTTTACCGCTACGTTCACATTGGCGAATTAATATTCAAGGTATAATGATATCTATATTTGTAGTATCACCAACTTTTAAATTGTTTACTGTATTGCTGTTATTTGTGTCACTTTGGACGAAAACTAAACACCATAACCATAACTATCTATCTATCTCTGTATCTATCTCTGTATCTATCTATCTATCTATCTATCTCTCCATCTCTCTGATGTACTTTGCTCCGTGTGCTCCTCCCAGGCCGTGCTCTGCTGCGACTGAATGGGGAGAAGCTGGAGCGCATGGGGCTGGTGCAGGAGACCCTCAGACAGGAGCTGCTCCAGCAGGTGCTGCAGCTCCAGGTGCAGGAGGAGGGACGAAACCTGCAGCTGCTCAGCAGGGGTTTGTGTGTGTATTACTCACAACATGCCATCTTATCTGTGTGTGTGTGTGTGTGTGTGTGTGTGTGTGTGTGTGTGTGTGTGTGTGTCTACAGTTGCGTCCAAAGTTGCGTCCGTGTCTGTGTGGAGTGCATGCTTCAGAAAATGTATGTTGGGTTCTTGCTTTGCAAGTCTGTCCAGTTGTTTGTGGTTGAGGAAGCTGTTGGTTGGCTGTTAAGAGTGTGTGTAGCCTACAGTTTGTGTATAATGAGTGTGTGTAGCCATAGTATGTATAACGAGTGTGTGTAACCTGTGGTATGTGTATAACGAGTGTATGTGGTTTGGTAACATGCATGTGGGTTGTCAAGTACTGAGTACTTGAAGTATTTATCCACTCTTTCTGTGTATGTTTGTGTGTCTTTCTCTTTCCCTCCTTCTCTCCTGTCTGTCTCCCTCTTTTCTTTCTTTCCATCACCCCATCCTCCTATCCCTCTCTCCTCTCCTCCTTTCCCTTCACTTCTCTTCCACTTCACTCTCTGTCACACAGGTTCGTTCGGAAACCTGTCATAATCCATCCATCCGTGGACCCACTTGCCCAGGCATGGCAGAGAGCGAGAGACCGAGAGTGAGCCAGAGAGGAAAGGGCATCGGACCGTGCTAGGGGACGGGGGGTGGGGTGTATAAGTGTGTTTGTGTGCGCGTGAGTGTGTGTGTGTGTGTGTGTGTGTGTCTGTCAGAGCCTCCGGCCCTGAGGCTTCTGAGACAGATAGCGCCAGGCTGGACCAGAGCACTGGAAACGGACTTCTTGAGAGACATGCTGGAAAGGCCTCCCATCGAGGCCCCCCGACTGCAGCCTCCTCTCATCACACACTCAGTGGAGCGGTGTGCCGTAGCCCGCAGCAGTGGACAGAGGAGGCCTGAGAACACGGGGAGGGCAAGGAGAGCATGTTGAGCACTGAGCTCTCCTCTACTGCTGCTTCTGCTTCTGCTTCGGCTTCTGCTCTTCCATCGTCTCGTTTTCCCCCTTATTTGTTGTTGGCGGCAGACGGGCCGAGCTGGGAACCGATTCCATGTTATTGTCTTTCTCATCGCTGGACTTAAGAGACATCCTGAGAGTGAGAGTGGAGAGTGAGTGAGTGTGTGTGTGTGTGTGTGTGTGTGTGTGTGTGTGTGTGTGTGCAAATGTATGTTTGTTGGTTTGTTTGTTTGTTTGTGTGTGTGTGTGTGTGTGTGTGTGTGTGTGTGTGTGTGTGTGTGTGTGTGTGTGTGTGTACTGTATATGTACAGTATGTGTGTGTTTGTGTGTGTGTCCCTAATTGCGCACCAGCACAACTGTTTGGTAGAAGTGGAATGGACTGTGCAGTGTGCAGACTGCGCCGCATGCTTCAAAGTCGCCCCAGATGACAGAAGGCAGATGCCAACAAAGGAGAGAATGCATGAGTCCCTCTTCGCCCCAAGGACCCAGTTCTTCCATCAAACAGACCAGTACTCATTGACACTAAAAAGCGCTGGGACTTCACAAGACATTGTCATGCATACGGCATACTCACTTTTGCATAAGGAATACCAATAAGTTACTTTAAAAGCATTTATTTGCCCCATATGTTTATGTTAGTATAGGTAAATGGAAACAGATTGATTGATTGTGTTTTGATATTTATAGTACTATCAATAGAACTTATTATTTTACCATATGGACTGGCATCTCCTGATTATTTGACATGTCAGAGATATAGGCATCGATTGTTATGCTAAATTGGATTGTGTCAGTTGCCCAACGGCTAGAATGATTGATAATGAATTCCCACCAGTAGGCTATGTTATGTTTTGTTGTTCGAGCCATGTGTCTGGGTGATGTATGACCTATTCTAAGATCCTTCCATGAGATATGTCCAGCAAATTGTGTTGACACAAGTGACCTCAAGGGAGAGGTGATCACTATAATTGCAAATGTATTTGGAGTCACTTGTTTGCCAGTTCAGTTGATGCCACTGATCAGTATCTGCCAGAAACAATAAAACCAAATCAGTTAGATTTGTCAAAGGTGGTCACCATTAAATTAGGCTGCAACACATGTATCATGTCCTACCATATGGCGTAAACGAAATGACTGTAAAAGACTTCTGAAACACATCCAGACAGTTACAAGACATATAGCCTACTGCTGTTTAATATTGTTGAGTTTGCTTATTATTAAGTCAGTTTTACCTTTCTGCGTGATGTACCCAGTTATCGGCGACAAAAATAAAATGTACAAAACCTGTGGTGTTCTTTTGTGAAGAGACAACTGGGTATATACTGCCATCATCTGGTGGTTGAAAATAGCATTCCCGGCCATATAGATCATAAATCCAAGATATGATAGCCTACTCGCTGTTATCAAAGTAAGTCATTTTCTGTGCGCTATAATAAATGGATGAAACTGACAGGTTTTGGAGCTACTTTCATAATCGAATGGTAATGGTAGGCCCTAATAATTTCCAATCGAGGTGGGTTGTCACTCTCAACTAGCCTACATTTCCCAGAAAGCATTTGGAGCACCGCGGCCAGCTGATTGTCAGAAATGTTCATGGCGATGTCGGAGATTTACAGGGAATGCCGCATCCCGCTGATGGAGTGTGGGAAGAAAGGCTCCTCTTTGTCAGACAGGTATTCAAAGTTGTTCATAGTGAGCAATTAATTTACTCTTACATTAAAGCAGACATTAAGACTGTCTGTGTTCGCTACTCTGACCTGTGGTAAGATAGTGACGATGCTCCGTCAGTCATTGGTTGAAACCGCGCGCTAATTCTGTAAAACTATTACACCAATAATTTCTGGATTATTCGAGGAGTTTGTGAAATCTTAATTCAAACGATAGCAGTTTTTTTCTGTAAACCATAACAATGCATCCTAGTTATTTTTCAAAAAGTAGGTGAAGGGTTGGTTAGCCTAATAGGCTGTGGAAGTATGAATGCGCATGACTGATTTGTGTCCTATGACTATCGCTGCCATCCTGTCCGTCTGCACCTCATTGGGTAGAGAAAGTCAGTCTCTTACATAATGTCAGTTTAACATGTTATATGATTCAATTTTAAGCGTGAAACACACTAGGTTCGAGGGAGAACATCTTTGACAGAGAATATGTGTCATTAGTAGTGCTGGCAGCCAGACGTATAAGGATTACAGTAACAGGCAGCAGCTACCGGTATGTCTGCCCTTAGGGTCCAGAATCACTGCAGGTGATAAATGCATCGCTACATCCTATGCTGAGGAAGTGTTGAAATGTAATGCTCAATTAAAGTAGGCTACATTCTGACAACAATTGTTTTGGCTGGTTAAACAGTTTTGTAGGCACACATCTCTTTCTCTTTAGGCTGTATCCCTTTCTGTCTGTCACAATGCCAAGTGGTTAGTTTAGATGTTATCCATATTTCTTTTTAATCCCATGACTTCACAATCAGACTGTTTGACTTCCCTTTGGCTCTGTTCAGCTGACCTACTGTAGGCCTAGGCTACATTTAGTGCTGATCTTGGATCATTGGTAGCCTACGTTTTTCTTATCCTGCAGTGACTGTAGCCTGACTCTCGCCAGACCCTTGTAGTTCCGCCATGCTCCACCAGAGGCGTTTCGCTGAGCTCCACACAAGGGTCTGGACGCGAGGGCAATCCAAACCCCTGGGCCAGTGATCAAAAAATAAGCAACCAATCAGGAGCGCCGAAGCGAGTGTTTGATTCAAATAACAATGGCGGCACGCAGCGAGGAGTCTTGTGCTGACATTGATTCTGCTATTTCAACCGTTTTGTCGAATCTATCGAGTATTCATTCTTTAAAAGATTAACAGAGAATAGTTTTGAAGACATTTATTGGTGGCAAGGATGTTTTTACTCTTCTTCCGACCGGGTTTGGCAAGAGTTTGAAGAAGCCTAGCACGTCATTCAAGATAACAGGCAAGTGGTTTATCAAATCACATGCGAGGATGTTTTACAAGGACCCGCCTTCAGAAATACATCTCCTATCGAGAAGTCCCAGATCCTTGTGTGAAGCAGACAGCGAACTACAGGATCTGGCGAAAGGCAGGTTACAGTGACTGACCCAAATCACCCAAACTTGATTTATAGTGTGTGTTACAAGCTGTTCCACTAGGGGGCAGGCTGTGGCCATACGAGTCTCGTCTCATAGGTGAGAGGGGAGAGGTGACTAAACACAGCTGACAGCACACAGGTTTTCTCGACAACAGCGTAGCCTACTCCAAGATGAGAAATGCCCATGTTCATGGAAATCAAGATCTTTTTGTTTTCCCGAAAAACACATTTATCAAAAGGCTGTAATCCTCGAATAATTAAACAAATTTGAGCACATCTACCTCATTTCTGTTCCTTCTCTAGAATGACACAGAGTAGATCTGCTACAGTACATAACAACATTTTTCAGGTATTGATGTTAGTAGGGCAATAGCACAGAAATGTCTGGCATATTGACGTATTGTTCAAACCTCTGACGTAGGCTACTATAATAATGTGTGAGATAAGCTTTATAGGCCTAGGCTTATATCTTTTTCTTTAGATAAAAAAAAACCAGTCAGCAATATATTGTATTGTATTCAGTATGATGTCTCATCCCTTAGTTTGTTTTTCTGACTTTTTCACATATCCTCTCTACTCTCTTTCACTCTCACTCTCTTGCTCCTGCTCAGACATGCTAACGACACACAAACACCCACCCCACACGCAGAGGATCAGGAGGAGATGTTCTTTGACTGATGCCTGACGGGTGTTTATGTCGTTATTTATACCAGCCTAACACGTATCACCTGCCACCGATCCCCTCTAAGCCCTTTCGCTTTCCCACGGGCTCCTCGGGCAGGTGGGGAATTAGAGGAGAAAGGAAACAAGACTGCAGACGGAGTAGAACCTGGAGCTCACTATTGCAGGGAGAGAAAGAGAGAGAGAGAGAGAGAGAGAGAAAGAGAGATTAGGAAAGGCCAGAAGTGTCTGTGTGAGGTGAAATGTCAGACAGATTCAGGGCAGAAAGACAAAAGATTTGTTTCTGTACCCCGGTTGCTCCTTCCTGCTGGTCAGCATATGGCGGGACTTTCTTTCTCTAACGGTGCCTGACATTCGCGTCCTGGCAACAGTGCTTCTTTGGACGGGCTTCTTGTTGCTTACTTGGTGTGGGAAGAGAGATCTGCTGGAGCGGTCTGTTGAGGATATTTTTGCTCATTTGGACAGCCACGTGTCGTAGATGGAGGGCTGTCGGCAGCCATACTCTGGGGCAGATATGACCACCCTGCCAGGCTACACTGGTGCCAGGATATCTGGTTGCTGGGCACTGCGCTCTGATGGAGGGTATGTGAATGTCAAACGATTTGCTGAAGAAGTCTCCACATTATTTAGCTTTGTTCTACCTTCTGGCCATTTTTGTATAGTCAAAGTGTACCTTTCATAACAAAAGTGAAGATCGAGATCAAGCGACGAGACCAGAATCCTCAAGAAAGATGAGAGAATAAAGATTTTAGAGTTGAAAGTTTAGCTTTGGTATTATATCCAAAAGGATCAGATGACCTCATTGAGTGAAGTTCTTGTGTCTTTTCATGAAGAAGTTGAAACTTGTTAGTTGCTGTGTGTACTAAGGGCATCTTTCAGTCTTTGATTCATCCAAGAACTGTGTGATCATCACCAGCTTCTTAGTGAACACTTAAATCAAAGATCCTTAATTTTTGACAAGATAGAGCAACATAATGTATCTCTGGAAGAAAAATTCGAACAGTTCCTGTCTGCTTAAAGAGGCGTGTCGCAAAGACGTCATAGTGGGATATCGATCTGTCAGATTGGCAAGCAGTTCAGTTCGAATGTAAACAGGTCTGCTTAAAAGGGGATTTAGCCCCCCTCCCCTTTGCGAAGACAGAACGCAGAAATGATCGAACGTTTGTGCCTCTCGCTCCGCTTTAACCCTCTCTGCTTCTATCAGAGGGAACAGAGGAACTTGTGCTTGTGTGAGTTCCGCCACACCTCCAAACGTGTTCTCTGAGGCCCAGGCGTGAGAGCTTAAATGAACCCTGTGGCTTCTTTGAGAAGAGCAGTAAATAAAGCCGGGTGTCACGAAGAGAGAGTGGCAGCTAAAACAAGGCTCTGATTTATACTGACTTAAGGGTTTGCACTCCTGCCAACGTGAGGAGCACTTTAGCTCATGCACATCTTTTGGATGCCGTCCACCAGCCAATAAGCAGACTTGAGAAGTCTGTCGTGATTGATTCTCTATGGGAGGAGGACCTTTTCTGCAGGGGTGATCCCCTGGGATATGCATGTTTGTATGAATTATGTATCATATTCCTTTACCCATCCGCTTTCAATGCCTATTGACATACCCACTTCAGGAACTCTTTTATATTTATAGATTGTGGTTTAATGCTGATGCAGACTATGCAGGAGATGCATCATGAAATGTTGCTTGAGTGTGCATACTGTGAATCACTAAAAGCAGAAGAATGACATGTACTTTTTTGATAGGACTGCTTTGTGTCCGACTAATAGAAGAGGGTGCAGGTTAAATGTCTGATAATCAGCTGTGAGCATATGTATAGCATGAGCATTTTAACTCACTGCAGAAATTAGCCCATTATTCAGTCATGAAATACTGTCTATCAAAGGTGGCATATGGATTCAGTAGACTAGAGTTTGGTTTTGAGTTTAAGTATACTGGAATCAGTCTGTTCGCTCTTTCCTCTTGACACATGAAGGAAGTGTTGCCATTGTTTGTTTTGTTTGTTTATTTCGTTTTGTTTGTATTGTGTGTGGCGTCTCAGTGGCAGTGGCGAGGACTCTCTGGACCGGCTCCTGCCCACGGTGAGCAGCGCCCTCCGCAGGAAGAGCACGTCTCTGAAGACAGAGCCGCCGCTCCTCCGCACTGGCACGCGCACCATCTACACCGCCGGACGCCCACCGTGGTACGACGAGCACGGAGCCCAGTCCAAAGATGCCTTCGTCATCGGTACGGCCAGTATATGTCCCCCCACCCCTCGACATGCCATGTGCGCTAATGCTCCTGAAAGTTACTGGGGTTTTGTTTTTGTTTTTGTTGTTTGTAGGAGCAAGACACAGCACTGATACACCTGCTCGTAGACACAAACTGTTCACACAAAAAGTATTTTTGCTCTTAAAAAGTATCAAGATGTTGATATACGGTATTGATATCATAACTTATGTTGGTTATATTGAGTTTTGTTCAATTTTCCCCATACTAACGCTACTAATAGCAGTCCTGAGGCATAGTGTGCCTGGCGCCATGTATTGGGACGATGCAGTAACAGCTGAATATTGCCAGTGTTGTTCCTAGCAGGTCTTTGATGTGCGGTGCCTCACCCACAGGGGTGTTGTTGGGGGGGGTTCTCAGAAGGTTGAACTCCAGCCTGGTTCTTCTGCTACCCAAGCTTTGTTTTGTTCAGCAATTTGAGAAGGTTAACATGAATCGCTGGGGAAGGACTCCCACACAGTGCACTACCTCTCATCTCTGTACAGAGAGCACGTCTGCCATCTGTGGAGGTGCCTTAAAAGCACACCGCATACACCACTTGTTGTGGTACAGTTTATTTGTGTCGTAAGATCACAGTGTAATCTTCAATTAAGATAATGAATAGACAAAGCCCATGGCCATGCAAAAGAATGAACACATTCTTCTCTGCAAAGCTTGGGGAGCTCACCTGGGATGAGCTAGATGGTGTGTTTTCTTCTCACTGCTGCGCAGTATAAAGGTTTCTGTTTGTGTTCTCATGAAGTTGTTGGACTGCAGCACTTGGTGTTCTAATTCTGTGTGTGCCTTAGGGCTGTGTGGTGGCAGTGCTTCAGGGAAGACCACGGTGGCCAACAAGATCATAGAAGCTCTGGATGTACCTTGGGTAGTGCTGCTGTCTATGGACTCTTTTTACAAGGTCTGTCTCTCTGTTTTCGTCCGTGTATCTATTTTCAGGTGTTTGTGTGTATGTGTGTGTGTGTGTGTGTAGTATGTGGTATGTGTGGGTGTGTGCATGAATGGGCACTAATCTGTGAATGCCTGTGTCCTGTGTGTCCATTGCCTAATCATCTGGGTCAGTTGTTTCTGTGTGTGTGTGTGTGTCTGTGTGTGTCTATGTGTGTGTGTGTGTGTGTGTGTGTGTGTGTCTGTGTGTGTCTGTGTGTGTCTGTGTGTGTGTGTGTAGAGCCAGGTAATCTCCTGTCTGTTTATAGTCCGCTAGCTAGAGAGTATCGCGTTAGATTGCGCCCCATGCAAAGCTCACCACACAGGAAGCAATTCTCATTCCCGCCTGATGTTCACTGGAGTTGGGAAAAGAGGAACAAAGACGAGGTTACGTAAAGATACAAGATGAAAAACAAATCCATTTCACATAACGTTACTCCCACAGTAGATTTTATGATGTGTAGCACTCATCATCAAAACACGCGAAAGAGAAGCTTCACCTCCATGAAGGAGAGATTTTTTAAAGCAGATGTTGTTGATCTTATGTAGTCGCCATTGACGACTCCACATTTGTGTGTTTCTGACCAAATGACAGAATGCTTCCCCGTATTTAAACACATGCAAGCAAAATAGAACACAAACACATTTTCAGAATGCCAGATAACCAAAAAGCATATTTTGCTGATATAAAGGTATAGCTGTAGCCTACACCACGCTGCTAAAGTGAGTCTTTACAATGATCCACACAGTACACTAAAGACCTTTTGGTAACTTTTTATTTGTTCACTCTTTTTGAGGATTTTCAATTTAATATATTCTCTCAGTCACGATGAGGTAGACGGCAACGTGCTGGGGCGTTAAAGTGTTCAGGCGTTTCATCATCATGTCTCCCCCTCCCCCAGGTGCTGACAGCTGAGGAGCAGACGCTGGCGGCCAGTAATGACTACAACTTCGACCACCCCGGGGCATTTGACTTTGAGCTGCTAGTGGCCACGCTGAGGAAACTCAAGCAGGGCAAGAGCGTCAAGATCCCCGTGTATGACTTTACCACCCACAGCCGCCACAAAGACTGGGTAGGTGCCGTTATTAGTTAGAATGGCACAAAAGCACATGTGGAGGCAGTAGAATGGTACTAATCATGTGATAATAATGTAATAATTCTCAATGAAACCAGTCAGCATATAATGGAAAATACTAAGTTTGTTGAGTGTTCAGATTCCGTAAATGGTTTATTATAATATTTTCCATTTGGTTTAGTATGAATAGTTTACTGTTATATTTGTGTTAAGAATTAAAGTGCCATTTTGAATTCTGAAATGGGCTTGGTCTGATTTCATGGTCATTTTTATGACCTGTGTAAAATTGCTATGAAACCCTTTTTATCTTCTTGTGTCAATTTTTTAAAGAGAGCTTTTAACCCAATGGTCTATTGCACAACTCTGTCAGTGGGTGTATGTTTAAGTATTGTGTTCGACCAAGGACAGAACTACCTCTGGAATGAATAAGTTCAGCACGAATGGATATACAGTTTACAGTCCTGTCTGTTTGGTTGTGTTCTGTGTATGCAGCGGCAGTAGCAGCGGTTGTTATGTAGCGTTGCAACCAGGTTGGCAGCCGCTGCAACTAACAGCAGCAGCTTAAGCAGATCTAGTCCATCAAGACCAAGCACATTACTGCCATGTACTTACATGAAAAAGCTCATAAACTCATACATCTGAGAGTTCTCTCTGAAATATCTTTATCATGAATTCACCAAGAAGCCCCTTTTTGGCATATACTCTTCAAACTTCAAAGTTTTTATTGAAAAGTAATTTCAATGTTCTGTCCAGTCGAGTGCCAGACAGAATTCTTGTCATAATTATTGTGGTCAAGGTTTCTTGTCAGAGCCAGAGACTTTCTTCTGTTAATGAACCACAGAGCTCTCCTCACTTCATTTTTTGTAACTTAAATTTCCACAAACCCCTTCATTTCTAGTCAGCTTAGGCTTGACATTTTGAGTTGGATACTCTGGATAATTCTCTCTTCGTTTGGTCTTTCAGAAAAACCTCTATGGTGCCAGTGTCATCATTTTTGAGGGAATCATGTCCTTTGCTGATAAGGAGCTTTTGCAGGTGAGAGACCTTTTGAAACATTTTCGATTTAGGCTCTTCTTCTTCTGCATGTGCCCTTTGGCTGGCACTATTGAGATAGCTGCCTGGTGAAGCTTCCATGCATCTCTAAAGAAATTAGACTTGGCCAAGGAAGCAGATAAGGCGAATAGGCAGAGAAGGCTGGGGATATTGAAGAAAATGAAACTCTGGAGATAGGAGAGGGGAGGATTGCATGCCTACTCTTTTTTTTTTTCTCCCCGTGGACTAATAGCAGATGCAGCAGCTAGCAGCTCAGTTTTTAGCGCCTGTTGTCTCAGATCCGAGCGTCACTCGGTGCCTTGCTGTTTGTAGCTCCTGGACATGAAGATCTTTGTGGACACAGACTCGGACATCCGTCTGGTACGGAGGCTCAGGAGGGACATCACGGAGCGAGGGCGAGACATTGAGGGTGTCATCAAGCAGTACAATAAGTTTGTGAAGCCAGCTTTTGAACAGTACATTGAGCCCACCATGAGATTGGCAGACATTGTTGTGCCACGCGGTAAGTCTTTCCACTAATGGCTATGTGCTATTGTTTGGTCAGTTATGGGGACAAGCTATGATTAATCTTTTATAGTTCTTTTGGATTAATATCGCTGTCACAAGCTATCATTAATTATCTTTCGTTCTTTTTGGATTAATACTACTGTCAACTTTGTCATCTATTATTTGATTGTTTACTGTATGTCCCTGTTTGCTTATTCATGTCTATATTTTCTTGTGCTTTACTTTCTCCTGCACTACATATAATTACTTTTAAGTCAACATTTCTAACGCATACTCTATTCTGTACTGCCCCCCTCAAACTATGCACATGATCAGGTGGGGGAAACATGGTGGCCATAGACCTGATAGTCCAGCATGTTCAAAGTCAACTGGAGGAGGTGAGCAAGGAGCATCATGGGAAAACTCTGAGGAGCCATAGGCACTTCACTGTACATAACAAAACACACCCACGCACACACACACACACACACACACACACACGGCACAGATACATTTGTACTGCATCATATCTTACAGCTAGTCATGTTATCTTTTGTTCATTTTTCCCCAGTCCTTTCTCACTCTCTCTCTTCTTTGTTTTCTCTCTTGCTCTTAATGCAGCGTGAACTCAGTGTCAGGTAGAGTAGACCCTCCCTTCCATCTCTCCATCCCTCCATCCTTCCCTCCTCTCTCTCTCTCTCTTTCTTTCTCTCTCTCTCTCTCTCTCTCTCTCTCCTCTGTGTTATCTTGTCTACCCTCCCTTGAGCCTCCAGTTATATCAACACAATCTGTGGGCCCGTTTACCTGTGGAACACACAATGCTGTGTTCCTACAATAATTTGCCGTTTGCAGTGCTTTTATGAGAGGACAATATTTCACAATATGAATATAAACACACTCCCATTCAGCACTAGTAGTCAGTAAATCATTGTCAGTTCACATCAGATGCATGCGATTGAACTGAGTAAGGTGAATAAACCTTAAAGACACTGCAGAAAGTCAGCCAACACGGCATTCACCATCAAAGAGAGCATGTACCATCAAGTGGTTTTGAGATGCTCTGTTGTTGAAATATTTGGAGGCCATAACTGTCAGCCCTTAGGTTTTTAGAGAGGCTTTTCTACCTGAGACAGCCTAATTGCAGCAGTAGTGCTGTGTGTGAGTCTCCTGTTGCTCGTTGTTTGGAGCGGCTGCTATTTATAAAAACACAGTCTGTGCCTGACCTTCCTGTGGAAATCCACCAGTAGAGCTTGTTTAGATGGAAATGGAAGTAGAAACTTCGGCAATGAGACATGAGTGAGATGTTAGTGAGACTGAGACGGCACGAGCGTCTATGTTTTGCCCCCAAGTGTCTGCTGTCGGGCACATGGTAGCAGACGTTTGTAGCCTCATTAAAATCTCAGCCTTCTGATCTCTCTCCGGGAGAGCCATTGTGTTCCAGTGGCAGATTGTTCCCTGTTCCTCCTCTTCATATTTTTGTTTTTCGGAACTTTTGTAAAGTGTTTTCAGTGAAGTTGGAATAATAGAAAGACTCTGCTGGTCTCTAATGGCTTTATTGTTTTTCTCCCTCTGACGTACATGTACTGATGTACTTATTCACTGGCAATCACCCCCTTACACACACACACACCCACACACTCTCTATCTCTTTTTCCTCCCCTCTCTCTCTCTCTCTCTCTCTCTATACATATACACACATGCAAACACACACACACACACACACACATACACATGCACACATGGATACGCACACACGCACGCACTCACGCTGATGATGAATTCATGATAATTCAATACACTAAATCATGAATTAAAAAATATGTACACACTCTCTCTTTCTGTCTTTCATTCACTCACTCACTCACTCACTCACTCAAACACACTCCCATCATGCCCACTAAACCGCGCCCCCAAACAGAGCGGTCCTGGCCTCGGCCCCCCAGACGCAGCCTTTGCCCCAGACGCTCAGCGTGCTGGAGAGCAGCCCGCAGGTCCGGGGCCTGCACACCATCATCAGGTCAGAGGGCACCTCGCCGTCTCTCTCCAGCCACCTCTTCACCTTTTCACCCTTCTAGCCTCTCCCTTCTGTCAAGCATACTGTCTTTAACCCCTTCACTATCTCTTTCAACTCACTGCCTAGTGCACAGTACATCACATAATCAATAGATACATAGATAGATAGATACTTCATTGATCCCCAAGGAGTGTACTTGATCGTGCGAGTGTGCGTGCGTGCGTGCGTGCGTGCATGTATGCGTGCATGTATGCGTGTACTATATGCATGTGCGGTGTTGCCTCTGTGGCAGACCGATTGCATTAGCCTAGGCAGGTGATTTCCAGTGAGAGAGAAGGCTAGGTTAGGCTAGGCTAGGCTATGCCTCTGGTACGTCCTCCTAGGTGAGGGTTATTCCAGTCACCTGTCTCCTTCTAACAGCAGACCTTACTGTGGAGGACAGGGTGCTAATTTGGATGGTATTAATAGTAACCTCACTGGCCCCCTCCTGCCTAAAGGCTCACAGTGATGCTGCAGTGAGGGCAAGCCATGCCATCCCATAATAATAATGCATGTCATGTTGAGTAGTGGGAAGATACTGTGTCAAGGTTTACAGTCATGATGATGCTATCCCGAATGGATCCAGGCAGGCAGATTGTCTAACTTAACTCTGTTGCTCTCTCTCTCTCTCTCTCTCTCTCTCTCTCTCTCTCTCTCTCTCTCTCTCTCTCTCTCTCTCTCTGTGTGTGTGTGTGTATCTCGTTTTCAGAAATAAGGAGACTAGTCGAGATGAGTTTATCTTCTACTCCAAAAGACTGATGCGCCTTCTAATAGAGCATGCTTTGACCTTCTTGCCATCGAAGGTGTGTGTGAATTATGCTTTTGTGTACCCTTGTCATAATAGATATACTATGTATATGTTATAGATAGCACTGTATTTGTGTGCATGTGCATGATTCTGAAAGTATTGGCAGTGCATATGTTCATCAATGCATCAATGTGCTCATCAATGCATATGTGCTCCTGTACGAATCATAATTTTGTGGTGACGTACTGTATGCATAGTATTCAAATAGCACATTTTAAGTGTATATCTCTTTAACACTTATCAAGCTCACTATTGTCTCATACTTCACACCCATAGGCCTGGTCCTGTGTTATTATTATAGGAAGATCAAAGTTGGCTCTACCACACACAATGCTAATTATAGCCTCAAAACCAATGGCTCGTTACCATTGTTCTGCTGACCCGGGTTCATTTGTTATGCATGTTTTTAATTAATTTGCGAGATAAATGCAGAGTCATGTGCTTTGAGTGTACTTGATGTTCTGTTGCGGTGTTACGCCGTGGTCAGACTGATAAAAGTGAGATGCTAATGAGATAGTAAAGCGCTCGCTTGTTTCCGCAGCCTTCCACCGTGCAGACGCCGCAGGGCCAGGAGTACGAGGGGAGGAGCTTCAGCGGGAAAGGGGTGGGTCTTTCTCTCTCTCTTTCTTTCTTTCTATTCCTCTATTTCTTTCTGTCTGTTTCTCTCTCTCTTTAGTATATGTGCACCGTTTTTGTCCGTTTTGTCAACGTCTGATAATCCTTTGCATGTAGGATTTATGTCGAGTGGATTTCGAAATTGTCCTGACATCTGACATTAGCCCATATCTGGCCCATAATAGCAAATGTGTCAACGCCCTCCATCTACAAACTGTAATCCGTATGTTGTCCTTATAGTATGCCATGTCCTCTCCTGACACTCGTGTATGATGGCCCATAGATAACAGGCATGATGGCAATAACATCCTCCATCTACAAAGTGTAATCCACGTGCTGTCATGCCCTCTCCACAGATAACAGGCGTGTCCATTCTGCGGGCAGGGGAGACCATGGAGCCGGCGCTGAGGGCAGTCTGTAAAGATGTCCGCATCGGCAAGATCCTCATCCAGACCAACCTGGACTCAGGGGAACCAGAGGTAACTAGCCAGGAGAATTATCCTGCACTGACAGCCAGATGGACATGTCCATTGTGAAGGACACCGGTGAAAATGGCTTTAGTTTGGAGGCAGTCATAATAAAGCAGCTTTTTTGTAAATGTAGTGAAATGTTTTGTTTGTGGGGTTGAAGAGCACTGAGGTAGTGAGTCAGAAGAATATTGCCCTGTTCTTGGAACATGTTCTGTTTTCTTGCAACAGAGGGTAATAGCTTTCGGTGTGGTGGTTTCAATGTGCCAACTTGAGCATGTGATATAAAAAAAAATGTGAAAAGTGTAGGGAATAAGATATTCCTCTACTCTCTCACTGAGTTAAATTATTGATTAATGAACAGTGACAAACTTTTGAGATATTTCAGCTCCTTCCTCAGCTACTCCTCTCCTGCCTCTCCTTGCCCCTTCGACTTGGTCTCCATGGTAACCAGGAGTTCCAAGTTCTCACCACATCTCTGTGGTGACCAGGGTTTCCTCTTCCTCCCTCAGTCTCCATGGTAACAGCCTCTTCACCATCCTCTTCCTCTCTCTCTGTCCCCCTCTCTCTCTCTCTCTCTCTCTCTCTCACACTCTCTCTCCACCAGCTGCACTACCTGCGCCTGCCCAAAGACATCAGCGAGGATCACGTGATCTTGATGGACAGCACGGTGTCCACCGGAGCGGCGGCCATGATGGCTGTGCGTGTGTTGCTGGTGCGTCACATCACATCACCCCCGCCCATCTACTTTATATGCATTACGCTCCTTAATGGTCTCCAGTGAGGGGCAACAGCTGTCCCCTACAAAACGTGACTGACACACTGTCACTCGGTTTTACCTGAGCAGTTGACCAGTTTTAGTAATAGTGAGTGGCAAAATGACAGAGAGTACAGTTAGTCTATGGTATGTCTTTAGTACTATGGTATGTCTCACTTCTTACATCTTATTTGATATTCATTTAATTTAATATGTTAACGTAATATGATTCTCATAATTATCTATTCTATTCTATTCTCAAGAATACTTACTTGCTTCCTTCCAAAACCTTTGATAGTGAACCATAAAAATGGATCTCCAACTGGCTGTGTTTACTGTAGGCATGCACAGAATTTGTTTGATTATGCTATGGTCATGTCAGATGGTCAGAAACTTAATCTGAACTATGGTAAGAGTTGGAGCTGTTGCTCTCCAGGGAAGTTAAAAATAAAATGTTTGGGGAGTGACGACTTCCAAAGCAGTAGCTCGAGCTCCCTGGGGTTTGGCGTGTGTGTGTGTGTGTGTGTGTACAGTGTAGCTCCACTCCACTGAGACCGTGTGCTAACTGATTGTAGTGTGTGTTGCTCCACTCCTCTGAGACTGTGTGCTAACTGGCTGTGGTGTGTCTCCAGGACCATGATGTGCAGGAGGAGAACATTCTCTTGGTGTCTCTGCTGATGGCGGAGCTGGGAGTGCATTCCGTGGCCTACGCCTTCCCCCGTGTCAGAATCATCACCACCGCCGTCGACGAAAGCGTAGACGACCTTCTCCAAGTCATTCCGGGAATAGGTGAGAGTGGTGGTCCAAAGGGTCGACAACAACCCTGCCCTAAAGCATGTGGAGTGTGTGTGGTCAGTGCGGAGTTAGAGATAAACAGTCAGTGGTTCTGAATTTAACATCTTTCATCCGCACAAAATAGCCCATTGTTGGCTAAATGAACCATTCAGAACTGAAGACTACTTTGATGTTCATTCCCGATGAGAATGATGATAAAGGTTCTACAAAGGAATCCTGCCCCTGATCAGTGCTGTTTGTGAAATCTTAAACTTTAAAGAACGCAAGTCCATGGAGCTTTCAGCGTGATGCCTTTGGATACATCGATACAGAAGATGTCTTTCTTCCGTCTCTGAAGCACATGCACAGCACACTGTGTACAATGTGCTGTAAACATACATTTCACAGAATGTAGTCGGAGAAATAAAATGAAGGTTTGTTCTTCATCTGTGAATCTCATAAGCACATGACCTTGGCCTTGTGACTATCATTTACCAGTGGCGATATGAATTCAATGATGCATCTGTTGCATAACTGAACTGTGTACATGTACATAAAAAAAAAAACCTTGCAGCGTCTTCTATACAGTGCGGAAAAATCTTTGTAATATCTTACAGATCAATTGCACATATCAGTAGCTAATATACTGCCGGACACAGCATTGACCTTTATGTAACACAGAATTATGAGCTTGTCCTCTTGTCATTTTTTTCTCCGAAGGGGACTTTGGGGACCGGTACTTTGGGACGGACGGCACATCGAACTGGAGCGACGACGATGACCAAGATACACTCAGCCACTGAGAACCGGGCGCTGCCAGCGTGCTGGCGGGGTAAGGGTGGGGGAGTGGTATAGGTAAGGGAGGGGGGCATTGATATTCTGCACAGCCCCAGGGAAAGGCTGCACTTCTCCGACTGCCAGGGCTACCTGTCTGACAGCCTCTCCACACTCACACACACACACACACACACACACACAAAGTCCGGAAGAGCACCATCTTGCAAATTGTCTTGCAAATGAGACCGCACATCCACAAATATATTCCTTTTTCTAATGAATGTGTGTAACTGTGATGGATGTTTTGATAACCTCATTTCGCTCCCCCGAATGTGTGCAGGTTGTCTTGTAGATATCTCTATCTCTGTAAGTGAGGGTGTGATTATGAGGTTTTTTGTACTCAGAGGAAATGGACCTCTTAATTTGGTGATCCCAGATTTGTCCTGGTACGTTTGTGAGATGACAGAAAAGCACAAGTCATTGTTTATTGATAACTTGTACTCAATAAAGACATTATTACTCTTCTCTGTGATATTACTTTTAACTCAGTAACTCTAGTATCTCAGTAACACTCCAAGCTGACGAAAATCCCTGTTAATATCATGGGTTAATAAATAAGGATGGTTAATTACTGATCCTCTTGCTCTTACTTAATGCACATCTTTGGACATACTCGTAGAAGTCTTTCGAGGGGAGGAAAATGGGTAGGCTAAGAGTCGAGAGAAATATTATGGCTGCCTTATATTGTCTACCGTTGGGCAGTCGATGGCAGAGTCGGCCAGGATAGATCTATTGATTACTGTTGGTTGGCCGACAGGAAGGGTAGCGTGCAGCCAGCCTCCCTCTGTGTGCTCTTGTGAGCCGCTCCCTTTTTTGAGAGTCTGAAGGTGCCTCTCATTTAGAGTTCATACGTCCTCCCTCACTCCTCGGGCCTCGATCCTCACTGATTTACATAAAGAAAGATAGACGTATAAACTCTAAATGAGAGGCACCCTGAGAGTCACGCTTGTCCTCAGTCTGATCTCCCATGTTTACTAAAATGACCGTAATTACGTGTATGTTTATATGTCTTGTAAAGAGCACAGCGGAGGGAGCCAAAGCACAAACAGTGGAGATGGTAAGGGTTGTTCTTGTTTTAGTTGTGTCTCCCCCTTGTCATACCTCTTCATGAAGTGATGTGTTATTCCAGGAGACACTGTGACTGTGTAGGTGAGGACTGGTCACTATAAGATAAACAAGAATCATTTTGGATTGAGGACTGACTCCCGGATATAGCTGTTCAGAGCTTCGGCTTTTAGTGCCCCCTCATATCAAACTCTTAAATTAATTAATCTGAGTACCTTTATACTCAGAGATGAGCCTAAGCCCGATGCACCACCAAAATCAAATCGAAGGAGCAGGAAAAACCTGTCCTACAAAAGCTTCCCTCGAAAGACAGCAACGAGGGGTTCGATATTTTCAAGGTGTGCCACATTCACTTCAGTAAACTTGACAAACGCATTTCAGGTCAGGCGCTGACCTGAAAATAGCCCTGTGATGAGCGCTGTGACTGGAGCAGCAGTGAGTAAGCGTTCGAAACTGCTCCTCCAGCTACAGCTGTGAGGGCAGTGCTCCTGTTAAGTCTCGCTGTGGCCAGCAGGGGGCAGCTGCGGTCACTTTAGGCTTGGCCAGTTCTAGTTGCTAGGTCTTCCCAACTGCAGAGAAGCAGTAGCGTAGTCAGCATGCATAGGCAAGTGTGAAAATCCTTAAAATGTCTCTGTTGAGTGTAAATGTGTTTGTAAAAAGAAAAACATTGATCAGTCTCTGACTTGCCTAATTTGAGAAACGTCAGTTAAGTAGTTTGAATGAGACGGGAAGCCCCAATGAAATGGCTCTCAATGGCTTTTGGCATGGTGCAAATGTTGTCAATAAACAACATTAAAATGCCCTCACCATTAGCTCACTTGCACAACACATCCATTTCACTTTGTATCTCACAATTTGCAAATGGCTGAGTGCATTTATGTAAATGAGAACAATTGCAGTTTGTGGTTGGCTTTCTAATCAATCACGTTTGTTTGGCTTATCAAAATGGACTGTTGCTTCTCTCTTGAATTGTGTTACTTTCAACATGTACAAATACATTCACCTTGTTGTACATCATCTCACATACAACAGTACAGTCAGTGCCTTTGATTTGTAAAGCATTGGCCTTGGTAGGCTGTATTGTTCTGTACCATGTGTCTTTGTTGTGAAATCTACGAACAGCCTTATAAATGTATTGTAGTAAAAGAGGCAATTAACTGAGACAACCCCTGTGGCACCTGCTTTAGAGGCAGCATTATGTAAGCTTAAGCCTCAGGTGGCCTTCGTCTGTAGTGAGGACAGGTAAGATAGTAACCTTGCACAAACACATCAACAGTACCAAACAATGACAGTACCAGGAACACCTCTAAGCAGTCTAGGAAACCTGTCAGTGGACCAGGAGCCATACTGCACAGGATGAAGGCTGCCGTATAGCGATATGTTGCTAAGAGGGCTTGTGCGAGGGTGCTCTCAGTTTTTCCATTTGCTGATTGCTTTGCATGGTTACTTGGAGCTCTTCTGAATGGAAGTAGCTGCAGAATTAACCACAGATATAAAAAAAAAATCTGTAGCAATACTGAGCCATTCCTCTTCTGCACACCTATCTCCCTACCTAACATTATCTTTGTCCTGTCTACAAGCATCAGACAACCGTATAAGACTGTGTTGCTTAATCACTGATAAGTGATTATTAAAACATATTAGCCTCTCCCTCTGGACATCTTGAATGGATGAAACACTCATCCACGAACCATACCACACTTCAATTGGCTTACCCCATCTGCACACAGTAATTGCTTCTAGAAATGTGTTCCATATACAGTGTGTGTGTGTTTATATCACAGACCAGACAATGTATGTCCCTGTTGCTATGGCACTAGCTAATTATGAATTTAACAGGCAGCTCTTGCCATATGTTTGTAGCGTATGCTCAGAAGACAATTAGAAAACCATTTTCCATGTTTTTTTTTGTTTTGTTTTTTTAAGAGAAAGATGTCGGTGTGTAGTACTTAACAAAATATAATTCCCAATGAGGACAATGGCCTGCCACTATTGCTAAAGACAGCACACCAAGAGTAACTGTTGTGTTGTGTCTGGCAAGTGAATGCTGTTGCCACTGAATGACTGGTTTCAAGGCCACACCTCAAACGTGGCCATGCCTGTGCCTGTACATCTGCCTGAGCTGTGTATAAATGTTTTAGGGACGCATCCCCCGACAGTTTCCCCCCTGTCTCCCCAATGGTCCTCACCATGTTGACATCTTGGTGATTGAACCTATCATGCATGCTGGATTCTCCTAGACAGCAAGCGGGTCGGCGGCCATGTGACTGCAGCCTCAAGGTTAACCCGTTACTATGGAGACAAGCCCACCAATAAAAATTCAGCTGACGGTTGCTATGTTGACTGCACGCTTTTTGTTTTAAGGATGACCTATTTTTTTTTTCCCCAACCAAGTCAGACACAGGCCTCATTCCGACAACACATGCGCACACACACACACACACACACACACACACACACACTTCACATCACATCACAATAGAGGATAAGAACATAAGCAGCAACATGCAGTACAATTCCATTCACTGCCTGGGCGGTTTCTTATCTAAAATAATAAGGAGTGAAGTGGTTTCAGGAGTATGGGAGGAAGTCTATCTTTTAGATGAATGTAAGAGTTGTCATGGCAACAGTGTCGCCACTAAAACTGCAACATGACATGCATGTGTGGTATTGTTGGTGTTGAATTAAATTGTTAAATACCTGCATCTGGAGAATCTAAAGAGCTTAATATTTTTGATAAGATTAAGTAATAGTGTTACCCTGCTGTGGATCAGAAGTAGCCTACATTGGCAACAGAATGAAATATCATTTCCACTGTCCTGCTTGCCCATTATTGCCCCTAACTAGCCCTGACTGGAAACCGCATGACAGAAAAGCAAGAAACTATTCCAGCCTTGGATGTGTGATAATTGAGAAATACATAACAAAGCCCCACCCCCCATAACCCACACACACATGCCATTTAGGAAGATGGCTATGAAGTGGCTATGACGCATTTACAAATTTATGTCTGTGGAAGGGGAAGCTAGTTAGGCTATGCCAACATTTCCAGATGATCCTATTGACACGGTTGGATAAACAAATGTATTCAGAAGAAAACCGAATAGTATCCTCAGTTGGCTTAGATTAGTGCCTCTGCTCAAATGAGCCCTTTTGACAGAGACCGCAGTAGTGAACTTGTGAATAAGCCCATCAAAAACCCTGCATATGAGTACATGAAGTGCTTTTTGAGTGCTACTTTATTACAAAAGTATAAACTTGACCCGACATTTTTATGAATAGTAATTTTGATATAAAAACATTACAATCTTTTGCACGTTAGCACTTAATTACACGGTTTGAGTACACACGACCCTGTTGTTTGATTTGCAAACACATGACAGTAGCTGCCACACTTGACTCAGTTTGCCTTCAAAGTACACATTATAGCGGGAATGGAGGGAGGGAAGATCAAATGAAAACAAAAACATAAAAAATAAACTCAATACAACTCACAGAGAAAGCAATTTTGCAATTTTGTCACCAGAAGTCATTCCAAAGAACACAAACAAAAATAAATGTATATTCTCAAAAACACCTAGGATAGTAGTTTCTTCTTTCTCTTTTATAACATATATACAACATTGCATTAACATATATGATAACTGCCATGTACTGGGCTCAAATATGCAGTTTTGTGTGTATATTTGGTCTAGCCAAGTTCACTGTTGTACTTTTAAGTCCAGTTAGGTTTGTCCAGTTGCTATGCTTTATATATATTTATTTAATGATTAACTTTTTTCCCAGGACACACAGAAATACTTAAGTGTCATTTGAATAGCATAAGGACTGTAACACTGTTCATGAGGACCTTTGCACCTTTGCATACAGATTGGAAGATGAAGGTTCATGACCTCCAGGAAATATATAAACTGTCACTCAGCGATTTTTGTAGCATTTTATACAGGGGGTACTTCACAAGTTTTAAGGTACCGAGTCACTGAAGGAGGAAGTCATGATGCTTCTGTCTTCCATTATAAACCAGACAACTGCTAAAGCATTTCCTGGTCAGTGCTATGAGTTTTTTTTTTCAGATATGATTAGCATTATTGTGATCCAGTATCAAGGAAGTAGTCCTGCTCTGAGATCACACCGCAGACCAACACTGCCAATGGACAAAGACCAACCATGCCTTACAACCAGACAGACAAGAGTCAAACTTGTCCTTTTGTATGCCACCTAATATCAGTACTGGGTCCACAATGACATTGTGCTGTCTCCAACAAAATAAAAAAAAGACATTTAAATAAAAAAAATAAACAACCAACAACAGCAATAAATAACCCATTCTCAGGTACCATAAGAACAGTGCTTTTTTTGTTCACTTTTTTAAACGTTTGTTAGTTTTTGTTTGCTTTTCTTTTTTAATGCATGCTCTTTTTCATCAGGCAAAGTGCATAAACAGCATAGACAAAGTAAAACACTCACAGGACTGAACTGTACTTTTATGGCAGTGGTGGCTCACTCACCAACAGTCAATCAATGTCATGTGTAACACAACCAACAAAATCAAAAAAATACATGAGAGCAAAAATATAGTCCCGTTTCCCACCCAGGGTCATGATTGATTAATACAGCTATTAACACTTCATTTCTTTTAATTGGAGGAGATTAAACTTTGTGTGCAATTAGGATTCTCCATCGTTTAGTATTACTCTGTCCCTGAGCATTGTTAACTATAGCATTGCCTTTACTCTAATTTAATTTAATTTAATTCAATTAAAATGTTTTAAATGGGATACCATATGTTCTTGACAAACTACAATAAGTGCCAACAAGAAAGTTACACAAGGAGGGAGGGGTTGTGCTTAACACTGGATTAAGGGGTGCAAGAATTCTCCAATCATCTTGTGCAATTTCATTTTCTTTGTACTTTCAAAAATTCTAAATGTTCTTTTTTGGAACCACCATTGTCACTACAACGATAGTCCAATGTATTTTCTTTCATCATCAACTATTCCATTAAAGCTGTGATCATAGCTTATAGGGGACAAATGTTTTTAGAAAGCTTTGACCCTCAGAAAAGACAGTACTGATTATTCAATAACAGCACTTCAGTAGTCATTATTTAATAACAGCAACTCAGTAGTCATTGTACTGATCAATAAAGGTTCTCTTTTGAGATATCACAGCAAATGTCTTACTCCCACATACACAAATACTGTGGAGATTCATAATTTCAACAACTTATTCTCCCTGCAAAAAGACTATGTTTAGATACAGGGTGACATTGCTCAGTAAACTTTCTCTCCAACTGTTGTGCTCGTTATTTTACTTTGACTTTGGAAGCCTCTCGGCAAATCTTGAAAGTGACACCTGCCACCTCAAGGGGCTGATGACGCGAAAATCAGTCAGTGTGTGTTTTTGTGTGTGTTTGTGTGTGTGTGTGTGTGTGTGTGTGTGTGTGTGTGTGTGCGTGTGTGTGTGTGTGCGTGTGTGTGTGTGTGTGTGTGCAAGTGTTTCACGTCTTTCTTCTAAATCAGGATGGGAGAGAGAGGCTTTGTGCTCTCCAAGATAGACACAGTTTCAGACATATCAATCACTGTTTGGGGGAAAATCCAATAGAAACCTTTTAGACCTGTTTAATTTGATTGGCTCTGAGCGCTGAAACAATTTCCACTTAGAAAAACCCAAAGCCTCTGACTGCCATTATCCGGTTATCATCTCACGAGGTGCTGAAACATCACTGTTCACCAAACTAAAACTCAGCAGATGGGCCATCGAGGGTTAGGAGGAGGAGCAGTTTATGACATGCTAGCAGAAGTGATCAATAACAGCATGGGATGCGCTTTTATGGCACGGCATCGCAGCCCTACATCCACTCTGATGCGAATGCCACCTTCCTTCTCAGACACCGCATACTGTGCACTAAGGCTATGGATGGGTGGGGTGTTGGGAGGGGGGGGGGGGGTTGAGGGGCTTGAGAATCAGCTAGACAGGGATGTAAACAGACTATGTGAAGAGCAATGTGCTGTGGGAGCGCTCACTTCTTCTTTTTCTCTCAATTTTGTTTGTCTGTTTTTTTTTTCTTTTCTGAAGTGTTGAGAGGCAGGGCATGTGTCGTGTGTATGTACTGTATTTATGCATTAATGTCTCTTGTGACTTGAGCTGCAGAGATATGTGTTCTGCGCTGTATTGTACTGTACGGTGGCTCCACACACTCAACCACACAAACACACACACACACATTACACACACGCACACACCTACACACATACACACACACACACACAAGCACCCCTACAAGCCGGTAACGTACATCTCCATGCCATCGTTGAAGGTGAAGATGGTGGTGGTGCTGGAGGTGGCCGAGCTGTGCTTCAGGTCCCCAATGCTCTCATACAGGTTCTCCCCGGGCAGCAAGAGGGATTTGGCGGGCAGATGCTGCAGTTTAGGAGTCTGCTGTGGCGGAGGCGGCGGCGGCGGCTGCTGCAGGGGCTGCTGGGGCTTCTTCTTCTTTGGCCGGAGGGTGGCGCTGGCGTTGGGCAAGGGCGGGGGTCGCTCGCGTTTCCAGGCGCCCGCCCCGGCCCCCGCGCCGCCCCCTTCTATGGCCTCGTAGGCCGGGTCACACTCTTCGGAGCCAATGGCCTCGTAGCAATGGTCCTCCATGGAGCCAGGGGCCGCTCTGGCCCCCTTGGCCTCCTGGGGGGCCCACGTTTGCGGCTTCACCACCACACTGAAGCCCCCGTCGCGGTCGCGATCCCTGTCCCCACGCCCCAAGGTCCGGTAGCCGGTGTTGCCCGGGGGGGACCCAGGCATGGCTCTCTTCTTCTTGCTAGGCTTGCACACTTTGGAGTACATGTCGGCTATCTGAGGACCAACAAGAGAATGGTTTCACGGTCCTGTTAGTCCCACATGATCATGAAACAATTACACATTGAAGGTTTTTTACTAACACACAGACATTTTAGCCCACAATCAGGGTCCCTATAAAACTATGGGGACATAAACTCTGGTGCTCACAAGTAAAGGTTGTCGCAAACCAACAGCCACTGAAAACACCATTTGGGTTTTATGTGAGTGCTGAATTCCTCTGACGGTGTTATACTTACTAAAATATGTGTTTCGTTTAAGCGCTAGTAGTTTAAGCAGCTATACCCCACCACAGACACACACACACACACACACACACACACACACACACACACACACACACACTCTCTCTTATACAAGCTCACCCCAGCTATTGACGGCTGTATGCTCTCGCCCAGTAGTCCTGGTCCTGGTCCTATCTGTTTGTGTTGGATCATGAAGTCTTCATCATCTGGGGGCTTCCATATATACTCCTCGCCATTACCCATGAACACTGCTTCCTGATGGACCAACAGCACAGGCAGAGGAGACAATCACCACCTGCACAATGTGCTCTTTCCACATCATGGTGTCCTATAAAATCTTATATGAATTGGACACCTCTCCTCCACAAAAACTGAAACAGAGATGTGTATGAGGACCACTGAAGAGAGAACCGTTAACATCTACTCCTCCCCAACACAAATGGTCTCCTTACTTTCCATGTTATAGCCATCTCTGCTGCTGTGATCTGGTCTTGATCTGTTATTTGTTATTTGACAACTGAGTTTACTTCAGAGATTCAAGGTGCATAGCAATGGAAGACTTGCACTGCACCCAAACGTTTTCACCAACACTCTGCATGTTGTGTTATTATTAGCAGTATCTCTGATGCTGTAACAGGTAATAAGTATAACAGGTGGTGCTGTGATCTGGTCTTGTTCTATTATAACAGGTGGTACTCAATTGAATTTATTTCGGAGATCTGAGTTGTATGACCCTATCACCTCAGACACGACTAGCTCTGTCTGCTCGAAGTGGCTTAAAGGGACCTCATCTTCAGGAGCCTCACCATCCCAGTTCCCAGCAGTCATCCGTTTCATCTGTAACGATGATAACTGTCTTTCAATCTCTGTGCTGAGTTACAATCAAAGCCCAAAACTGAGCTTTGGATACCTTCTTTTCTGGTCTGGTCACAGTCAATTAAAGCCAAGCCTGTCCACCTGAGACAACGAATGATCACAGATCGGTCTTGGACGCTTTTCTCTAACTGGCAGCTCTCCTTTCATTTCAAATGGCATCGTCTGAATGTCTCACCTCCAATCCTTACCAGCACAAGAACAAACTGCTTGCACATGAGAGAGTGTCTTTGATGACACGACTCTTCTCATGTTGATATTTGAACATAATCAGCATGACTGTGGAGAATCAGGGGGACAATTACATTTGTTCAGGCATGTTTACAAGGCTGCTTATCACAGATAAAGGCATGAAAACACACAGTACATACGTACATTTCAAACGCACACATGCGGTACATACCAGCACACAGCTATAATGCTATAATGATACAACTTACACTGCGACCGCTGTGTACAAAGACAAGGACTCGGTAAACACACACACACGTCACAAACACAACACTCCCAGCAGGGGGAACATGAATAACGAGCATTTTGGTGGCGTCCACATTTCACTTCTGGTTCCATCAGCGTTCGGTTACATCCTGCTCAGAGGGAACTGTGAAGCAACGCATTTACAAGAGTGATGAGGAAACGCTCTGAGTTTTTTTTGCGCTCATTGTTGGTTTGCGTGGCTGGCGTGGCCCCTGCGCTCTGTAGTAAAAATGACAGCTCTCATTAGTCAGGCCAACAGAGGCGAGATGGGTGAATGGGGAGCGGTGGGGGGTTAAGGGGATGGGGGGGATGGGGAGAGGAGGGCCTGTCATAACATCAGACGGCTCCGCAGACAGACAGAGGGTAAAACACACGCACGCACACACACACACACACACACACACAGAAACACATGCACTCGGTTTGGGTCAATGCCGAGGGACAACCATTTCACATAAAGACACACAGAAAGACATAGTACACACACAGACAGGCAAAGACTCGATCATTATTTCAGTTAAACCTTATGGTTAAAAGTGACAAAACATACACTGTATATGTATACAATCACAAAAGAGGCTTCACATATGGCAAATACTGTTGAATGGCAATGACAACATGAGATTTCTCAGCTTTGAAGGGAGCGTAATTACCATGGCAACATGACCTATCCCATTTCATTGAGTTTTACACTCCCCTCCACTGTCACGCTAAACGTAAGAATGGTACGGAATTAAAAGGAATATTTGGCTACACGCGGTTCACGTTTGGCTAACATCAAAGAGAACAAAAGGCGGGGAAGCTGCCTGGCTCTGCAGAGTCATTTAGATGCAGGGGGACATGGCCCAGGCAATGGGGCGTGCTAAACACAGCGTTTCCAAGATGGGGGAGATTAGGCCGTCACACACACAGGCTTTCATCTGCTGCTACACATCTCGCATGTCTCAACAGCCAGAGCCTTGCCGTTATGGGTGCCAGCTCACGTGTTTGAGTGACAGCTCCTTGCAGATTGCACCGCTCTCGATAAGAGTGAGTGAGAGAGGTCTGTATTTCTGGAAATTGCGTCACCTCAGAAGATGGAGATTGCTATGAGGATAATTCTACATGACAGTATCAGTATGCATCTAAAGGGAGGGTTTAGCCTCATTTCCCTGCTAAGTAAGGACTGCATTGATCATATGCACAGAGTAAGAGATTAAATTTGCTACACACCTGTATTCTCTCTAATGTAGATCTTAATCACGTTCAGCCTCTTATGGTTACTTGGTTGCATTAGTCATAAGCTGACTCACAAACAGCACCAGTTATTCATTCAAGGCAGAACGAAAGTCAGATATTTCACCCATGCAGTGATCGAGCCTAATTCCCTGGCTTTTCATCCCGGTGTAAACGTGGTACTAGCGCACAAAAACAGATTTTCTGACACAAATCCCACCTCGTAAATCCGGTACTTTCATTGTTATTGAAAACAGGGAAAAGTCAATACGCGATCAAAATTAACTCATGGATTCAGACCTCCAGCCTGCAGTTCTCTCTACGAGAAAGGGATGCCTGTAGGGGAAAATCAGCATGTAAACAGAAACGCTTGTGGTCAGCGCTCGTGCGTCTTACCTTGGGGAAGGTGGGCAGGTTGAAGGCGTCCATGTTCTTGCGGGGCATCTTCTGGCTGTGCGGGTGAGGCGGGGGCGGCGCGGGGTGCGAGGGCGGCCCACCGTGGCGCACGTCTCCGCTGCTGTGCCTCTGCTGGACGAGGCCCTCCTCCGTCTCCGTCCCGTTGTCCCTCTTCTGCGCCGCCTTGTCCACCTTGCGCACCTTCCGGATGCAGGCGTACTCGGCCGCCTCCGTCGGGCCCGGCGGTCCCATCACCTGCTGCACGTTCTCCGGGTCGGGCATCCCTCCGTCCACGCCGTCTCCGTCCGGGTCCGGGGGCGCAGGGGTGTTGGCCGGGACCGCCGGCGGTGCGGGCGTGTCGGTCTCGCCTGCCCTGCCCCCTACTATGGCATAGAGGGCGTCATCAGGGCAACGGGTGGTAGAGGAGCGGCGGCCCACCTCTGAGTATGTATGCTCTCCATCCTCACCAGTGCCGGGGGGGATCTGCGGGAGCTGGCGGTCCGAGTTGGAACGGCGGCTGGGGAGCAGAAGCAGGTCCATGCTGGCCGGGCGGTTCTTCTTGGACGACTCTGAAGAGGGTTCCATCCGAGAGGAGAAGCGTTACTCACGAGTCATGAGGTCAGACTGAGGTGAACATATCAGGTGACACTCATGGGGGTGATCATAGATCAACCTTCTGTCAGATCAAACAATGTAATGCATTGAGCTGCATGTCTTTGACATGAACATATACAACTAATGTTAGATTCGAGGCAACTAGATAGATAGATAGATAGATACTTTATTGATCCCCAACTAGTAGTTGTGAGCTTGCAGATACATTATCATTATCATTTGAATGCTATGCACACTGTCAAACATTCCCTCTCTGGTATCCTGTTTAAGGCTATAAGGCAAAAAACACATATTAGCAGATCTCAGGGGCTAGTCAGAGGTACATACTCTTTCCGTTGCAGTTCAGTTTGTTCATCTCGTGCAGCTTGGTGTCAGACTTGCTAATGGACCGCAGCTTGGACTGCCTCAGAATACTCTGAGAACAAACAGCAGAAAGGGAGCATTCAGAATATAATTTTTAAAAAAACATGTCAAATACACTCATTTACACCATACACAAAAGATATTTGAAGAGCCATGCTGAAAGAAAGAAAGTAGCCATCTTGACAAAGGTGGGGTTGGTGGTGAATGGAGAGAGAGACGGTGATCTTTGGTACTCACCATGTCCATTAGCCGGTGCTTTCCGCCCTCGCTGGAGCCACTGTGAGTCTTGCCCTTCCTGTAAAGTGTCATGCCAGATCAACCGCTTTGTTTTGTCTGTTGCTTTGGTTTATTTCTTTATTCTATACATCAGTAAAAGACTTTCACTGGTTTAGGACAAAATCACAGACCGCATGCCCATACAAAATGTTGAGAGACAAAGAGGAGCATGTCAAGAGGAGAACTTGGAGACGACAGCGTGAGACTGGGACTGGAGTGTTGGACTCGAAATGTGTGATTGGGGGACACCTGACAACACTTACTGACGAAAATGCTAGAAATGTATTTCATCCCCCCCCGTAACAAGACAGAAACTCTATGCGCCTTTGATCTGTCATCAGCTCTGCTTTGGGGATACCTAGTTGTAAGCGGGTGTGGCTCACTGACCCAAGACAGCAGCTACATGTTTGGTGTAGGAGGTGTGGGCGCTAACATCTCTCCTTTAGCTCTGAGGTGTCTGTCTGCACCTACACCAAAGATGGTAGATCTTTGCCTGCGCTGTTTGTCTGCCCTTTGTGAGACATCCATTCCCAACGACGCCCTTTTCTTGTGATCTTAACAGCTTGTCAAGTGGTGGTGGTGTTTATTGCACATACATAGCCCAGAGAGCATCTGTCTGCCAGTGGCAGACAGTTAAAAATACCACCCAGCCAACATGATTAATATCTTAATAACTGTGATTTGAAAAAGTCCAATAATCCACAACGATAGAGTCGTGAAAACGACTTGTTTCAGTACCCTCTGACAATTAGTACCAAACGAGCACTGTAAAACTTCTCTTGAAGTTTATTTTTAATTCAAAACTGTTATGTGAACCCAAATGCTGGTTATGTTTTCGGGGACCAAGCTGTTCCTGATTTGTGCGTGGGCAACATCAGGAGAGAAACTTCACTTTATGTTTCAGTTACGTACGTGCACCCCAGAGGAGATTCCAATTTTCAACTTACCAAGCTTAGCGTCAGTTTCAGAGCATTAGACTGAGTTACAGCACTGTAGTACAGTATAACAGGAACGTTTTTCTTTTTTTTTTTTTAAATATCACAGCACGAAAAATAGTGGATTAAAAACCTTACCAATCCAATAGCCAGTAATACTTATAAAAAATGGTTTCAAATCCTCCAATTAAACAGAAATAATGCAGCTACTGTGACTACTGAAATGGGGTCTCTGGTGGTGTTTCTGATTGCTGGAGAGGAGAGAGGAAGAGTTTGGGTAAGAGGGAGGAGAGACAAATGTGCGGGGAGATAGAGGAAAGACAGATACGACAGAGGGGGAAGGAGACAAGAGAGATGAGTAGTGTTTTTTCCGCTCTTGAAAAATCGGTGTCTTGTCAGGACCTCATTAACCGTGACACCAGTATTGTTTATCATTGTGATTAACTCTCCCTACTGTAAATGATGAACAACATCTCTGGCCAAATCAATCCTCAGATAGTGTAATGACACCATGACACTGCAGTGTGTCAAAGCCAAGTTTGATTTCTCAAACCCCTCCTTTTTTTTCCGTCTCTTTGTCTCTGCGGTGGTTTAAACATTGAGGCTTGCCAACGAGAGGCCCTCGGCGGAGTCGGGTATTAGCCGAGGTCAGGCCTGTTGTACAGGGCAGGGAGGGTACTTACTGTTACCGGACAGAAAATCTTCCTTCTAAATCATCCTGCTTCACAAATAGATCACATGTGATTAAGAGAGAATGTAGTTCAACTTTTTTTCTTTTTTTTCCGCTATGAGAGAACAGTATGAGGATGATACATTCAGAATACAATATGCCGTAAAGGCAGCTTGTTCAGATACACGGAACACAGAATGACCACACAAGGACTGAAGAACAGGAATAGTGAAGACGTCAAGGAAAGGGGTGGGGGAGGGGAGGAGCCAGGTCCACGGCCCCAACAAAGGTTTGAGGGGGGGGGGGGGGGGTGACGATGACGATGTTGTCCAGGTCCTGAGAGGGGGGGAACAGGGGGAGTTTTGAGGGGTTGGGGCGGAGGGGGGGGGGATTATTCCTCACCTCTGGCATCCCACACAGAGAACGACGATGAGGATGGTGACGACGAAGGCTGAGGCGGCTGCGATGGCCCCCAGCAACAGGACCTTGCCGTAGGGAGGAGCAGTGAAGTTCACCCCGTCCTGCATGGAGGCCATGTGGGAGGGCTGCCACACTCACACACGTTCTCTCTCTCCCCCCTCTCTCTCCCGCACTCTCTCTCTCTCTCCCCCACTCTCTCTCTCTCTCTCTCTCTTTCTCTCTTCTCCTCTCTCTCCGTATATATATTTCTCACTCTCACTCGTTCGCTCTTTTGCTCCCACGCTCGTTCACACACACACTTTCATCCGGTCGCATGCACGGTCGCAAGATCTGAAAAGAAAGAAAAAGGGAGAGAGAGAAGAAGGGAGAAAGAGAGGGAGAGAAAAACAGCATGGGGGGGAGAGGGGGAGGAGAGCGGGTGAGTTGAAATCATCTGAAATTCTCTGGCCCAGCTCCCTTTGGAGAGGACCCAGTCATTAGAGGGGGAAAAAAAAATAGGACATAAATAAAACAAAATACATATCAGATCAGGCTTCATTGAGTCAGTGTACATACTCCACGAGGTGTCATAAATAAACAGAGCCTCATCCATCTCCTCTCTCTTGCCAGCGCTGAGCTGTGAATAAACAGGCGGCCGTGCCAGAGGAGGAGGGGGAGCGCCCTGCCCCCGATCTCTCTTTATTAATCTTACATCTCTTCCGTCCGCCTTTTGCGCCGGGTCGCTGCCCAGCGCCTGTCACTCTTCCTCTGGCTTCTACAGCCGTCATCCGCTCGCTTGGGACTGGGGGGCGCTTTTGATATTTCGCCTCTTGTGGATTCAAGTGCATCAGGTGTGCTACCTGTGCAATGCAGCTACGAGGGCATACGAGCACATACATGTGAAAATGATTATTTCCCTTGATTAGATCTAATGACCCCTCTCACCCAAAACAGCAGCCAGCCCTCCTGACATGGCGCATCAGAATCGCCGGCATCCCCGACCCCCACACCAACGCAAGGACTGCAAACAGCACTTGTTATATAGGGGATATCTGAGAGTGTTCCCGAAGACAACAATTAACCTCCACCGCAAAGCCCTATGGGAGATTCAGTGGAACAAGACAGCTGACTCCCACTTTTCACCCACAACACACCATTCATTTGACTCATACACCCACCCCCCCACCCAACACACACACACTCTATGTCCTCCACTCACACCACCCCACCCCATCCATTCCAACCCTCAGCAACATGCACTGTGGATAAATATCAACTAACAACAGCACAACATCAAATCTTCACAATCATCAAAAACTCATATTGCAAATGGCTGCTCCTAGATAGCCTACATACTGTAGTAAATAAATATTCAAAACGAGGTGCGGTCGAGTTATTCATTAAAAGTAAATCATCGGCTTAGACTTCTTTACGTACGGCAAAGAGTAAATCCATTTCTACATACTCACACATGACCTGAGAGGGGAAACTTTATTATCTGTGCCACTTATTCAATTTAGAGGCAATTTCTCATTGTATGAAACAAAGGAACACACTCTGTATGTAAATGACAATTTGGCTGTGCTTTAATCTTTGCACTCAGCTGCTTAAGGAGGATCCAAGGCAGAGAGTGAGTCACAGCACAGGCTAAAAATACTTCTGTGCAAAAGGCACAGCCACTGAGCGGCAAGATGCAAAGAGACAAAAAAAAAAAAAAGAAGGACCTATGAAAGGATGAATGCTATGTTGCCGCAACTATTTTTTATTTATTTTTTCAGGGCAGGGGTGCTTGATCAAAACAGATTCTGGAATATGATAAAACTTTTCTTGAGTGAGGATTTTATTGCCAGGGAAGAAAAATGCTTTTTAAAAATAATCTTTATTAAGGTTGCAAAGCCGCGGACATGTTTTGACACCTCATCTTTATCAAAGAGTGCCTTACCAAGGTTGTCTCTTCATTTTTGTTTAAATCTGTTGTGCCTGTGTGTACATAAGGACCACTGTCTGTCAGAGGTAGATACCCATTACTGTTTCATTAGTAAAGAGACTTTTCCACCCTTTGGAGTCTCTTAATTTAATTATATTCTAACAATAACACCTTAAAAGAGATGTGTCCTTCCTTAATTCCTTTTCTGGAAGCTGGATGGGTTTTGTTGGGTCTGCTAAAGGAATAACTAAGCAAAACAGCATTTATGACATTCTGTTGCTAATAATTTTTTGAAAGTTCTTAACAAAAACCCTCCACCTAGCACCTTGAAATTGACAGTGACGAGCAACACCGTACCAACAAAAAGGGCAACCAAGTTTAACTCGTACAAGGTTGTGCTATGGAATGTAAGTATGTTTCCTTGGAAACAATGAACATACTACCGTTTGCATTCATCTACTTCCTGAGCCTTTAAAACAAGGACAAAACGAATATGCTCTTCACTTGTATCATTACTGTGAAGTCTTGATCTAACCAACGGTTGCTCTCTGTAGAAATGCAGTCTGAACCCTCCCTTCAGGCTCCAGATGCAAATATAAGGAAAGTCTTTCCCAGCTCAAGCATGTGCTGAAGAGGTTTAATTCCTGACTGGAAGACATTTGGCCCTTTATTTAAACAGTGTATGCAACTGCCATGGTGGCGATACAGTGCAAGGTTCCCATGATATTTTATTGGATCAGCCATTAACCTTTACATAGTCATCCAAAGAGTCTGCATCAGGGGTAAGTGCCATTTAATGTGGAATGCTGGATATTACACAAATACAAACCACACAGTCCCTACATATGCTCTGTCAATAGACCACGCATCTAAACAACACTTATTCCATATGTCCGTCTGCCTTTTTCTTGACCTGTCGTAGTCTGTGCGGAACACTTAAAGCAATTGAGCCTCAAGAGGTCATATTTTAGAGCGATTTTAGATCAGCTAAAGGGCATTTTTTGGGCACAACGTGAAGCCAAGATTCCTCTTAGAGATTTAATCGGAGGAACATTTGCTAGATTGATTGGCTGTCAATCAATATGGGACTGAGTTTCAGAGACAACTTCAGAGATTGACCAAAATACAATTGCACTGACTAACATGTGTTATCCTCAAAAGATGACACCTGTAGTACAGTGTGTAAATGAGACTACGATGGAAAACAAAAAAGACATATCTCCCTGACAAAATGAACCACTGGAAGCTGGCACAAAACCCCCAGAAGAAAACATCCATTTTGTTCCAGTGACAGCAACACTGTTGCCTTCAGCAAAACTCACAGCAATCCACTTATGCTTGTGCTCAGACTCTAGGGGGAACACTGGGGCAAAGAACAACAGGACTCCCATCCGACCTAATGAATCCATATTAGTGTCTCTCTTATCACAATGTTGTCATCACACTTTGCTTAAAGGAATAGTTCGGAATTTTGGACATAGGACCTCATTTCCAACTTTACCGAGGTGATATAGGTCGGTGGAGACCGTTTTTATCGCGTTTAACCCCTTTCTTCAGTTGCAGCGTCCCCCTTTGCTAACGCTGGTTCTTAGCTAACACATTTCTACGGTAACATCAGTCTGACATCAACAACAGTCTCACTCACTCCACCGCACACCCGAGACAAGTCAAATAAAACGTCAGACTATCGATATACGTGTCCGTGTTGATAGAATAATTTTAGAAATAAAACTAACCTTGCAACTCAATGATTTATTACATTTTGAGGGACTCTTAATATCAATCCGCCACTGCCATACAGGGAACAAAGTAGGCTATTGCAATGCGATGCAAGGTTAGTTTTATTTCTAACATTGTTCTATCAACACAGGCATGTGCATTGATAGTCTGACGTTATCATTTATTTGTTTCGGGTGTTCTGTGGAGTGTTTTCAGTGGCGGGCTGGATGTTACCGTTGACTTGCGTTATCTCGGCACCTAGGTTAGCACGAGATGAACGCTGCAACTCAAGGAAGGGCAGAAATTCACTGAAAATGGTCTTCACCGATCTATATCACCCCGACTAAGTTGGAAATAAGGTCCTATGTCCAAAATTCCGAACTATTCCTTTAAGATAGACTTCATCCGACAAGAACAGGAGGTCTTACATGAATTGCTGCCACTCCTTGCCTTTGCCTGAAGTGATATTTACAACAATATTTCTTATGCTAAGGTGTCTATTCAAATTACAGCCAGGCAACTGAGATTCTGTGAAATATCTTCTATCCATAATGATCTTTTCTGCACTTTATTAGGTGTGTCTTGTTAGTAACGGCTTGGACCCCTTTTGCCTTCAAACACCGCCTTAATTATTCATGGCACAGATTCAACAAGGTGCTGGAGATTTTAGTCCATTTTGACAGGATAGCATCATGCAGTTTCTGCACATTTGTCGGCTGCACGTGATGCAAATCTCCCATTCCACCTCAAACAAAGGTGCTCCATTGGATTGTGATCTGGTGACTGTGGAGCCTCTTTTGTCATGTTCAAGAAACTAATTTGAGATTATTTAAAATTTGTGACACATTGTGTCACTCTGCTGGAAATAGCCATTGGAAGATGGGTTCACTGTGGTCATAAATGGATTGGCAGGATCAACAACACTCATGTAGGTTTTGGCTTTTAAATGGTGCTCAGTTGGTACTATAGGGGGCCCAAGAAAATATTTCCCCACAACATAACACAATATACCGCCCCCAGCCTGAACCACTAATACAAAGCAGGATGGTTTCATGATTTCATGTTGTTTACGTCAAATTCTGACGCAGTCATCCAAATGTTGCAGAGGAGATGGACACTTATCAGTCCAAGCAACATTTTTGCAATCTTCTGTTGTACAATATTCTTGAGCCTGTGCACATTTTTGCCTCACTTTCCTTTTTTTTTAGCTGTCAGGAGTGGAACCCAGTGTGGTCTTCTGCTGCCGTAGCTCATCTACTTCAAGGTTCAACGTGTGGCGCATTCAAAGATGCTCCTCTGCATACTTTAGCTGTGGTTATTTGAGTTACTGCTGCCTTTCTATCAGCTCGAACCAGTCAAGCCATTTTTCTCTAACCTCTGGCATAAACAAGGCATCGTCACCAAGATAACTTTGTTTTGTTTTCTTCCGTGAACCTTATGGTTATTTGTGAAAATCCCAGTAGATCAGCGGTTTCTGGAATACAGACCAGCCTGTCTGGCACCAACAACCATGCCACATTCAAAGTCACTTAAATCACCTTTCATCCCCCATTCTGATGCTCGTTTTAAACTTCAGCAGGTTGTCTTGGATATGTCTACCTGCTTTAAATGCATTGAGTTGCTACCAGTAGATGTCTGTGATGATAAGCAGTTGAACATGTGTACCTAGTGAAATAGGCTACTCGGCTGCAAATCGCAACTTCTTCTTGTTCAATACTCTGCTAACTTCTCTTGTCCATTTCCCCACCACTTGTTTCAAATTTGTTGTCCCATTTTCACATGTAATTCCACACTTCACCATAACAGCTTGAGGACAGTTTGCTTTATCTTGCTCTTATGACAAACAGTTTATTAAGTTTATTCTACGTGTCTACACGGTGCTGTTTATATTGCCTATAACCAAGAGAGGCAGCGAGAAAATATGAAGTGGCATCTTTTTTTAATGTCTGAGAGGATATTGTCACCTAGCTGATCCAGAAGTCTTGGCCCTGGCAGCTGAAGTGAAGGCTAATCTAAACACTCTGCTTTATTGCATCACTGGCTAGGTCCTGATATTGTACCTCTCAGAGGTATCCCTGGATGATGTCTGGTTCTGACAGATGCCAGCTGAATAATGTAATTTCACACGGATTTGTGATGGATGGAAGTCTGCGGGTAACATATTACACAAATGACATTTCAAAATACATTAGTACTGAGGATTTAAAAATGTACAACATATGAAACTTGACAGAAAACATGCATAAACAGACCTAAAAACAACATATATTTCTCTGCCCATAACCTATTGGCCAATAGTCTGTTCTTTTAAGAGATATTTTCGAGATATGTGTTGTTTTTTCTTAAATCCTCATTTTGCCAGATGCCAGTTCCCTGACACTAACGTAAATCCTGGTCACGACACTTACTGCCGCATCAGCCGTGGAGGAATTTCACCTCCCTTTAATTAGCCGTAATAGTTTATCGGTTCACAGCAGCTGCTGAACACATCATGAGGTATGATGAGCACCATTCAGCGATAGGTAGCAGAGACACACACAACCAGCCAGGCCAACGTCTCTATTCATTTACAACATTCATACATGCACACAGCACATGGCTCCACAGTTCACAGTTCTGAGCTGAATCTACTGTTTCTGACAATGGCTCTCTCTCTCTCACTCACTGCGTCTGCGTTCTTTTCAGCTGCAATAAGAGATCTTTTGATAGATAAGTGAGTCTTTCATAGGCCACTGGATCAGCTCTGCTAAGGCATAGAGAAACTCAACTGGCAGCTTTCTCTGCAGCAGCAACAACACAGCGACAGCCTACCCGACATGCAGACAACAGGAATAGGGACACACAACACACATATTCAATTCATGGATGCCTGGAGCAACGTGTAGGAATCACCCTGGGAGATCTCGCCGACGTTCACCGCCATTAGTTCCAGCTTAGATGATTGTCTGGAGTGGCCATGGGGACAAAGTGGGTTTCTGTGTTTGGGGGGGGGATTAGTGAAATGGGACACACAGTGAAATGGCACCAGTACACGGAGACCATTTCAGCCTGGAGAGACACTGAGAGCCTAATGATTCACTCAGCAGGACAGAATTTCAAGGTGTGGATGGGTACAAAAAAACAGTGGAAAACAGGGGCTTTGTTTAGCTAGTGACTTGCTAATATGCTCAGTGACAAGAGCTGGCATTGTTTTTATAGTTAAATAGCTATGAGGATGATGGCAAATTCCACAGATGTTTCTGATGTGTATAATTCACTTGCAGAGTGAGCATTTGTAACATTTCCATGGATGAGATTTTCTAGATGTTCTTCAAATGGTACAGCAACAGCATGTTGTGATTCTACCTCGCCAAGAAAATCATACTAGGGTCTAAAAAACCTTGAGCTACTTGGACCCTTGTAAAGTGCTCTTAACACAGTGGTGCAACCAACTGGCTCTTCACTTAAGCATTTTATCTTTTGCTACTAAATATTGATACAATTTGATTAATAAATCATTACTCCCATGGTGGAGAGTGGTATCCAACCAAGTGCTTTTTGAAAATAAATTAAAGTTAACTCACTACCTCCATTTATGAGACCATCTTGGTGAATAAATGAACTGGGTGAATCAGTTCAGAGACCGCAACTAATTTCACACTCCTGACATGTTCACCAGAATTTCATCTTTAATGACGTCTAGATCTAGGAAATAGTGAATTATTTTTTTTATTTTTTCTTGTTTTTACATTTTTAAATGTTCAGTTGTCATGTAACACATCTCCAACTAGCACAGCAAATATGTTTGTTTGTCACTGGAAAGTGTTTTCATGCTAGAGCAATGCTGAAGCTATCTAGATAAGATGTTAAATGAGCCTTAGAGGAGACCTCTGACTGTCAGCACGTGATTGGCCCTGGCCCTGAGACCAGCAGTTAAACAGCCAATTACGGCGAGTCAGCAGGAGAGCTGGAGGTGCTCTCCATCATGATGTCCACTCGCTGAGAAACCCTAAATTACTACCAGTAAAGGCAGCAGGAGTCTCTCTCTCTCTTGCACTCTCTCTCCTTCTCTCGCTCCCTCGATCTCTCCTGTCCACACACACACACACACACACACACACACACATAGGCAACTGGAGAACTCTTCTCAGATACTGATGGAATATTGGGTACCCGAGTTGTAGGTCAAAAGGATTACATCTGCCCACAAAAAGAAATATGAGATTCGGAGGGTCTGACTGGTTATGCAGAGCCAACATCTCAGCCTGTGGTGCATAAAATGAATCCTTAGACCTCATAACAATAAACACTCAAATTGCACAGGTTTTGCATTGCCTTTGATTGTTTTGTGACTACTTTCAAAGCAGTACAGCAGAACCAGTAAAACGGTTCGCTTTTATTGTATACTTCAAAGTCTTAACTCGCAAAAAAGACATTAAAAAGTCACTGAGTCCTGGCTTGTGTCTAGAGACTGCCAGCAGAAAATGGGTCTCACAGGGAGGATATTATAGAATCACAAAACTCACAAATCTCAATATCAGACAGCATGAGAGCTGTCTTTGAAGATCTGGCATCTGAAGATAAATGGTTATGGCCATGCACCAGTATTACCCAATAATACCCACGTACGACTTGAGTTCTGCCAAAGAAGTGCCAATGTGCAGACTCTGTCTCATGTTCAGAATCTCTGGTGCACCTACAGTATACATCTTAGAAACCAAGCGGCAGTTCCCCATTGGATGTTTAGTGTAGTTTCTGTACAATATACTGTATGTAAATATATTCATCAGGGAAATCAAGGTGAACTTTGTCAGTTGTGTGCATATTGTGGTGTATGTATCTATGAGAGTGTCTGAGTGTCCTCCTCCACCTCCATGCCCACCTGTCCATCTGTGTCCACTCCCCTCCATCCTTCTCCTCACCGTCCAGCCCCTCACCTGCCAGCACCTGCCCACCTGGGCCTTGGTATGCGCCAGCCTCTCAGACTCCATCAGTCAGGCCTCTCTCTCTCTCTCTCTCCGTTTCAGTCTCCCGTATATTACTGCTGCTGCTTCCCTCCACCAATTCTGTCTGTGTCATCCTGGAGTCCCTCTCTCTCTGCTCATCCCCCAGCACCATCACCACCGCCCTGTCCTGCCCCCCCTCCCACCCCCCCGCCCACCCGTCCGCTCTCCCCAACCTCCCCTCTAAATGAGACTGATGCCTCAGCACTACCCTGCCATCCCCATCTTCAAAGCAATCTTTCTCTCCCTCTCTCTCTCCCTTTCTCTCTTTCTCTCGCGCTTACTCCTTCTCTCTGCCTGCCAACTGGCCAGAGCACGCAGCGATCAGTCCAACCAGCTACCTGAGTACCTCTGGCTGTCTCCTCTACAAAATGAAGGCCCTTTCCCCCTGAACCCCCCACCCCCACACACACACACGCACACACACACACACACACACACACACCCCTACCCCGGCAGTGCAGTCATTGGCCATCTCTCACCCTGTTGGTTAATCCCCTGTTTCCCAAATCCAGCACAAGAAAAGAAGTTCAATTACTTGTGAACTTTCGCCTGCCAGATCCCGGCGCTCTGCCTCTTCTCCGGGCAGGACTACCTGACAAGACGAGTGCAAAAGGGAGCCGCGGAGGAGGGATTAGACGCCAGGGTTCAGAAAAGCTCACCTGTCATTTCCAAACACAAACTGAGCTTAAGGAGCCAGCCTTCCTCTCATCTATCACTTCCTTTCTCCCTCTCTTTATCTCGGCCCCCCTTCCTTCCCCTCCCTCTCTCTCTCCCTCTCTCTCTCTCACACACACACACACACACGTACACCCCCCCACCCACCCACGCACGCACGCACGTGCACACACACACACACACACACACACACACACACACACACACACACACGCACACACACACACACATACACACACACACACACACACACGCACACACACACATACACCCCCCCACACACACACATACATACACATACACACACACACACACACACGCACAAGCCTTTTGGCCCGTGTAGTTGAAAAGGTCAGCGGCGTCTGAGCACACGGAGCTCTTCCTGCATTCAAAGGCAGCGATGTCTCGTTATCACCATATCTGAATTCTGAATGCATGGGTCTGTCTCACCACAAGTCAACTTTAATGTCAAACTCACACACACACACATCCTCCCACCCACCAGAGAAGAATTCTTCGCCAGGCCCTTTAGATTTAAGATGAAGACGAACAGGTCATATGTGTCTGAATGGGGCGCTTATATGATAACGCCCACATTATAGTGCTTATAAGAAATGGAATGTCACAAAATCATGCGGGACGGTTTCTGATGAAGTGAGAATAATTACTGAGTATTATTGTTGTGATACGCGATTTCTCAGTTTTACATTTAGCCAATATGATGGGACACAGATACAGTCTTTCCCGTCTCAAAATAACATAAGAAGCAATTACAAGCTAATATCTCCCGTCTATGAGTAACCATTGAGTCTGTGCTGAGTGTAGACAATCATGCTCCCACTATTCCCAAAGCAGAATCTTTGATCTTCAGCAAGTTGCAGTGCAACGAGGGCAGGCCCTTTTTTTTTATCAAAGCGTTTGCTCCCTCGAAACTGAACCTCTGACCTCGCTGCTGCTCCCGAGTCGCCCGGCGAGTTCGGCAACAAACATGAGCACAAACATGACACAGGCCGATGCAAACATTACCCCTTACTCAGGTCATCAGTGTATTGTGTGGGTAGTCCCTCAGCGCAACAGAGGCGCTAGCATGGTTAAGCAAGAGGAGACTCAATGACTATGTTGTTGTCTCTTGGCCCGAGTCCAGGCGCATCGCAAGCAAGCCATCCCTCAAACATCAGCCTCCTCCTAGCCCTCTCCACTGGCTGGGTTTCTCAAAAGTAAACAGATAAATATTGAGCAACTCTCCAACAATGTTGACCCTGTTTCCTGTTTTCCGCTCTTCACAATAACACCACTTCCCATAAGAAGCCACCTACAGGTATCACTTTCATGTCCTTGGTAAGGTTTCCACCTGTCAACAAACATTAAATTGACTACTGATATCATTTTATCTTCATGTTTTCATTAAAAGGCTATTATTGACTGTTGTTTCTTATCAGACTTAGTGTAATAACATTTGATTAGGACTAGAGAAATTCATCTGATCTCTGGGATTGAAATTCAAAAAGGGCAGAGAACTCTATTACAGCATCCTAAGAGACATTCAACTTCAGATGAAATATGTTCATTTGAAATACCCTTTACATGATGTCAAAGGTCTCACCGCCATGGCAAGTCTATTTCAAACCATTGCCATATTAGGCTACTATGTAAACGATGTAAAGAATACCAACAGAAAATCTCACCCAAGTCTATTTATAAAGAATAATCTGTGCTATTTGGTCATTAAGTCCAAATACAGAGCATATAAAAATGGTGCTTGGTACTTAGATTTCCATTAACCACAGCAACCCATGTGTTGGAGTCAATGGCTTGATGGAAAGAATCCATAACCATCAAGTCACTGTTGTTGTGAAGGACTGATGTGGCAGAAGAGCAGGAAGCCCTCTTCTCTTCCCTTAGGACCACAAATATCCCCAGAGGAGTCCTGGATTGTCTCTCACTCAGCGGTGTGAATACTGCACCCTGGTGGCCATAATTAACATCTGGAGGACCTACTGTTCGTCTATATGTCTATGTGCTGTATGAACTCATGGACTAAGGCATCTTTGTCTACAATCTACATTATGCCTGATTGCTTGGCAAGTTGCTCACATACTTCACACTTCTCCAATTTAAACCTAATGAAACAAAAAAAAGAGTGAGTGGTGTATAAATTGCAGTCTAAATTGCATGAGCCAAAATAAGTCTTTTGTGCATTCTAAGTTACTTGTATAATGTATGACCAAAAGCCGGCCATTCTCTTCTGGCTTTTGCAATGCTTCCACTTGCAGATCACGTCGGAGCAGACACCCACTCCCCCTTTTCTGCCAATTACAGCTCGAAGAGAAAGAAGGAGAGACACAGAGACATGGGGGACTGACTGACTAGCATGGCTTTAATTACCGCAAAGCCCTACTTTCCACGGGAGGAACTGGCACGCACGCACGCATGCAGCCCCCCCCCCCCCCAACACACCCGAACCCCCCAAGACATGACTCTCCCTCTCTCCCTCCCTCTTCCTCTCTCCAAACGTCCTCCTCTCTTTCTTCTTCCTTTCTTTCAGTATCCGGATGGACTTTTCAAACATCAGAGGGAGAAAGTGTGTGTGTGTGTGTGTGTGTGTGTGTGAGTGTGTGTGTGAGTGTGTGTGTGGGGAGGGGGGGGGGGGGGGGGGGTAAGAGAAGAGGTACCAGACTCTTTCATGTCAGTATGTGAGAAACGACTAATATTTTATGACTTTATGAAAAAAGAATATGTTTTCAACAGAATTTTCAGGATTCAAAATTAGACACAAGCTTTATCATACTTACTGATGCTTTTTCCGATATCAGTGAGTGAAACGGAAAGTGACTCATTCTTCCATTTCTCTAATATTGAACCTATTCCTTTCACAGAAAACAATATGCATTTCCTGGTTGACTATAACAAGTCTGGTCTTGAAGTTATTAATAATGTTCCATCTGCTATTTGCTTTTTGTTCATGTAATATGCTATACCTGTTGGTCCATGGTGCAAGGGTATTTTTAATGCCTTTGTTGGTTTTTTCAAAATAAGTCTTTGTGGACGGTATATGCCTTATCAAATAAATTAAATTAAATAAGATCAATTGTCTTTAATAAGAGCGGTGATCAAAGGACCTTTCTCTATGACTTCATTTCCCCATCATTAGAAATTGACCTGTGCAGCTAAGATATGGCCAAAGGAAAGCCATTAGCAAAGCTAAATGCTTATCATACAGAGCAAACCAGCTCAAAACATGCAGACAGACCAACATATTCAACATACAGTAGATTAAACATTAACAAAGAAACATACTGATTGAAAATATGAAGATTGACAGAATGATCTTCTGATCACTCTGATTTTGGTTTCAAACAGTGTTTACTCCTACACTAATAATACTGGATGGATGCAGACAATAACATACTGTATAATATGACTAAGTCTCTGCAAAACCACTTCCCCAAATGCCACACATCCAGCACATGTCACATTCACGAGCCAGTGAGAGAAACAATATACTGTGCGGCATCTTTCTTAGAGGGAAACACAATTAGAGTTTCTTGCGACCTCTCTCGTTCTTTCTCTCTCTCCCCCTCTCTATCCCTCTCTCTCTCCCTCTCGCGCTCAGCTCCAGTGATATCTCCTCTCCTCACCAATACAGGCATGGTCGGTGAGAGAACAACATGGCATATTCATCATCATTGTCGAGTGAAGCAAAGCGTGATGAATTCTAAAGTGGGGGTGTGTGATTCAGCTCTCTGACCAGAGAACTGTTCTTAGGCGAGGAGAGAACTTTTAAATGGAGCTTTTTTTCCCCTCCCAGGTTTCTTATCGCCACCCAACAGACGCTGGTGGTGGGCACGGGAATCTGGCGACGGGGCAGGGGTTAATATTTACTCATTTGGGCAACCGGTGCCGAGGAAAACAGGTGAAGATGAGGTTACGGTTGCGCTTATGTGCAGGGATGGGTGGGCGGGCGACTCCACTGGTGGATTTCAAACCTGGAAAATATCTGGGGCACCAACTGCTGAAGTGAAATGGAATTTCCAGTAGGGGGTTCAAGTTTGTGTGGGGAATTCTAAAATCTGGTTGGGGAGGAATGAAGACAACTATTACAGGACAATGCATCATTATCAAGATGATAAGATAGAACCAAGTAATAAAGGTTACTGATTTGCTGCTCAATTCCCCATTGGAGTATTGTGAACCCTGGACCTGACTGTCTAAATATTTGATTGGTTGATATTAAAATGGCACAATAGGACAGGCAGAACTAGCTTCCAAACTGCAGATTTTGCTTATTTCCAGATTGCACATTTCCTCTGTGATTTTGCACGCCTGTTGGTGCCATCTACCCATGGGATGGAAGAACAGCAGAGGTCTGGCATCCTGGCTTCACAGTGACCTATAAAACCCTGCAAACAGCAGACCTACAAAAACCCAATCTTCATACGAGGCAGCACCGAGGCCATGCACTTCTTACCTGAGGCACTCTGGCTTCATTAGAACCATACCATGTCAGAAGTATAACAGACCCCTCTTTGATGGCATGTGTGGTACATAATTATCACCATTGACTTTGCTGGTTATCTACAGTGATCAAATCAATTTGGCCTAATTAAAGGGGCAGAGGACATCTAAGGTCAATACTTCCCCACTGTCATTTGAACATATGGCCATGCATGCCCTGGCACACGGATGGCAACAGTAAGAGAGGACGACTAGAAAATAGAGCAGCGGTTGGATATCCATAGTATATTGGTGCAGACATGGCACTCTCTGGAGACACACTGACCAAAATGGAGTTTTCAGGGACAACCGTGGCACAGTCGTACAAGAATCAGCATCGTTTTCTTGTGCATGGCTTTGTACAGACAAGGCCGTTTGTACAAGTTGTGCTATTACAGTCTTGCAAAATTGTAAGCTGCTTTTTGCTATCACAAACTGTGTTCTAACAAGCTATGGTGCAAAAACAAATTGGTCTCTTTTAACAAGCAAATACCATTTTCAACTTTTTTTTTTTTCAATTTTTACTAACCAATCGGGACCATTCCAAAAGGCATGGTCTTCGCCTGGCAATTATAATTGCAGATAGAAGAACGGAGATGGACCCACAAGAGCTAATTACAGCATCATTTGGCAGTGAACACTACATGCAGTAGCTTTAAGGCAGACGCAAGCCCCTCTGAAAGTAATCAATATATCTCACATTACATAAGGAATAATACTGATCAATACAGGTCAATCCTGCAAATATGCTGAGGATTTTTCTCTATGGTGAAGGGAGACAGGGCATCCGGAAAGTTCTCCAATATCCATAGTCTGCCTCTCTTGCCTTGAATGTGATGGAATACTATAGGTTTTGTCCTAAATAGCACCACGGGTCTCTTGTGCCAGTAAATCAACAGCCACTAGCCAATATGACACAACAACCCCCTGGTTCAGTACAGGCAATGATGAGAGAGTTCATCAATAATGGGTAATTGGTAGATCCCTGCTTTCGTGTCTTGCAGAAATTACCTCTGCATGCAGTGTGTGTGTGTGTGTGTGTGTGTGTGTGTGTGTGTGTGTGTGTGTGTGTGTGTATGTGTGTGTGTTTGCAAGGCATATTACAGACCATGGTTCAGACTGGCCATGTCCCAGACATCCAAACATAAAGCCTTGCTCTTTTTTGACCATTTGTCAGTATGCATATACTCTCCCTGTTTCTAGCTGAACATTGACAAGTCCTCTCTTATTGTCCTTCTGTATGTGAAGAATAATAACAAGTCTACCTCAATTTGGTCAATCAAACTGAAGCACATGTGAGTGGATGACCTATTTCACAGTCTGTGAGCCAGTTCACACAAAGTGCCACCCCCCAAAACACATACACAATCATCTCATTTGATGCCCATTGATACATCTAATCATTATACACACGTTAGCAATGACTTCCCTGGGAGCATCCCTGTTTTGGTGTGTGTGTGTGTGTGTGTGTGTGTGTGTGTGTGTGTGTGTGTGTGTGTGTGTGTGTGTGTGTGTGTGTGTGTGTGTGTGTGTGTGTGTGTGTGTGTGTGTGTGTGTAAGAAATGGACAACGTTAGCAATAACATCGTGATCGTGCCTAAGCATTTCGCATACATTTGAACATCTGTGCATTTGTTTCCACCAGATCGGTTGTCTGACTGATCGGCACTGACCTAAGGTACGCGTCTGCAACCGTATTTCTACGAATAATTCTACGCCACAGCGCTCACACCCACCCACCACACACACACACACACACGCACACGCACACGCACACGCACACACGCACACACGCACACACGCACACACGCACACACACACACACACACACACACACACATACACACACACACACACACACACACACACACAACAGCAGCAGATACATACGAATCTTGTTAAGGGGGTCATGCACCTCTCATCATGTCTCACACCTTTAATCGCCCCCACCCCCTAATTCCTGAACCGTTGCTGCACACCAGCGCTCCACCTTTGCGCACGTTTGGCATTTTCCTCTCATAAACAACCCTTACAGTTAGGACTGCGGCGATTCAATCACCCGCATACAACAGGTTAGAGACAAAAATCACACCAAACACACAACACAGACGCTGACAGCGGCTGTCAACGCCTCATCTACGCGAGCGATAACGCAGATCAGACGCATGCAATGAAATGTCATCAAAACAAGTGTGGATTATACTAGTATTTGGTATTTTTCAGCGTTATGCCTTTCCGCTTGTGCAGCAGCTAAGCGCGGTCAACCCTATATTCAATATGAGTAATTCGTTGCTCCCTTGGGTATTGTCCCACCAATCATCATAGCACTCCGAAAATAATCTGGCAAGATCAAAGTAAAATGTACGCGCAGTGCAGACGCCTCTCGGAGGTCAGCTATCAACGCGTACGCCAAAGGATTTCCCCCATTTCTTTCTTCAGGAAATACACGACCATTAAAGGTGTCGGTGTATAGTTGATTGGCCCCATGATTCATAGTATTGACCGGAATACTAAGTAGCATTTGTTTAAATTGACTGCGAAGGCGTCAATTTCCATTTTCCTCGTCTGCAATTACATCAAAGTTCTCTGATGAATCGGCTAATTAACCGTCGAATCACAAAGGGGACTGCGGATACATTGTGGCTGTTGCACACGTGTCTGCTGTCTTAAACGTATGACAGAGTAAAAATTAATCGTTGGCATCTGGGCTATCTTTCCCCATTCATAATGGATAAAAGCAATTCATTAGGATTCACATAAACCAGACGACAGATTGTAAAGAAATCTAGGGTATAGGCTAGAGGATAACCTTAACGTATGGGCGACCCCATTTTCCAAATCCAGTTGCAATTGATGCGACATGGGAGAGGTACATCTGGATTTTACAGGAAGAGAAGGAGAACATGCTTGAGGCAGAACATTGCGCCAGGAGGTCGTACTCACTCAGTTAAGAGATTCAAGGGGCGCGACGCCACGCAGTATCCACCTCGCCGGGCTTCTCTGCGGCTGAATTTCTGGCTCCCGGTCGGACCCCGCAGACTCCGCACGCATAATCAATTATGGGCGCTAAGTTGGAAATGGTATGTGACAGAGAGCATGAATGCAGCATGGCATTTGGCATCCCCTTTATCACCTCCGAATGCTCGCATCCTTCTCTGTGCGCACGGCTCCCTTGCAGGGCGCAGCGGCAGACTGGCACTTCAGTTATTTCTTGTTGCCGCTTGTTCTCAATATTAAACTGTCAGATTTGCTTCCCGGTCTCTCTCTCCCCTCTCTCTCTCTTTCTCTCTCTCGCTCCCCCCCTCTCTCTCTCCCCGGCTGTTCCTTCGCATCGGTGGCAGTAGCCTACCATGTGACAGAGAGCAAAGCCCCTCGATTCTTGTCACTTGTTATTTGTATTTAGCGCCACCTACTGGAAGACCTAAGCAGTGTATAAGAATGCAGGTCATGTAGTAAGGCATCAATGGTATTAGGTTGTAATCCCAATGCATGATTCACTGATGTAGAGTTTTCTAAATCCAAACCTAAAATATAAAAAAGTGGCGGCATATATGTAGAAATAGCTCAGAGTTTTGAATATATGTGTTATATTCACAATTTATGAGCAGGGTAGGCTATATCCTGTAGTGACCGACATAAGACACATAGAGAAACGTTGAAAAGGTACATTTTCACTTAATGTTATGATGGATTATTTGTAGATAAATCCAAAACCAACCCACAATTCAGTTCAATCTGAGTCATCAAGTGTCCTTAAATATATTGTCATATATTATCATATGCAGGCATACTGAAGACACAGTAGGCTACTTGTAGACTACTTGACCTTAGAAATTGTTTAGCTATAAGGACATGATTGATAGGCTAGGCCTAATTTCATTTTGTGTATTTAAGACCTCTCTCTCTCACACACACACACACACACACACACACACACACACACACACACACACACACACACACACACACACACACACACACACACATGGATGTTGACAGACCTTCTAATTGATTAGGTAAATGTGCTTGCACAGAAGGCTGTACTGGGGGAGGGAAAAGCATTTTAGTCTCAACAGTGTGGTGACAGTGATGACCCTTTTGCATATGTGCGAGTGTGTATTTGCACAAGTCTGTGACTGTGTGTGACCACTATGTCAGTGTATGGAAGGCATGCATTTGTATGTTTGTGTATGCCTGGATGAGTGTGTGTGTGTGTGTGTGTGTGTGTGTGTGTGTGTATCATATCCATGTGTCTTTGTGTGTTAGCCAGCGTATTGGAATTGGAACTTGTGATTTTTATATTCAAGTGGTTTATGTCCTAAAATTTCTGTAATGTGTTCTTCCACATATGAGAGATGACTGTTGTCATTTCATTCCATTCCTTTACTGTCCCTGCCTATATCTAATTCGAGTTTGATTCAGTACGTCCATCCACGTAAACAGGGATGACCAACACTATATCTCCCTTCAGCCTGAGAGGATACGTAAACCTTCTCTAAACCTCTATCTCTTTGTCTAGATAAATCAGGTGGATCTGTGCTGTCTCCTTAAAGTTTGATGTGCATCTTTGTAAATAAAAGTCCTCAGGAAACTATTCCTGATTTTTACTACCATTGGTCTGACTGGGTCTCCATTCATCTGTGGTATCAAAAATACCATCAAGTGTGTGACCGTATGTCTGTCTATCTATCTGTGAGTGTGTGTTGGTGTGTGACTGTGTGTAAGGGTTGGGTAGGGAGGGAGCATGAGTGTGTGCGCATGTCGTGTGAATGTGTGTTTGTGTGACTGTTGGTGTGTGTGAGGTGAGGACCCTCCAGAAGGCCAGGGAGAGTCAGACACACACTCAGCGCTCAGGGGCTTCTCTCTGACAGCACCCATCTGGAGCAGTTATGTAGAGCATGCCCTTACAGGAGCAAACACACACACACACACACACACACACACACACACACACACACACACACACACACATACATATGACTGCAGACACATGGATACACATACATGTAGGCAGATAGAGTCATCACTGTCCACACACACACACACACACACACACACACATTTAGATTCAGACACTCAGATCAGATGTAAGCATGTGCAACACATACACACGGACATACAGAGAAATTCACCTACAGAGAGGCGCACATGCGTACACACACACACATACAGAGAGACAGAGAGATAGGTACCGTATTCATATTATTTTAGAATTCAATTTGTGTGACTTTACATCTATGGGTAATGATTGTAAGAATATACCTTATAAGCATATACTTAATATGACCCAATATTACACTCCATTGCATTATCAAAAAAGGTTTTAAAAGGTTATTAATCCAAGCAGTTGAATAGGTTACATTTTTATTCTTGATTGAAGTTTCATTTATTCCGTCACTCTCAATTCTCTGAGATGAGGCCATGTTTGTTTTTATGTTCCCATGCCATTAAAGCTCCACTACCATCAGCTATTATGAATGGATAAGATTGCAGCTCTTTAAACTCAAGGAAGGCAGACTCATTCAATTCCAGATTCATTATATTCCACACCCACCACAAACAACCCATGCAAAGTGACAGGAAGCGGATCATCATGAATATTTGAACATTTCTGCCAAGGAAGTTCCAAAAAGACCTTCAGCAGTTTCTCAAAGTCACAAAGAGACTCACGTTCCTGGGGCTTCACAATGCCCAAACAGCTGTCACACTCTATCACATGCCAGATCGCTCTCACAAAAGCCTTAGGAACAGCAGTGCAGAGGCAATATATGGTGACATTTTTCACATAAACTCTATTTCACATGTCTCCCTCTACAACTTACATCAATTGAAGAAGACCTCTACATAAAAGTTCACTTCCAGAGATGATCTTGTTCTCATCTGTAACTTTTCCCAAGTGCTCTCAGTCCCAAGTGCACTCACAGATTCATACTCATACATATCATTTTTAAACAAAAAACGACACACACACACGCACACTTCCAGACGGAAAAAAAGGGGGAAATTCCACAATGATTAACATCAGAATTGAAAAAGAAGAAGGGTGGAAGAAGGTGTGAATTGAGAGCAGCTGCTATGGTTTTGTGATGAGATGAGATGAAAAATGTCATGTCCTCCTCGCCTGCTCTTGAAATGTGTAAAACATTCATCACAGCTCCCCCAAACACAGAGGTCAGCCATGGAAAACCCATCCACTTCGGGAATATGAGAAAATCCACTGATGTGGCCATGGTATCTGTGGGTCACTACCCTAGAGACACTTCACCCTTGGCATGAAGGTGGCAAATGTCCTCTCCCTCGATAACTAATATGACTCAACTTCAGATGACCCATCAAGACCCACCCTAATGTGGCATGCCAGTCTATTTGTCGCTCGGCTATAGCTCTGCATGCATTTGGCACTCATTCTTTTTTAACCCCACCATTTGTTATTTGTAAAGATAATAGAACAAAGGCATGCATAAGATATATCTACACAGAAGTACATTCATCACATTACAGAGAATTATTAGCCTACACAAAGCCTAGGGCATAGCTGGCTTAATAAATATGGAAGGATATGTTAATATCAAACTAGCATAATGTGTTGAATTTAAATGTAGTTAGTAGAAGTAGATGTGTGTATAGTGCTCATGCTGGAGAAGTGGCACCTACATCACACAAAAAGTCATTGTTCAGCTATACTCTGTTAATCTCATTTGTCTGATATTGGATTTAGGAAAGGATTAATGAAGTTGAGCCTGATAATAATTGTGTCCCATGTAATACCTAGTTTGTGGTTTGTTGTCCCATGTAATAGGCCTACCAAGTTTGTCTATTTAGTTTGCTTGGTTTTCTGAGTACTTTCATCCTCAACACTTGATGACATTGACATGGGTTTTCATTTATAAGTGGGTTGTAGAGAATATAGTAGAAATTTGAATATTTGAAATTTCAGTCAGAAATGTCTGTCAATCCATGTTGTTACTCCCCAACAGTTTCTGTTTGAAGCTATGACTTTCATTGTCTTGCATTTCACTTATGTTTAATTTGTGATAGGTATAGCAGTAGAGGGATGGATTTCTTTTGGCTAAAAGGAGTGTTAGTCTGTTCCAACAAAAAAACATCATTTAAAGCCACAAACTAACTGCATGGTTCAGCAGTATACTGTAGGCTACATGTTTTCCCAAGGAAAGAAAGAAGAGCAACACACACGGTCTTAATTGTTTGTAAGTGTACACACATACTGTAGTGTTATGCCTTGTTTTCAGACCTTGTTTATGCCTTGTTTTTGTGCACAGGCCTACAGAAACGCTTGATTATACCTCTCAAAACCAGTGCAACTGCTGGGTAACACTGGTGTGTATACTGAGAAGAATGAATGGATGAAGGGGGATTCAGATGTAGGCTATTGCCAATTGCTAGTCTACATCATACAGTAATTAAAAGAACTATATTGTGATTGTAATAATAAAAAAAAGAACAATTAAAAAAAAGGTGGGCTATATACTATGTACTCTGAACAGATTGCTCTCTCTCCTCTGTCTGTCTTTCTTTTTTGTAGGCTACACTAATTTTCTTGAACACTTTCTAACAATGAAGCATAAGACATGCCATCAAGCAGGGAGTGGAGTTGTCCGAGCTTATGTTCAAAAGGCAGTGTAAAACTTTGTTCTTCTATTCGAGGAAGTAATGCTACTTAGGCTACAGACTTTTGACTTTGCCAGATTTTATCAGTGAGGAATGATAAAGACATCTAAGGTTATGGTGTGGACCCATATGTGTGCGGTCATCCTTGACAGCCCCTCCTGCTGTTGTCAGTCGCTGGCACAACGGGGTGTGTACGGCCCAGCTCCTCCCCTTCTGCACCTCAAGACGGCTAACATTAGCCTACTTCACTAGTCATTGCATCTGCCCGCCACGCTAGCCCACCCCTTCCCCTCGCTGACATCGTGTTGTGGGGTGTTGTGTTGTGTTGTGTTGTTGTGTAGTCTACGTTCGGTGAACCATAGCTGTTCGCAAATACTCAGGAAAATACAGCTTAATTGTGATTGAGCATGATCAACTAATTTGATTATTTCTGGGGAAAAAAGGTGCATTTCACATTTCATTTCTCGCCGAGCGCTTTTTGAAGAGAGAATGGGTTGCTGTTCCGGACGATGCATGCTCATATTCCTTTGCACTCTGCAACTGGTAAGTCTATTCTCAAGATTTGTCTCAAACATAGGTCTACATAAAGGGCTGATATTAAGTTAATTGACCACTACTTATAACACTATTTTTCTTTAAGATGCTAAAAGAGGTCTATAGCCAATCATATGAAGTCTTTATAATCTCAAATAACACTGTAGGCTTGTTATGATCAACTAGGCTGGTGTTATCCGAAAGATTGGTGATAAACAAATTCAACGAAATGTGGTAATGCAAACTCATAGTTTCTAAAGAGACATGATAACATAACTTTGTTCTTTATTTTTGTACTTTAAATTCTAAACTAATATGATTTCAACTGGTTGTTGCATACACATTTAGTTTGTTTTCTCCCATGTTATTAGTTGAATAACTGAGTTTGAGTTATAAATACTTGAACAAGTATGCATTCATTCACAAGAGTAGAAAAGTAGGTGTATAGTGAGGATAGTGTAGGCTACACTTTTGACATAATCCGGAATCGTCCTGCCAAATAAGTCAAATCGTCCCGCTCAATAATTCCAGTGGAAACTATAAGGATATGCCATTTTCCATATGATTGTTAAATTACTAACTTAATCTCATGCATCCAGTCAATTTCTCTCTCTCTTGTCAATTTCTCTTTCTCCTCTTGTCAGCATACATGTAGTTGCTGTTATTAACAGACATATTAACTACATATTAAAGTACTCAGGGAACAATGTGGGTTGCTGCAACAGTTTACAAATAATTATTATGATGGACCCAGGCGTATTACACAGGTTGACATTTTCTCTACTAAAAGATTATACAAACAAGTGTACACGCCATGTGTCCCAGCATGCACCAGTGTGTCAATGTCAATTTCATAGATCATTTTTGCTCTGATCTGTATTCCTCTGTGAACCCAGGGAGAATCTGTGGAACAAGATTCCTCTTAAAATGAACCAAAACTCATCTTGATTGTGCTGCATACAGAATTTGGTTGAGCCGTTTCTAATTGCTGACTTTGTTTTTAGTGAATGGAAGAGGAGAGCAGTCATGGCAATGTTGAAAATGTTTCAATGAGAGATTTTGCATTTTTCACTGATGATTTTGTTTCTGATATGAATCAGTGTCTTTCACTCAAAGCTACCATGGCCATGGTCACAGCCATCTTGCCATCCATAAGTTCAGAGCCCATAATAGGAAACTGACAAAATGACGCCTGAAGATGTTAAATGATAATGGAATATAGGATCCGGTATTGAGTCAACTCTTCACCTTGACTCCTGACACCATTAGCCAAGAGCACAGCACAGCACTGCCTCTCCAATCACCACCCTACATCAAGGAATGCAGAGCCAAACCGGAGTGAATGTGGATATGCCTCAGCATTTGGAGCGTGAGAGAAAAGGCCCTGCCTGTGAATTTTTGATCAGAGGCAAAGCTTCTGACTGTGTGATGCAAAGCAGCCATAGTGTTATGGAGAGAGGATGGGAGGGAAGTGGGGTATGGAGTGGGGGAAGGGGGTGCCTTTATTCGAGGGGGAAGGGTGGTAACCAGGCAGCGGCCGGGAGACTGATTTTATCACCATGCTGCATAGTGCATCATGAAAGGCAGGCTGAAGGAGGTGTCCCCCCCCCACCCCACCATCCAGCCCTCCCACCCACCCATTCCCACACCCTGTCCCGCCCCCTCTGACTGATTGAGCAGAGACGACCTCACAGGAGAACGCTCATCTCCCCGGTCAGGGCGCTCTCTGACATGCATTGTTCCCCCTTGGGTCCGTTACCTTGGCAACCCGGAGTGAGAACCTTGTATGTGAAAAAAAAAAATAAGAGGCAGAGGTTTTGTTGCCTCTCTCAGGAGGTGGAGTCTCTGTTATCTTTGTCCTCAGGTCAAAGGTGCCGGGGTCTGTCATAGCATGTTGATAGTTTTCGGCCACTGGGGCATTGTCGGCCATAGGAATGTGGTTTGAGCAAATGAATAGTGGTAAATTCATGAGCACGGCACAGTTTGTCGCTAACATGTTCCACCTCCTCTCTCTCTCCCTCCCTCCCTCCCTCTCTCTCTCATTTGATCTCTCTCTCCCCTCTTTCATCTCCAGTTAACAGCACTGGAGAGACAGGTGTTTGATTTCCTGGGTTACCAATGGGCTCCAATCCTGGTGAATTTCTTGCACATTGTTGTGGTCATCCTGGGCTTGTTCGGTACCATTCAGTACAGGCCTCGCTATGTTGTGCTCGTGAGTACCATCTCATCATTCATTTGAACTTATTAATAATATATGCATTGAGCTGCCAGACTATGGTGCAGCTAGAAAAACAATTTTAACAGATGTGTTGTAGATCCTCTCTATATACGTATAATACTTTGGGCACCAATGTTTGAATGGTTTTCAAAAGAATAATATGATTGACTAGCTAGGGACAGTACAACAATAGTTCCTTCAGTGTTTGGTGAAGATGTATGCAGTTACTCAAAGAAGAAAATGTTGTTCCGTGAGCACAACACAATGCCGTAAAAAGGATTCAGGCTGTGATTCGCTGTTCTTATGTCTAATTTATGAAGCAGGGTGCATATAGGGGACAGGGCTTTTCTTCAGAGCGTAGAAGAATTCAGTAGTGGCAGTTACCATGAGAAATTATTCCATTTTTATATTGCCTGAATCCATTCCTTCAAAAATAGTAGTGAATTGCAACAAGCATGTTGCTTTGTTTTCATTTACTAGCAATACACTACACACAGTAGGGTTAAGCAACCTTCAAATGATTTTGGAAAACAATGTGTGGTTTTCAGAAAATATACCTGAATGAGGATGTGTTAATTTACATACTTGAAACCCGTGGACATTTTTTTGTCATTTTAAGAAGGGTCTGTTAAAGCAACACTAAAGAGTTTTTCGTACCGTAAAAAAATGTTTACAAAATCATTTCAGCAGTTCATCAACTCGTAACAGGGTGAACGGCACTTCTGCTTTCACTTCGCGGCCCTCTATCTGCGATAACCGCACTATGTAACTTTACGAGATGGGGTAGTGTATCTGTAGTTCGATGAAATGAGACATCAGAAACTACAAATTTGACTTGCTTCGATGTCGCAATACATCATACTTTCATAAAATCATGCAACATATTCAACCTTGTCTGTTATTTGCTGGATAAACAGATAGCGAGTGTGCGACAGAGGAAAAGTGCTTTAGTGTTGCTTTAAGTGGACTGACCTCATGCATCCTTATAATGGGTTAGCTTTTATATTATTTTTTTCTGAGAGGAAATCTTTTACAGAAAGAACCTTAGATTCTATTGGAATTACCTCAGAGTCACACAACATCTAACAACCTTGACTTATTCTTCCTATGCTCCTTGTGAATTATGCGAACAAATTCTGTTGTTTTCATCCCCCAGTACCTAACTTGGACTGTGCTTTGGGTGGGCTGGAACATATTTGTGTGTTGCCTCTACCTTGACCTTGGCGGCCTTTCCAAGGTAAGAAAGTGCATCCGTATTACCTTCTAGAATTTACAACATATTGTCCATCAATTTGAACAACAACAATGTTGATTCATTACTAAAAAACAAATCAACCTTTTGCTAATTTTTCTCATTTGCCTGCTTTCTTTACTTATCATCATGGCTACTTTTCTTTACCCTTCCTTCCCCTGCTTCAGCCTGTCCGCCTCTCTCTCTCCCTCTCTCCCTCTCATTCTCTCCTCTCCCTCTGTCATCTGACCCCCCCCCCCCACCTCCCACCCCCATGCACCTGTTTCCTAGCCATACCCAACAGCTTAAAAGCCCCACCCACCAAATAGTGGGGTAACAGCTGGTAGCATGCATCATCTGTTGACCTGATGGGTTTTATGAATGAGCTTCGCCTGACCTAGATATGGCCTCAGTGCTCCGTGTAGAAGTAGAGAGTGAGCAGGATAGATAAACCAATAACAGTTAATGACTACATCAACGACATTATTATAGAAAAATAGCAAGGGGCTAGTCAGTGAAGAAGGCACTGCAAATATGTCAAGGCTATAGGAGAAAATATTAAGAGAGGCCATAGTTAACGGAACTGTTTATGTGACCTGCTGTTTTGTCACGATCATCTTACTGAAATACACTTGACTGACACCTCTGAAATTAATTAGTAGCCACATTTTACCCAAGACTGTAAAGAGGGTAGCTGTCAAGAAACCAAATTTAACTTGAAAAACTGAAAATCCGTAAAAGTTTAGGCTATTTATTTCCCAGGTCTTGGCCTTCGACTCCTAACTCTAAAACCATAGTCATAAGACTCGTATGTTATAGTTGAAAAAGAAAAAAAAAAAGCTTGTATGTTATAGTTGAGGGGAGTGATAGTAACCGAATTAAGCTCCATACAGGTGGGCAGTTTTACTCTCCACTCCCACATGTTAAAACAAACCACAATCCAGTTACCAATCAGATATTTAACTGCATGGTGGAGATAAGGCACAAGCATCAGCATTGGTACCTCAAGTGTCCACAGCGACCCAGGTGCAAGTCTGACCCACGGCCATTTCCTCGTCCCATCTCTTTTCTCTCACTTTCACTTGCTTCCTTGCTACTCGCTTCTTTGATACTCGTCATTGTCCTATCCAATAAAGTGACCCAAAAATACTACTTAATTATTTTGATTAATGACTATAAATGATATTTAACGTCATGGTTTGTTTACTTCTGCAGTATTTTTGCACCGTGAGTTTGAGATGAGTGATGACCACGACAATCACCCCTTCCCTCCACTCACTATTCACTATTACTTACCGTGTCATTTCAGGACAGTAACTACCTCTCTCTGGGAGTGTCCTCTCATTCCTCCTGGTGGAAGGAGAATGCCCCGGGATGTGATGACAGAGACCTTCCCGCCACTAGGTGGCAGAGTCTGGAGAGCCCGGCACTAATCTCATCTCTGGGTTGCATGCTGGAGTATCAGTACATAGAGGTGCTGCACAGTGCCCTGCAGCTTTTCATCTCTGTAAGTACATGGGGGCAAAGGGGAATTTAAGCACATAATGGCATACAGACATGGAGATGTTGTACTGTATACACTAGCTATATTAGCTAGCTCCCCACATCTGAGGTGAGGCAGAAGGTATAGAGATACATACCATGGGCAGATTTCTTTTAATGATGGCTGGAGAAGGTCTTTAAAGGTGCAGTTTGCAATCATATGCAATTTCGAGCCGATCATTTTTTTTTTTTGTCACATTCATCTCATCACAATCCACTAGCTGCACATCCTGTGAGTACACTGTAAAAAGTCTCTAGGCAGCCTGGGCTCCAGAAACAGGAAACAAACCAACAACATACAAAATGTGGGGGCAGCCTGCCCCAATCAAAAACTAAACTCTGTTTGGATTTTCTTTTGGAATCCTGAAGGGAGGGATGAGCTACATCTGTGGTGTGTTTTGTTTGGCCCTTGGTTAAAATATAGTGTATGTTGTTTTGGACAAAAGTGTATGCTAAGAAATGTAAACACGACATCAAGCACGATCGCTGACTGCGCCTTTAAAGATCTCACTTTGGCACTGTGCCAAAATACAGGTGTGAACTGAACTGTTGAAGGTTACAAAAACATAATTATATTTGAAGGCTTCAGAAATATCTGATAATTTCAGAACATCCAGTATGCTAATTTAGAGAGATTAAGGCCTGCACCCAAATACTCACACATTACGCTTCAATGTAAATCCTAATACATGATGAGATAGATACATACACATACAGTACACACACAGACACATGCCTTTAAGTAGGGCAGTTTGTATCCCAAAAGCACTCCAAATACATGCACAGCATAGGAGCGGTATGTACAATGCATTTGTATTCCAAGCACACAGTGCATAGACATGGTTTAGGTGTGTATTCATGTCAACATGTGCTCTATTTGAAAGCGAATACACCTGTATGTCTTGTATATACGAGACTCAGAGAGCAGTTTCCATGGTGATGCTACATTACTTTTGGTCTACTGGTGTGTGTGTGTGTGTGTCTGTGTCTGTGTGCAGCTTCTGGGATTTGTATACGCCTGCTACGTGATCAGTGTCTTCAATGAGGAGGAGGACACCTGTAAGTGACCTTGTCTTCATTTGCTCGCTCCCTCTCCCACATCTCCCTGTCCTTGAATTCGTATTTCTGTTCTGTCTGTCTGTCCGTTTCTATCTGTTTCCCCCAAACACAGTCACTTCACATGCTTGCCTCTGTCTCCCTTCTTTGTAAAACACTTTGATACATAATACATGAGGCTGAAGATTTATCATTTCACTTCCTTAACATCGCCCTTATGTCAGCCATGTTGCCTTTTTGTCTCATCGGTTTTGTATTTCCCCTGCATTTGCTTTTGGCTTTCAGTTGATTTCATTGGTGGATTTGATCAGTTCCCTGTCTTGCATGGCAATGAGAAAGCATCCCATCTCTTTCTTTAATACTCACTTACAGTGTAAGTACTGTACTCCGACTGTCCCTGCACACACAACTTGGTCTTGCATTTAAATCGAATTGTCTTTTGATATTCCACGTTTATTTTTTTCTATCTTTCTTTTAGATCTCTACAAATGAGGCATCAGTCAGCCTTTCAAGAACAACACCGACAGGACAGACTGATTAAAAGGGATTACAGTGAAAAAAGACACATTGCTCAGCATATAAGTGACTTTAAGGCAGACGAGACAACATATGGAGATCACTCGCTCCTTTCTTCACACACATTCACCCGGTACATAAAATAGAGATGTTGATGCCAGCATTCTTGGCAGGGTAATACTTTTGCATCGGACTGCGAGTTCAAATTCATCCAGCACTCAAGGGTTTTCAATTGCCCAAAATTGAGCCACAAAATGCATGCAGATGCAATAAAAAAAAATGCCCCGAAGGCAGACTTTAAAGTTTTTTGCTGCATGTTCTGAGTTATCTCTGATGGTGGCAGTGGCAGAATACAAGGAAGGATGCCCCTCTCAGCTCCTGATCTACTATGGCATTTTCACATTAAGCCATTTTACAGCTCCGCTCCCAAATCTGGCTCCCGAGGCTTAGCCTCTTGGCCTCTCAATGGGAGCGTGAGTCATACACTGAAAGATGACAAAGAGCCATAGCTAGAGCCTCTGGTCCCAGGTCACTTGGATGAGAACTCAGCCAGACGCCTCTGTCAAGGTGGGATTCCCAATGTTAGACTCAGTAAGTAGGCCAGCTACTTAAACGGCATGTATCTTTTGATAATTAATGAACACACAACATTTTGGTACGAGTGTGTCGTGTCTGTGTTTCTGTACGTATGCGTGTGTGTGTGTGTGTGTGTGTGTGTGTGCACGCACGCGCGTGTGCGTGTGTCTGTCGTCTATAATAGTGACTTTTGTGTGGGTGACACATTAGAACACACAGTATATGTTGTAAATAGCACCATGTGAATGATCACTTGTGAAAGTGGCGTATGGTATAGTGAACCCTATGGTGTGTTCAACACTGCCACCTAGTGACAGCTTGTGAAAATATTTTGTATGATAGTGCTGTGCCAAAAGGCAAATTACCACATTTTACATTTCCCAAACAAACATACTGGTTCCAAAGAAAAGATCAGTTACTGTGTTTAGTCTTTACCTGGAAGTCAGGGCTTATGAAATAAAAGAATTAAATAATCTACCGGTATTCTATATGATGGAATAACATTATGTGTGTGTCTTGTAAGGATAGAGGTAAAGTAAATGGATTTCTCCAGTCTATGATCCAGTCACACTCGTCTTATCACCATCTGAAGAATAGAATAATGGAGTTCTTTCACATACAATTTCAACATCCTATATGGCAAGAGAGGGTTATTAATGTCCTTGAAATATGTGTACTGATTGTATGTAATCCACACTGTTCTTGTAATATGTTTGATGATGAAAACGTACTGTGATATTCATGTTTTGTGTTTTAAAGGAAAATGCAAATAAACCAAATGTTGATGTCACAAGTGCCCCCTTTTAATATGGCCATGGGGACACCACATTCAAAATAATCAAACACTTGACATGGTAACCTTCATGGTAATGTGATGTATTATTATCAATTATCACATGACACTGCTGCCATTGCAAAGCTACCGGCAGCATTAAAAAAACTGTACAATACAACTGTCAATGCACATGAGGTTGTCAACGTATTAGCACAACACTCTCTCTGGGCTAGGGTAAGCTACCATATTTTTTTTATGAAGCCGTATCTACAGTCCTCATATACAGCATGCTAAAATCTTCTGGTCGAACACTGAAAAATGCTCCTCTTTGCAACTTATGCCCTAACCGCATTATTAAAACAGCTCACCAATGGAGTAATCTGTCAACGCTGTGAAGTGAAGCGAATTTAAGAAGGTGAGCAAGTCTTAAGCTTGTAAAAACCCCTGCACAACTTCAATCTGAATATATTTGTGACTGTGAAATTCGACTGCCTGAAGTGACTGTGCTTATAAAAAATCCAAGCCTTGTATAATCCAAGGACAAAAAGGTATTTAATGTTGGTAGCAATGTGGTGTCATCATTTTGAACATAATGGTAAAATCTGTTCTGCTGAAATGTATCACCTCTTCAACTTAATGCAGATATGGATAATATTAATGAGATCAGAACAGAACACACAATATCCTACAAGTCAAATAATATTACCATCACAGTGGTTAAGTGAGCATTGACCAAAACCTAAAATAGAACATTGTCCTTGAATGTTGATTGTTCATTAGTCTGAAAGTCACGTCACATCACCTGACCTGACTTACTTGTTTAGGGAATGGTGATAGATTTGGAGATGCACACGTCTAGACCTAAACCCATCAACACAGAGAGAGAGAGAGAGAGAGAGATGTAGCCAATAAACGAAAAGACAGCAAGGATGTCAGTAATTAAAAATGTATATTTTATGTGGGTTAGACATCTCCAATATTTTTCCGACCATCACTCAAGATCTTAACCATGCTCCTGTCACAGCCTATTTTCAAGAACAACTTAGCCCTTCATAAAGTATGTTAGCTTATGGGTAAAGAGAACATTTATTTTTTATGTTTTTATAACTATACATACATATATGGATATAATAATCAATAGTCAGTTATGTTATCTGTAGGCCTATCTGTGCAAACTTTTTAGGCCTCTCTGGTGATTATGAGCTCCAGGACTAGCACAACTCTGTTTCACTCAAGCTACTACAATTGCATAGGCCTGAATGATAATGCAAACACACGCAACCTTGTGTTTAAAAGTATGGCTCAATCAACATAGTGAGAGTCCACAATGTGTGCTCACAATTTCTGTAACTTTGATCTTACACTAAGCATGGTCAACCACCGGTACTGCTGACGTCAATCTTCAATGAACAGACCCGGATGAAGCTGCCATTGGGGGGAAGTGAACTGGGCTGCACAATAACTGGGGGTTTGTTGGAGAAGGAAAAAAACAGTAAAAAGAAGACATTAAGGGATATAAATTGTTTATATCTTTAAACGGAACATTTGAAAGTAACACCTCACCTTCAAGCTGGAATTTAGAAAAGACCAGAGGACTGGATTAGCTGAATCTTGCAGTGGAACTTGTGTTGGGGATTCGTGCAGTAAAAAAAACATAGCTAGCTAGCTAGCTTGCTACTGTACTGGGATCTGAAGGAAACACGGATTTTTCGGAAGACATTGACAAGCTAGCTAGTTTCAAGGTTTCATACGAATCCGGATTGTTTCTTGATGAATTATGTCTACCACCAGCATTGACCCTCAGGTAAGTTTGGAAGGATTTACCGGAAGAATTCTGTAGAGCACAGAAGGCCTCTAGAAGGAGCAGGGAATGTGCGTCCAATCCTTGCTGCCTGTGCGGAGATGTAACGTTAACATTAACTTAGCAAGCTATTGCCACCTAGCTCAGGAGTTAGCTTACAAGCTAATAGCCGCTCTCCGTGGAGCATATATTTCGATGCCTATGGCGTGTCCAACCAGAATTCTTACTGTAGAGTGCACCACATGAATATTATTTTCCACTATTACAACCATTCACGCTCAAAGAATCAGTTAGGTGGCATATAATGTCCCCTGTAGAACAGTTACATTATTAACATTTTCGTTGAAGATGCATGGTTCGGTTTAAGTTCAGGTTAGCTTAATAGCTAGCGACGCACTATTGGCTCTTGCAAGCCCTAACCAAAGGACATGATTAGCTAACCAGATAACGCTATATAGTTAGCAATGTCGTTAATTTAGCATAATTTGTATTTTATTAGTGTCACAATATCTGAGGATGTAATGTCAGGAATCTGGTTAGTTTGCTAACTGCCTCACGAATCTAGAGCAAAACTAAGGTTAGCCAGCGACAACATTTGCTAGGTTACGTTAGCTTTATTGATGTACGTAGAAGACATTGATTGCTAAAAACGATATCAATTTGCCGAACCCATGCCGCATAACGTCAACCTGTGCTTTTTGTGTAACAATATTGTATATTGGTTGAAGTATCTAGCTTATAAGCAATCACGTCACTGCCTCTCTCTCTTTTTCTTTTTCCATCTGCTTTTGCGGTGTTCATCAACGGAACGCAGACATCAAAGGGACAAGATGCTAAAGGTAAGATCTAAGAATTTGCATAACTAACGCAAATGTCACAGCACCTATTTGCTGTTAGTCAGGTCATTATAACATCACACGTTCAACATGTTTATTGTGGTTGTCTAATATGGTTAGCACTATGTGGATTGACAACGAACACTCACTGTATTTGGTGCATCTGAAGGAGGCAAAAGGAATTTAACGTAGGGTCTTCTAGCTAATCATCATACTCGTTCTTCCAAGGATTACCCTTCGATATGATTCGTTGTACACACAGTTAGTTAGTTGCCATTTAGTACCAGAAGCATCACTAAATCTATTCATTTCGAAGGTCTTCAACAGCATGGGTTAGGCTGACAATGTTTTTCATGTCAAAGGCTGATGGACATGTAACTTCTGTGTAATCACTTTCGTGTGATTCCTGTGAGAGATGTGATTTTTAGGCACAATTCAAGACAACTTGTCAGTAAAATGCTTTTGACAGCTACACACAAACATTTATTTTTACCAGTCATTTAATAGGACCCCAGCAGACACTCAGGCCTGCATTTGTGACTCAAAGCAGTGAGGTGAAATGTGTCACACTTGTTTCTTTATCAACGACCTCTGAATCACATCCTCTCAAGTCTATGTAGGGTACAGGTAGTGTAATATGCTATGACAGGAACCCATAGATTGCTCAAAGATATTGTATGCGATCCTCAAAGATGCCGTTATAAATATAAGAAGGGTGATATGTCTGTGAGGGGTGTGAGAAATCCGCAGATGGTGTGAGTGAGGACTTTTTATATAAATGCTTAGTGTGTGTGTGTGTGTGTGTGTGTGTGTGTGTGTGGCGTGACAGTGACAGAGTGAGTGAGTGGAAGAGTTGGACTGTGTCTGCATATGTGTGTTTGATGTGTTGATTGATAAATAACTCCTATCACTCAGTTTTTCCTGTTTCAGTGCAAAATGGCTCGCTACACCAGAAGGAAACTGTTCATGACAACGACTTTGAACCATACCTCACTAGCCAGTCCAATCAGGTAAGATATTTTGTTTTCCCCCTACCTTCAAAACATCCTGTCCTTCTCATAAAACTTGTAGAAAAAACTGTAAACGCTATATTTCATATCCGTTCGAGGAGCTGTACTAGGATATTATTTCAAAGATCCATGGTGATGAATCTATAGCCTATTTCAGTTTTGACGATGTTTTGTTTTTTGCCTGCCTGTGTCCTAGTCAGTCATTATCAGAGCTGAGTTGTTTATTGAAGTATGATAATTGAGGATCAGTTTTGATACCAACCACCCATCAATTTTTAATGTATTGGTAGAGGCAACTTATTCTAAGATGGATTTTTTTGAGTGTTTTACCAAGACAGATAGAAACAAAAATCTCCATTAAGCAGCGTTCTCCAGCTCATTAGCAAAGCTATTGCTCAAATGATGCTAAGCAAGTTATTCATTAGCAAGTGTAACGAAAAATGGCAGGAGCGAATGGAGATTTATTTCTAATATCATGACCCAATGGACTCCACACCCAGCTATCACACGCTCTAAACAGAAATCACTGACAGTAGGCTTGAAAGCATTATTTTGCTAAATGAGAATCATTCTGTAAGTGTAGCAAAGCTGGGCATGGATGGGTGATTGATATTTATGGAACGTGGGAGTCGTAAATGTCACCAGTCTGGAGATATGGAAGAGGGTTTTACTACCCAGCAGAGGCCAGACGCCTGCTGGACGAGAAACAAGTGGCCTTTTTTGAATTTATGCAAAACTTGTGGATAATTGCTTCAGAGGGAAGAAATACCTTGAAGTAAAATCGCCAGATATTTCAAGGAATGGCAATATGTTAGCGAAGACACAATCATTAATTGATTGCAAGTGTGTGCCACTATTTTGGTCTTGTTGACTGGTTGTCTGCTGTCCAGCTGTGTAGTGATTCTTTGATTTGGTTGTGTTGATTGATGAGTGATCATGATGGCCTAGTTGCTTGCCACCATATCATGCTCTCTTCCCATTTGCTCAGAGCATACAAGGACTAGTGAGCATTAATGTGGGAATTGCATTAGTTAAGCGTCTCTCCCTAAAGAAACCACTGGAGATATGATGATTGGGAGGAGGGGTACCAGACCTGATTACGGTTTTAAGAACCAGCACAAAGCCAACAGCCTGCACATCACATCAGTACATATGGAAGCCCTATTTTGACGGATACCACTCTGACAAGCTTTTTGTTTTTTAGCAAGTGGGTTAAGGTTGACCTGATATTTCAGCCAAATCTTTGTAATGTGGACTTAACCCTCATAACCCTCAAGGCTATAAAGTTATGGTGATATAATCGCTGAGGGATGCATGGCTTGGCGGCGCATGGATTAACAGGAGACACGTCACAAGGTTAACCACCCGCACCTGTTGGCTTATGGTGCGGAAGAGTAAGTCAGGGGGAATACACTTAGGACCACGCTGTTTGTGTTTTCTATTCATGCCCTGTGACATTTATTTACCTTTGATGCGTAATGGTATATTGACTGTTACCCTTCAGTGAATCTATTCAGGAGGACCCTAGTAGATAGTATTGGATTGGAGTAATCTCTCTATATAATCTTTCCTTTTAAGTATATCGATGCATTCACCTGCACCCTTGTAGGAAATGAGATGAAAGGAGCATGGCATGGCATGAGCCAGAATGTGGTTTTGGATATGAACAGAAAGATGCATTAGGGTTGTTAGTCACTCTTTATTTGGTGTGTACACAGAAAGCTTAACTGACCATATTTGGGTATGTGATGTTGTTTATGGTGAGTAATGCTTTATGGTTTATCAGTTTGCTGGCCAAGTTCTTAAAGGAGAAGGAATTTTGAGAGCCAAATAGTTAGTGACCTGTAGTACCCATTGTTTCCCTGCTGCCAGCATAACAGTCCATCAGGGCTGCAACTAAAGATTATTTTCATAGTCAATCCATCCATCAACTATTTGCTCAATTCATGGATTAGGTGTTTGATCAATTCAAATGGTAGAAAATGGTCCAAAAAGTGTTTCCCAAAGTTTCTTCAACTGCCTTTCTTGCATTTTCAATTACGACTAATCGATTAATCCTTACATCCCTACAGTCCATGCATAGTCTCTGACGATTAACACAATGTTGAAATGTTGTTTTCATTTCTCAGAACAACAGCTATCAATCCATGACCGACCCCTACCTGTCCAGCTACTATGCACCCTCCATCGGTTTCCCCTACCCTTTGAGCGAGGCCCCGTGGTCAACTGGTGGGGATCCCCCCATCCCCTATCTTGCCCCCTATGCCCCCCTCAGCAATGGCGACCACCACTTCATGCACGACACCGTTTTTGGACAGCCGGGGGGTCTGGGCAGCAGCATCTACCCCCACCGCTTTAACTTTTTCCCCGAGAACCCCGCCTTCTCGGCCTGGGGCACTAGCGGCTCCCAGGGGCAGCAGACTCAGAGCTCTGCGTATGGGGGCAGTTACAGCTACCCCCCCAGCTCCCTGGGCGGCACCCTGGTGCCGGACGGGCAGACGGGGTTCCACAGTGACACACTGAACAAGGCGCCGGGCATGAACAGCCTGGAGCAGGGCATGGTGGGATTGAAGATCGGCGGCGACGTCACGGGCGGTGGCTCGGGCGTCAAGACGGTCGGCTCGGTGATCGGCGGCGGGGCTGTGGCCGCGGCGGTCGCCACCGGCAACGGGGGCACCCCCATCGGCATGCCGCCGCCCAAGCCCACCTCCTGGGCGGCCATCGCCAGCAAGCCGGCCAAGCCGCAGCAGCTGAAGGTGAAGGCCAAGCCCGGCATGCCCATGGCCGGAGGCGCCCTCCCACCGCCGCCCATCAAACACAACATGGACATCGGGACTTGGGACAACAAGGGGCCCGTGACCAAAGTGGCCTCCCCCTTGCCCCCCCACCACCAACACCAGCAGCAGCCGCAGCTCCACTCCCACGGTCACCTGCCCCCCCACCACAGCATGCCCCCGCCTCCCCAGCAGCCCATGCCCTCCAACCAGTCGCTCGCCCAGCAGATGGCGCTGCAGGGTCCACCCCCGCCCCAGCCCTACCAGAACCACAACCCCATCCCGCCGCCGCAGACCCGCTGGGTCGCCCCGCGCAACCGTAACCCCGGCTACAGCGGCGGCAGCATGGACAGCAGCGGCTCGTCCAGCGGGGGCGGCGGCGTGGGGAACGGCGGCGGCGGCGGACCCCCCGGCTCGGGACCCGGCCTGGAGTCGCACCCGGTGTTGGAGAAGCTGCGCGCCGCCCACAGCTACAACCCCAAGGACTTCGACTGGAACCTGAAGACCGGCCGCGTGTTCATCATCAAGAGCTACTCGGAGGACGACATCCACCGCTCCATCAAGTACTCCATCTGGTGCAGCACGGAGCACGGCAACAAGCGGCTGGACGCGGCCTTCCGCGCCGTCAACGGCAAGGGCCCCGTCTACCTGCTCTTTAGCGTCAACGGCAGCGGGCACTTCTGCGGCGTGGCCGAGATGCGCTCGCCCGTGGACTACGGCACGAGCGCAGGCGTCTGGGCCCAGGACAAGTGGAAGGGCAAGTTCGACGTGGACTGGCTGTTCGTCAAGGACGTGCCCAACAGCCAGCTCCGGCACATCCGGCTGGAGAACAACGACAACAAGCCGGTGACCAACTCGCGCGACACGCAGGAGGTGCCCCTGGAGAAGGCCAAGCAGGTGCTCAAGATCATCGCCACCTACAAACACACCACCTCCATCTTTGACGACTTCTCGCACTACGAGAAGAGGCAGGAGGAAGAGGAGGTGGTCAAAAAGGTAAATTCAGCTTGTGATGTGTGCATAAAGAGACTTATCTCTCATTCACTCACACACACACACAGACAGACAGACAGGAGTTAATAATTATGCCACTACAGAATGCCAATTCAGCTCCTTCAGATATATAACTTCAGTAGACATAATTATGCGCACACATTCATTCTCTGATAACCCCAGTGCACACAAGCACAGTCTTGTCATTTACGAGGGAGTCACCCAATCCAAGTGTCATAAAGTGTATTGTAATCATGTAGAGAATCTAAGATTGTTGTTTGACCACAGGAGGAAGTAACATTTCTGCTATCTTTTGAAAATAATGTTTAATGCCATGTATTTGCAGATGTAATGCTGCACATTTGTACATGCTATATGCTAGATCATAAGAGATTAGTTACAGCACATTCAGAAATGTCAGGACCAATATTCTAAATTAGAACTCATCCAGGGACAGATTCTAACCCTTCTAGAATGCTCTTCTCCACCAGATCATGGTATTATCTGCTCTGGTTCTATACAAAATGGTATTACCGGGAACGACCTTGTTATAATAATAATTCTCATAATAATAATAATGTATGAATTTAATATTTTCAAATAACTTCAAATATATAATAAGAAATGATGCCTGATGTCTCACTTTACAAAAAGGCACATATAGTTTTGTTGTTGGGTTTTTTTGGAGTCATAAATTATTTAAATAGGTCTCCAGGCTGCTGATGGAGGAATCTATCAGTACCTGTTTTAAACTGCTTCAGTTTAATTGTGTATGGTGAAGGACATAGGGTATGCTACAGGCTTGGACTGCACAATATCTGCTTTCAATTTCCTGTTGTTTTATCTTGTGTGTGTATTGCTATATTTAGAACTGTGTAGTAAATTATTTTTAGCATGTGTAGACTACATCCTTTCATTAAATAACAGCTACTGTATGCCCTGCATGCTCGGCTAATGTGTGTGACATTCCAGTTTTCCGTGACACTTTTGACATTTGACCATCGTTCGTCATGTTGGTGCGAGTTCAAAGACTGTTCATTCTTTTCATTTGTAATGGTTATTGATGAAAGATTTCCCTAGTTGATGACTAAGTTTGTAAATATTGAAATGGCTGGCTAAGGGTCATACAGTGGGTATAGTAAGTATTCACACCCATGCTAAAGTTGACTAAAAAGAGGAATATAAAATCATCTTTTGAGAATTGATTGTAATGCCTTAATTCAAAAAATTAGTAAAAATCAAACTGCTAAGGACACTAATTTTCTTTGTGATTGAAGAATGTATCGTAAATAGATAAATGTTCTTCCTTAAATACAGGTTGCATAAGTATTCAACCCCTATGTTAAATTCCCATAGGAGCAGGAGGAGTTTTTATATGTTTTTATTTTTAAAGGCCAGCTATTTCATGGATCCAGGATAATATGCATCCTGATAAAGTTCCCTTGGCCTTTGGAATTAAAATAGCCCCACATCATCACATACCCTTCACCATAGATAGAGATTGGCATGGTGCTTTTTCCAGTTAGCCTATTAGCCTGTTTAATTTGCATTGAGCTCAATGAGCATCAAACAGGCTAATTGGCTAACTGTAAAAAGCACCATGCCAATCTCTATCTATGGTGAAGGGTATGTGATGATGTGGGGCTATTTTAATTCCAAAGGCCAAGGGAACTTTATCAGGATGCATATTATCCTGGATCCATGAAATAGCTGGACTTTAAAAATAAAAACATATAAAAACTCCTCCTGCTCCTATGGGAATTTAACATAGGGGTTGAATACTTATGCAACCTGTATTTAAGGAAGAACATTTATCTATTTACGATACATTCTTCAATCACAAAGAAAATTAGTGTCCTTAGCGGTTTGATTTTTGCTCATTTTTTGAATTAAGGCATTACAATCAATTCTCAAAAGATGATTTTATATTCCTCTTTTTAGTCAACTTTAGCATGGGTGTGAATACTTACTATACCCACTGTATACACCTAGAGACAGACTGACATGGACTGTGGTTATTCATTTGAAATTCAATCTCACTGAATGTGGTGTGCACCTGTGTCAGTACAGGTATCTGTGTACTGAACAAATAAGTAGAGTACTCATAGAATATCTTTCCTCACATCTTGGGTGCACTGTCTCATGTATGCTTGTGTATATCGTGTATAGCTTATATATGGTTAACAACACACTGCTGTTGGGCTGCTGTGCATGGGGCTTGCTAATGCTAACTGTAGGTGATATTTATGACCTATGTTGCAGCAAATGTGTTGTTAGGACATGCCCGGGCACTCTCATCATTTGGATGCTGATTGTGATCCTTGAAGCTTATGGCCTTGATAAATGTAACTCACTACAGACCTTATTAATGTGCATCAAAGGGTATTTTAGACCACAGTAACTGGCCCAGTCAGGAACCATTGTCACTTGTAGCTCTAGTTAATTTCCCATCAACCTTTACAATTACCTCATTATTGTGTCTGTTAATTATGAAATGCACTGCTACTGTAGCTTTCTTACTTTTTGCTGCACCAATGGCAAAATGTAAAAAAAAAAGTTGGAGTTGTTTAATACCTGTAGTGCCCTACTTTTTTTGTTCTGTAGAACTGGCTCAAAGTGTGTATGTGGTGGTGTAGCACTTGTGCCCTATCGAATGAATAACTGTGTTTGTCTTTCTGTGACAGACCTATGAGCCTGCTCCCATTCAGAATCGCTCCCGACTGGATCAGGTATGCCATCAACATCAGCAATATTAAACATTGTGCCTGTAGAGTTGATTGTGAGAGCAATGTGTTGACTTGTATGTGCATGTTTATATTTAATTTAACACTGGAATAAATCCTGGAATAAATCTCTTATCCTACGTTTCTGAGCATATCCTGAGCATATAGCATCCAAATGATTGCTGAAAACTAGGTTGATCTTTCTTTGCCCTAAAGATCCTGTACAACTTGCTGTACCCTCTGTTCTGAGAGTCCTTAGAATACTTTTCTCACCCTAGAGGTGCCTCTCATGTAAAGTTTATACGTCCTCCCTCGCTCCTCGGGCCTCGATCCTCACTGATCTACATAAAGAATGATGGGGCGGCAACAACGATAGTCTATCCCTTCGTCTATCTTTCTTTATGTAGATCAGTGAGGATCGAGGCCCGAGGAGCGAGGGAGGACGTATAACCTTTACATGAGAGGCACCCATGGTCATCATTTTTGGTGATTTGACTTGAAGTGAACTGTGATCTTTTTGTGTTGGAGTGATGACTGCAGACTATGCAGCTGACTTTGACAACCCATTGTTGCTCTACTCATGTTGTCTCCTCTCATTTCCCTTTTTTGTTTTCAGGAACGCCAAAATCGAAGTAAACAATAGAAGACTGCACCCCATAGCTTGATCAACGGTTGTTTTAGGACTGACATTTTGAAATTGGAATTTAAGAGGACATGAAAGAAGAAATTATAAAAACAAACAACATTATTGAAAAAAACAAACAATCTTTTTGTTTTTCTATTTAATTCTGGTGACTTCAGCCAGCATCGAACTTAAGCCTCTTTCTCCTGCCCCCCCCCCCCTCCCAAACCCACCCACCCACCTCCCCCGTCATAGGCCGTGTCAGGGGGGGCAACGTCAGCCATCGCCTATCAAATTACTTTATCATTTTTTTTCTCTCTTTTTCTATCATTGAGTATGATTTTCATCCACCCTTCTGCTCATCCTTAATGTTGACCAATATCTGCACGTTGTCTTTTTGTTCTGTCAGCACATTGCTCATGAAAGTCAATGAGTGCAATTCAGCGATTGTCAAGCCTATGACGTGTGAGTGTTTTGGTCATGTAAATGCTTTTGTGTCGTAGTCTGTGGAAGGGGTTGAACGTTTGGGTGACGGTGATCGAGCCCAGCAGGGGTTTGACCACAATTGTACTTGGCCAGTTTTATTTTGTACAGTCAAAAAAGAAGACCTGTTTGTGTGCTACCTTTTTGTTGTCCATTCGGATGAATATGAGATGTGTTGATTTAAGCAAGGCCAGAACGTTATTGTGCAACCCACAGAGAAGGGACAAAGAGCGATGTGACATTAAGGTATTGATGTAAAAGAAAATCTATATTTTTTTGAATTATGTAACACTTGGCTTATTACTTTTGGTGACAAACAGAAATGTCATGTCAGTGTCACAGTACTTTTTCTTTTGTTTTTTTGTTTTTTGTTTTGTTTTGTTTTGTTTTTATTTGTTTTTTTTTCCTGCTTGGAGCCTTAACATTTTCAAGCTAGTGTGTATGGTCAACACAGTGAAATCTAATATCAAGTACCTCAAATGAAACAGCACCAAGTTATCAGGGAAAAGAGGTCGTCCTGCAGCACCCTCACCAAGGGAAGTCACCCTCATCTCTCCTGATTGGTTGGAAGGAGGAATCGTGCCGCTCAAGTTAAGGTTATTAGCCCCATGATAAGATTGTCACATTTGCCTAATCTTTTTGTTTGTTTGTTTGTTTTATTTTTGAAGCAGAATTGTAACTTTTTACTGTTCCACCTGTATCCATCAGAGGTCGCTGTTTCTTTGTGTGAGTCAATTTGGGGAAAATGTAGCATTCACTGCTTGGAAATCAAGTTTAGACCTATCACTTACAGTATTTTTTTTTCTTGTCCTCTGTTAACAGAAATCAGTTATTTCTTTGCTTTCTTCCCCTCATCATCAGTATAATGCTAAGCTTTAACGTAGGAACATATAATAACGAAGAACGCCTCAAACGTGTAACCTGAAAATTAATGTTACTGAATTACCGTTAAAAGTAAGAAAAAAAGATTATATGGTTTCTGTGCGTGATTTTTTAGGACCTGCTTGCTGTTTTGTGTGTGCGTGTTTGTGTGTGAAAGAGAGGGTGTGTATTGTGTGAGGGAATCAGATTTATATAATCATATAACAAATGATTCATGAGAATATATGAAATACTAAAAAATTATGAAGCAAAGTTTAAAGTCACCCCTGAAATGAATATGCATTGTATCGAAGGTCACTATCTATCACGTTCTTAGATTTGATCATGGTCATTATTAAAATAATACTCTATGTTGTAACTGGTGTAAGGGTCACTGTTTTATGGTTTTCTTTTCAGATTTTTTCCCCCCTTTTGAGCTGTCTGTCGGTTTGTTTTAATTATTCTTTACAGCAATGGTCATGGGGCGTTCAGTACACAAATTAAATGGAAAACCAAGCCTTACATTAATCTTAGGCTACATTCACACACTATGAACAGAGCTCGTGTCGTTTGAGCTTCTGCCTTTTAAGCTCATTAGGCTGATTGTCACTGGACTGCAAACGGCCGTTATGTGTTGGTGCGCTGAAGCCGTCGCTGATGTATTAGCCAATCCAAAATTAGTCCGTGACTGCAGGACTATGTAAGTGTTAGGCATGGACGCACGATTGGAAAAAGTATTAATGTTGTTGGCGGTTACTGAAATTTGAAAATGCCCATGGTGCGTTTTTAGCAAGGCCTTTGTGTGCTCGACCCAGAGGTAAGCATAGGCTACTGTTCGCTTTGCGGGATAACAGAAAAATCACCAATCCATTTAGAAGTGATAGAGGGACAAAAGAAAACACAATTTCTGATACAAATGTTGTATTTTTATTGGTATATTCGTCGTGTTCACACAAATAAGATAGAATCCACACTCTCAATATCACCTACAATTCAATCAGCATGTTCCAGATAGACAACGACAGGTCAAGCAGCATAGGCCTGCATTGGCAGATTTCCTCCAATTCTCAATGCATGAAGGCCTGAGAGGTGGAAGTTGCAAGCTCTTATGTAGCCTAGTCCAAAACTGTAGCACCATAATCAAGTATAGAGAGCCCGTGCGTTTGTCCTCTTGTAAGCATGGTGGTCTCAGTGTGCGTAATGTAGAATGAAAATAGAAACATTGTCTGTTGACCTTTCGTAACGCGTTATGCCTAGCCTCACCAACGCTTTGCGCCCTCGTTGGTCAGTTCTGTGCTGAACACTATTATGTTTAATATGCATATTGACTGAATTGCTGAAAATTACTAGTGTGATCGTAGCCCAATAGGTTAGAGAAAACGAGCTTTGCATTGCACCTGATGGGGCTGTGCTCACACCATATCAGTGCAGCGCAACTAGGCGGTGTGCTGGAGACAGTCTCTTCATTACATAAGAGACCGTCCTGAATTTGAATTCTGATCATGCTGCCCCAACAGAAGTGACTCACAGCTCCAGCCTACCCCACAGAAAGTCAATGAGATGTTTAGCCAAGTCTTCTGATTCTCGTTGCAACATTTGATGGCGGTCAATTGGCCTACGTCGCAATTTACATACGTTTCAGCTTTCCAACAAGGGGTGCTGACTGCATAAAACAGGTCGAACACAACAAACGCATCCATCGACTGCCACCATTCCCAAATTAGGCTGCTGCAGATGTATAAATTTGGTGAGATCTGAGACCTCGCTGCTTGAAACTGAGTTCAGACCAGCAACCAAGCTACTAGGTAACGTTATCCAACGCTAGGCTATAGTCACATACAAAACAGTTAATATGTGTGAGAGAACCTATTTCACCAAGTTAAGACCTTCATTTTGCACCCTTGAAAGCCATTCACCGAGACTGCGAGCACGACTGTTAGCTGTTCGAGCCCTAGCATCCAGACGACACGACAGTGGAGATGCTGCGCGCTTCCATGTCCTTCAGAAGTTGTCTGTCCTTTTTTAAGTTGAGATGTTTACTGGGCTGCTCTCTTGGCATTCACCGCGTGCCTTAATTGTGTGTATATTAAATCAAGGTCCGCCGTGAACACGCAGAGTGGCAACCCCATGTCCCTCTTTCTCCGTCCACCACACGTGCACGTACACATGCACGAGAATTTGCACGCACTGTGGCGCGCGCGCACTCACAAATGTCTCTTGGGTGCCGCACTGCACTGGGTAAGCCTATCGGCAACATTGCGCTAGTAATCCGGTTTGCTAAGAAAAATACCGCGCTACTGGACTGAATAAAAACAGCTCCGTCAACAGAATTCAGACTCAAAACCCAAAGCCAAATTTCCCGGGTCTGCTTTAGCCTATATGGACAGTGAAATAGAGAAGCCTATGTATAAAATTCCATGAGGTGCACAGAAGCAGTCCTCTGCTCTAATAGCTAATTCGGAAACGGATGGACGGTGAACCTGCAGCATCTAGACCAGCCTTTTTTGGTAACCCATCTTGAAACTCTGAACATCGGTGCATCCGATAATGGTGCGTAATTGTTAGTTCGTATCCGTTTGTTTACATTATTCTAGACCGCTTCAAAATGACCTACAAATCCCTCGCGGAACCACATGAATTCCCTGCAAAGGACAATCACCACAGCGCTAGCAAAGGCTACAATAGCGCAAAAACCAACGCAGCCTCTATTCCGTACAGTACCCTATATCCAACCATTCACGGTCATATTACACAAGCATCTTTTCATCATCTCCAAGCTTTCTGAACAGTATCGCCGACAGCGCACGGCCTAAAAATAAATCGAATAGGCAACACCTAAGACCACAAACAAAGGGCGATGGAATACATTTCTTCGAACAAAATAATAATATCCCAATAACATTTTCAGGATTAACTGAGAGCGACACAAACGCGCTAACACTTCATAAACGCCGCTACATCAATCGCTCTCCGGTGCGTCATCGGCGACATAAACATCACCATTCGAAGGTTATTCGAGAAAATATCCATTTTCCCACAATTTTCGGACTACAGTTCTGTTCGCATCCTGTTCGCCTTTCGGCCTCTCTGATCCTGACTTGCGGGATTAGCCGCTTCTTCCCTCTCGTCCCAGACACTCGCCCTTCTCTGCTGATTGGGCTCAACGCAAGAAGATTACATCGGGACATGGTGACGTAATGACCCGGGCCGCTGGTCCCCCCTCCCTTTACGTTTGCCACCAAATCCTCATCAGCAAGATGTCCTTGAAAACACCAAAACTGACATTTTGAGCATTAGGCTACCACATAAAGGACTCGCCACCTGTGCCTTTGAATGCATCCAGGTCAGAGATACAGGCTTTATACAGAGACGCAATTTTAATGTGAGAGCCTTACATAAAATATTGTCTCGCTAACACGATGGGCAGATCAACCTATTTTCACAGTGCACTAAACAAGTGCAAAGATGGATTGCTGAGCATTTCCTTCCTTAAATCCAACTGTTTAACATTTTTGTTTTCAGGGTGCCGCTGTTTGATATGACCATAATAGTAGGCCAATGAGTTAGTTCAGGCCGTTATATTTTTTAAGAAGCCTCTGTAATTGTCACGCGGGGACATCACAATCTATAGCCTACATAGCTTATAGTAGCCTACTTTGGTTACATGTCCGCCATCCCCTAACCCCCCAAAGGGTGCATCATTTTTACAAGGAGGAACTCTCATTGCATTACAATAACGAGGAACTCTTCATCATGCCATATCTTCCAACGGCCTTTAGGTTAACCTCTACCCCCATGGGCCATCCACCCATGACTTCTCCATGACAAGGCGTAGGCATCACAATAGCCCGTCCAGAGAGGGAAGAGCTGCCTTAGTTATGCAGAACCTACAGTCAGGGGCATTGTTATTTTTGTGAAAGAACGTTAACTTGTCCTTTCTAATGGCCAAATGACGTTATTTACTAATTGTTTCATCGGCTGAAAAGAAAACCGTAATGTCCTTTATTATAGGGGCATTGTTCCACGGGGCTTTCAAACGAGCATTGCCATTTAGATGACCAATTTGGCGTAATCATTGTTGGTTTACAAGTTAGGCTTGGCCTAGGCTATGTTCTTACCATGAAAATATCTAGAAATTACTATTCTAGACTATAGTAGTCATTTTGCATAGGCCTATGTATACTAAGGATTAGGGGCATAATACACTTAGCTAACATGGTCAGCCATGATAAACTCTCTTTCTCAGAAAGAAAACATTGAAAGTGTAGCCTACGGGTGATGATAAGAGTCGGTTCATTCTGGTTCAGAGCACGTTCTGTGACTGAATCTATCAAAAAAATATATTTTCTTTACTCTGCATGATGACATCAACATTCTGCATGTTAACAGAACACGCAAGAGCAACATCCTGCTGATGCACTGTATCTTTATTCAATGTGTTAATGTGTGATGCTAAAACAAGCCAAAACCATGTATCAGGTAATTTAAAGGAATGGTCTAAAAATGTGATCTATTTCTTGCTGCTTTCAGGGTTTGCATCAAAGAAAGGACATTGCTAACATCCTGGCATTCACTGCTAGGCTACCTTTATTTCTAGACCAAATTCTCTGTCAGGTGTCATCTTTGCTACATTTTCCTGATAAAATTGTATCGGGAAAACTCAAGATGCAGCACATTTTACCCAAGGCAGGGTGACCTACTTAATGAACAACCCTCCTACCTCAGTCAGCAGAGATACTCTTTGACATCAAAATATTTTCTGACAATGTTCCAAAATATATGTGTAATATTAGTAATATATTAATAATATTAATACAGTATGGACAAGATAATTAACAGCAGAAAACAATAAACTCAAAGGCTTGTTCATAGTCTTCACATAAAAGCCATACAAAATCATAATTCAATAATGCATGTGAATGTAATGGTTTCTTCTTATTTGGTGTTATGTTGTGATAATGTGTTGTTTCATTTACATTGTAGGCCTATACTTTCCAGTACAGCAGTATATAATTGTAGATCATTTTAAGTCATTTGTGATAAGATACAACTCTGGCAATGAGCTGTATTCTTAGTCCTGTATATTTTAGTGAGACTCTCCACATTGTCTTACTTTCCACAATTGCAATAGCTATAGGGTAAATGTGTTATGAATTTGCTGTAGAAGGGAAACAGAATACAAAGACAGGGTTCGTTTTATAGGATGTGATTGTGGTGGATAGACTGCTGTGGAGGACCAGAAAGCAGATGAAAGGTGTAGGGAGGGAAGTGGAACTGGAGAAAGAATGATTGATTTGATGGAAATGGCAAGATATTGGGGGGAAAAAAGCAAATGTGAGAAGGAAGAACAGAGAGAGAGGATTCTCTGATACATGGGTTTTCTGTTTCACCGTAACCCCATCAAATATTTACTGAAGCTTGATTTAATGTTCGCAGACTATAAACTCTAGTTCAAGCTGTGCTCAGATAGGTGGATATGTGGCCCTAATGTGGGAATTGTTTTGCTTTTCAGACTTATGTAGTAGGCTATATACGCTACAATGCGAAAAGGCCCCACATCCAATTTTGATCACAGGACCCTTTGGTTTTCCCATTATTTTGGGGAAGTTTGGGGAAGAGCCACAACCACTGGAGCTTAGGTGTCCCACCTTAGGACAATTTATCATAGACCAGTTCAGTCAATAAAGGTTAGAAATCAGCTAATTAGTTACTGCATTAAAAGTGCAGAACCACAACATTGATTATATTACGATTATTAAGAATTTCCTAAATGTTGTGTTTGGATCTGTCTCTTTTTCTCCCCCTCTCTCTCTTCTCTCCATTGTTTCCTCCTCCTGCATGCTTACACATCTTTCTCAATCTCTGGTTCAAGATGCGCTTCACCCCTACAAGTTTCAGCTGATTGGGCCAGCTGCTGTGCTCAAATTCACCATAGCAACCACTATCCAGTCGCCAGGCAACGGGATCTTTATTATTTTTTTACCCCCAACCACTAATTTGGAGACCCCTCTCTTCCACAACAAACACTCTGTCACTGAACTAAAATATTGAGGTTATTGTTTCACACCCTCCAAATCACAGCACAAGGAATATAAGTGGACAGTGTTTTGACAGTAAAATCTTGGTTCTCTATCTCCATACAAGTCCATAGGCCTACAAGACCATAGATAGCTGTACAAAGTTCTCAGGATTAGTGTATCAAATAGATAAACTCTTTAGCCAGTCACAGTGGCTGGTGCTATATCCCTACTGCTAAAGGTAGGGATTTCCTATAGGCGATTTCAACAACTAAGCCTATTTACCATCAAAAACAATCACCAACAAAACAACATTTGTGGGCAAACAACACCAACAGAACAGTCTTCGAGGGCATTTCTCCAGGGTTATCAAGCAGGCACCTTCCTTCATAGGTGTTTTGTTGAATTAGGCCGGCGACACCTCCAGAAGACTCAACAGTGTCTGGCATCCCGATCCACCCCCCACTTATGATGGGTTCTCTACCAACCACTATTGACAAATTCTTTGGTAATTTCTCTTAGCCGTGGCTGTTGATGATCCGATCAGCAAACCGCAAGCCTTCAATGTGAACACCCACAAATACTTACCAGTTACCAAGTATCAGCTTATTCTGAGGTCATTCCACTTACTGCTGTGGCTGTTTATGGTCTGACTGATCAGCAAAATACTTAGCCAAACCACAAGCCATTAGAATGAATCTCTTAATACAGCTCACATCTCAGTCTTTTTCCTAAACCTTGGCCAGGTTCTTGGCCTATAAATAGAGTATAGTACAAAGGAGTGTGCGTACTATACGGCACGTTCTCGTCTTAGACAATAGTCTGTGAATTAGCTGTGGACTTCAAATGTGTTTGTTCGCTAAGTTCTATGGACTGAAAAAGCAATGCTTTCAGTTATTTGTCTGCCCTGCTTCAGCTGGTGTCCCGCCATGTTTGATGAGCCTCCATAAGGTTCCAGGTTAGAGGGTAGGATTGGGGTTCAGAGGTCATTGATTGCAAACAAAAGGCTGACAGGAAGGCGTGTTGAAATCTGTAGGGCGCATGATAGATGTGTGCCTGCCACGCTTCTGTCTGATTATATTTCCATATATTAGTATATCAATCCCATTTTGAAACTGCACCCCCGTCCCTAACTTCTGGCTATTCTAATATGATTCTATGCCTATGTATGACCAAACAAATTCATAGAACAAAGAGTGAATTTCATTATCACTCAGTTTTCAATGTTATGTATTGAACAATCATTTTAAAAGGCTAAAGTCATTATAGAATAATGAATTTCTTCTATCTAGTATTTCTTCTGTCTAGTGCATGTGCAATGATTTATACATTGTTTACCTGTACCATTTTTGTAGACACAGTCAAAATTAAGAAAGCATACTTTTTAAATCTTGACTATGCCTACAAAAATGGTATAGGTAAACACATATATATGAATAGACAAATACACGGTGGAAAACAACTCCAGCTTTGTTTGGACAATACTAAGCTCAGTTAATGAAATTGAGAACATTTGTTTTGATGTTCGCAGTAATATTTGGCCCCAGGCTTTGTCATTCAAAAGTCTGAATATAGTACCCGTCACAATATCAGTATAGAATTGTGAGCCCAGATTTCTTTGCTTTGTGTTCTTTAATCAAAAGATAAACGGCTGAGAAACAACACTATGGACGCTTGTCAGCTCCTTTGCACTAATAATAAAAATAAGAGTTATAGGACGTTCTGAACATTTGCCATTAAATGAATGGATAGTTTACTAAAGTGCTTAATTTACAGTATGAGTGCTTCACTAAACAAAGTCGGTCATTTCATTCAGGAATATTTTGAACACAAAAAAATCTATTCAGAAGAGTGCTGTGGATGATATGGTGCCACTGCAACACAGCTTAGGGCTCTATAGGAATAATGAAGTGAGTCCTCATTTTCAGCTGTAGAATACTTGTCAGCCAAAAATGCAGTCAGTATCGAAAGTAAAGTCAGTATCGTGTCCCAATTCTGCGCATGCATGGTGTCAAATTAGTATTTCCTATGATTGTTTCTGATTTTGATATGCTAATTCTTATATTAAATATACATGCCAGCTCACTTTTAAATGTATTCAACTGCACAATAGCCAAAGGCAGAGAAGAGCAATTTAATTTTACTGATTTGCAAATCTGGGACAGGCAGTTTTATCTGGTATTCAGAGTGAGCTTGTAATTGGCACGCATGGCTGGGTCCTGTTAGCAGGATAAGGCAGTATGCTCCTAACTAATGTGGAAGATTTTTAAAATGTCATTCAGTGATATCCAGTTGTTGTAGGTTGGTGCAAGAATGCAACGATTTAAGCTAAATTAAGCACTTTAAAATGTCAACGCCTTTAACATTTACAGTTCATAAATATGCTGTTGTTGCATGCAATACAATAATACAGTTACAGAGGGAATAAAAGATGACAGAGAGGAAAGGGAAATCTCTTGTATCAGCATGAGGTATCTGACCTTGTAATCAAAGACAGGGAAAAGGCAATTAATTTGGCAATTATGCAGAGGGATGTGGGTTCAGTGGCTCACTAAGTGAAGCAATATGTCACTGAGGCACATTTGCATACTCCGATGTGCAGGTGAGCTCTGTCAAGGTCTTCTTCACATTGTCGAGTCTGAGGTGAGATTCTGTGATTTCGTGAAACCACTGAAAAATGTTGTTCCGAAAAGTATTACACTGAATTAATACTCCTTCAGCAGTCCTGCAGCTCGTTCTACACAGCATGGTTCACTGCAGCTGGGGAAATCGCCTCATGTTGCTGTGTGAGTTTGGGTCAAGGAGTAGCCTATAAAGCAGATAAATGCTCTGTATCCATATCACTGGTATTTGAACACCTGGTGTGCTGTGCAAGCTTTTATGACAATTACCTAGCCTACATGAATGATAGGGTAACATCCTTGTTCTACGACACAAGAGCATGTACTCTATCCACCATTATAAAGAGGGCCAGGATGCAGAATCTGGGCCACATTGCATGTCTCTGATAAAGTTCCAGCAGGCGACTGGCCACTGCAGCATTCGTGTCCACCTCAGTGACCCAGCAAGGCGCCCCCGTCCTCGCTGGACATGTCAGGTCACAGCAACATGGCCACTGGCTCACCTCATCTCAGCTCAGCTCAAAGACTATTAAGTCTGCATCTGATCATTAGTCACATGATTAGATGTCTGGTCGTTATAGTCACATACATGATGTATACTGGTATTATAACATCTAGCAGTGCCAATGCACCACATTGCTGAGTGTTACTATAAGTATTGTATACTGTATACTAAAAGCATCCCAAAATATGTTAAATAAGTACATGTTAAACTGTAATGAATGTAAAAACTGGGTTATTAAACAGAAGCCTGTGTGATTCTAGCAGCACTGGCATGTGTGCATAAAATACCTGAACAAATGCAGGTAATAACTTGTCATTATTTCAGATAAGCGGAAGAATCCTCTTCACCAGAGAAACATGTTAAGCACTTTGATGGAGTTTCTAATAGAGTGTCATCATCGCTTTCTCCAGCGATCAGCAGTGCTTACAGCTCACCTCAATACAAAGTCTGTATTTAAGGAGATCCAATTGCAGCGGTGAATGAGGACTAATTTGTGTGCAACTGAGGGCTCTGTCCGTCTGTTTTTTACATGAAAAGTAAAAAAACCATCATGCAGAATATGGTGTGTGCTAACAGTACTGAGACATGTTATAGCAGAGAAAAAGAGAGAGAAAGAGGAGAGGCAGGGAAGAGTGGGGTATGATGTTCCAGTCAGTGGGTAGGTCACAGCCACCTGTATCAGGAAACCATGCTAATGTTTTCTCATGTGACCCTAGTTTACATTCTCAATTTTCATTATGCTTTGAAGAGAGAAACATGGATGAAGTAGTGAGCAAAACCTGCCTGAGTATTTCTGGCATATACAGTGTAAAGATAAAGGTATAGTCTCTCAAGTTATATACAGTATCTCAATTGAAAAAGCTAAATATGCATGTGATGAACTGGCAGCGTGTGAATTGTGAGTGAATAATGTGTAGCTCTGGTCAAGTATTTTCCCTAAATGCAAATGGCCAAGTTTTCATGACAAATACTGCTAAGGAGAAGGTTAGGAGGATTTGACGGAAAAAAGTATGAGGTAGGCTATTTGGCACTGAGATTCATATAACACATTTTTAAATAAAATCTGCTAGTCTGCTTGGCACATTATTCTCTGGTATGTGAAACATGTTGATGTCAATTCCCCCCCCCCCCCCCCCTTAAACTTGAATCTGTCGAATGCAATACAATCTAAATAGTAAAAACAAAGCAATCAGTCCAAATGCAAAAAAATAGTCATTTTTAATTTAATGTCTATAATCTCTTAAATAACAAATAATCTTTGCTCTTCAAAAAAAAAAAAGCATGTTTTGATATGGTGGATTAGACCGTATTCATCTCTCGTCACCTCATTGGGCACCAGTTAATCCCAGCAGGGTATATCACCCCGATGAATTCTCTCGAGGAAAAACAGGAGGCAAGACAAGTCGCCGGCCCATATTGTTATATCGTGGTCGCAATGAACAAGAAAGCTATCAACATTGACGTATCTCGACCGAAGGGCTGTAGGCCCAGACATTGCGCTGTCCATGGTGATGAAAACGTGCGCTCACACCAACGTTCCATCGTGGACTACAACAGCATTGACGACCGGTCAACTGTCCAAAACAGAGAAGTGGAATTGGATACAGGGGATTCACCGTGTCAAGACGGGCCGAGGAAGTCCACAGCTGTACGGCTGAGTATCAATGCACGGGAACGGAAGCGGATGCACGACCTGAATGATGCCCTGGATGAGTTGAGGTCGGTGATCCCGCACACTCCCGGTCCCACAGTGAGAAGACTGCCTAAGATCGCCACGCTACTCTTGGCGAAAAATTACATTTTGATGCAAGAGCAGGCTATAGAAGAGATGAAGAAACTACTTGGAAACCAACATGCGACACCGAGCATTAATCCAGTTTGGACAGGACTCCCCTTCTTAAGGCAATTAAGTCTACAAGACTTTTTGCCAGCCGTGCTATGACTGACACATGTGGGTTCAGGCCTATAAATAGGCTATAATGGGCCGATATGACAAATGTGTTTACTTGATCTTTTTCAGAATACACTTCATGTATTATATGTATGAAATAAAACGTCACCTAAGCCTATTTCTGTAGTCAGCAGAATTATAGACAGTAGAAAGACCACATTAACAGGCAATAGACAGTCTTCAGCAAACACTAGTCATGAGTAACCTTGACCTGACCATGACTTGTTTCTCATTTATTTAACTTTGTTTATAGCCTATTGTGTTGTGCACACTCACCTCATCTTCTTCAGAGAGATTGCTAGAAATGCATGCTCTTTGAAACCTTAACTTTGGTCCTCCAAGCATGTAAGTGAGTTAATAAAGGCTCTTTTTTTAAAACCTTTTTTGACACAAAAATGTTGTTGTTGTTGGTACATTGTCCTCGAGTCCATTTTGATGTGATAATTTAAAAATAGATTTTTTGTTTGTTTGTCTGTTTAGTTTAGTTTATGGAGTCGTTCAATGTATCAAGTGTGGCGTGGCACCGCACAAAATGCTTCTAGTGGCATCTGCTGGTTAAAACACATAATGGAATAATTTATCTTCCAGGCCTTCATGACTTGCACTTAGACTATTTGAGTTGTTATTTAATGTTATTAGGCCTATATAGGCAGAAAACTATAGCCGACATAAAAAGTAAATCTTCAGAAGATAAAAAGGTGTCCAAAAAATAGGGCCTACATAAGAAATGACAATAACTTGACAGGCATAACAACAAAGACAATTGGATCATCCGGATTTTTAAATCAATCTTTCAATCTTTATTGGGAAAACAGACACATCAAAACATGTTTTCAGTCACCTTGTTTTGTGTCGTTTATCCATATGCTTTAAAAGCACCTGGAGATTTGAAAAAAAAAAAAAAAAAAAACAATCTCATGGATTAACACCAACTGTCAAATCCACTGATTTTTCTAATACCTTTTGTCATATGATTGTTTTGCAAAAACAAAAGAAAATAAAGAGGATATATGGTGAATCAAAATGAATATCATTGGAGCTAAACAAATACCTTGCACTCCCCTCTTTGTTGATATCGGGGATTTTTAGAAGCTTATACGCATTTCACCCCACCCCCAACCATTGGCCCAAACTCACCCCCAAGACTGCTCCATTATCAGTGTGAATATTAATCTGTTATGCTTAAATTTGAGGTGACACTGACAGATTTGGTTATAAATAGAGGGTTGAGCCTCACAGACTATAGCCTACTGTGACAAAAGTGACCTTTTGTGTTGAAATATTGTTGTCCAACATATCGTCTCAATAGGCCTAGGATCACAGGCTGCCATTAGACTAGACCTAGATTAGGCTACTTGGAAAATGACAGAAATCAGTTTTGATACAGACAATGAGATTGATTAAATGGGAGCCATGATAAGTGCTTGAGAGACAAGTCGTGTTCATTTTCAATTAGACATATTATGATGTAGTATGGCCTAATGTAATGCTAAACAACTGGGCTCCTGGACTATAGGTCACACATTAGCTTATGCTTTTTCATCAGCAGTTTCATTCATGTCAGTAATAATTGCACTTAATTCCACGACGATATGTGAAACCCAGCAACATTACAGGCAATAGCCATCACAGACAAAGGCCACAATCCCACAACTGCTGCGCATTTTCGACAGTGAACCTAATGCATGGCCCTTTGCGCAGCTTTGACCCATTTGACCACGGTGAACGTGCCCATCAGTTTTAGCACAGCAACGATGACGTCACTCTTCTGACCAATCACTTCGCCCTACTGAAATCTCGTTCACCATTACACGACGTCTAGTCATCGCGCGATCCCTACCGCGGCCCAAATTCCTTGCTGCAACCAAGATTTTATAAAAAGCAGGTATGGTATAATTGTTACCCACGCCAATTTCTCACTAAAATGAAGCGATATGATGTATTAATTCGTTATGTTTTATCATGCATTGACCTAAACATTGTTATTCACTTATTTCTCTGTTTTGAAGCGTCTATTAGCGTCTCAAAAAGGACCAACTTCAGGCTTCAATGTTTTGCTCTTTACCGAGGCCTCAATTTACTGGATAGCTGGCACCTAAAGGGTAGCGGACTTCGACAACGTTAGCTTGTCGTAATTTTAAATTAAAAGGCGCCTAAAATGTTGACAAGTGTCCGTAGTAAAATAAACACTTGTTCTGATTTAGGCGAATTGCACTCCGTTTCAATGAATAACTAACTTATGGCATAAGCACGCCAGCGCAGAACAAGTTATCTGCCGGTAAACTTGTCTCATTCGTAGCTGGGTTAGACTGTTACCGTTAGCTACTTAGCTAACTATCGCTATGTTAACTTGCTAACTTACATTTCTGACATGATTGCTCATCATGATCTTCCGTAGTCTCCTGGAATAATGTAATTTGGTCACAAAACCGAAGCATCATCCTCTGTCAAAATAAACTTTGTTGTCGTTTTGTAGATTTTGTTCCGGGTTACATTGACGATGTGGTTCGTTGTGCCTCATTAAACAGTTGCTATAGATTTACCGTAACATTAATGTTACTGGTTTTGTAGCTTCTTCATGATGAGTTACGCTGAAAAGCCTGAGGATATTTCAAAAGATGAGTGGATGGACAAACTGAACAACGTGCACATCCAGCGAGCCGATATGAACCGACTGATCATGAACTACTTGGTCACAGGTGCGTCATCTCTTTCAGCATTCTGTCGTCATATTATGGTCAATTTTTTTCTTAACCCTGTAGCTAAGTCACATTTACAAGCCTATAAATATACTCGTGGTGTTATTTATTAAATTATTTAGTGATCTTGGTCATTCTGTTGTGGTGAACATATGACTGAGTCAGTAGGCCTAGCCTACTTGCCATGTTGTGAAGGGCAGTAAAAAAGAATACAGAAAGAAGGACTCTACAGCTCTTATATATTATGTCTGTCCACAGAGGGTTTTAAAGAGGCTGCAGAGAAATTCCGTATGGAGTCAGGCATTGAGCCAAGCGTGGATCTCGACTCCTTGGATGAACGGATAAAGATCCGTGAGATGATTTTAAAAGGTCAGATCCAGGAAGCAATTGCTCTCATCAATAGCCTTCATCCGGAGCTCCTCGACACCAACCGCTACCTGTATTTTCATCTGCAGGTAAGACTCTTCTCCACAGGACACAGAAAGCATCTGTATTGCGCTATAATGTGTTTATGCGTGTGCTAGTTTGCACACACTTAAAATGAAGTCAAGTCAAGTCGAGTCAAGTCAAATTTTATTTATATAGCACATTTAAAAGCAACAGCATTGCACCTAAGTGCTTTACATAGAACAAATAAATAACAATAATAATAATCATCAATAATAATAACAATAATAATAATAATACAATATTAGTAGGCAAAAGGATGGGCATTATGATAATATTAATGAAACATAGAAACTAAAAATAAAAACAAATAAGAAATTAAAGAAAAGTTAAGAAGTTAACACAACAGTGGAGATAAACAAAAAGGAAACATTTGAGGGAGAGGTGGAGAGGTCAGGGAGTGTTAAAAGCTAGGGAGAAGAGGTAAGTCTTTAAGTTGGATTTAAAGCTAGTAATAGTGGGGCAAGATTTGACAGTATCAGGAAGGCTATTCCAGAGTTGGGGGGCATAGACAGAAAAAGCTCTGTCACCTTTGGATTTAAGTGAAGCAGAGGGAATAGAAAGAAGACATTGTGAGGAAGAACGAAGAGGTCTAGGAGGACAGTAAGGAATTCACAGATGTATTGAGGTGCTAAGTCATGTAAGGCTTTATAAACAAAGAGCAGAATTTTATAATTAATTCTTTGTTCAACAGGGAGCCAGTGAAGTTTAGCCAACACAGGTGTAATGTGGTCACGTTTCTTAGATCCAGTTAGCAATCTTGCTGCAGCATTTTGGACAACCTGGAGTCTGTGCAGGGTTGACTTAGTTAAACCTACATACAATGAGTTGCAGTAATCAAGTCTAGATGATATGAAGGCATGTATAAGGACTTCTAAATCACTGTTGGAAAGACAGGACTTAAGTTTGGCTATTAGTCGAAGCTGGAAGAAACTCCCTTTGACCACGCTGTTGACTTGCTTGTTAAAAGTCAAAGCAGAGTCTAGGAAAACACCTAGGTTTTTAACAACACTGTGGTGGTTAACAGACAGAGGGCCAAGCGCCTTGCTAAGAGTGTTGACAGAGTTTGATGGTCCAAAAATGATCACTTCTGTTTTATTTTCATTAAGCTGTAAAAAATTGTTAGCCATCCAATTCTTAATGTCACTGAGACAAAGAAAAAGGTTGGTCAATGAACAGGAATTTTCAGGTGCCACTGGTATATAAAATTGGGTATCATCCGCATAGTGAAAACGTTTTTTTTTTTAGATTTCATGTTTTAAACTTGGACAAACATAGTATAGCTGTTATTTGTCATTCTAAATGACTTTAAACATGGAGAAATGTAGTTGGTATTCGTCTAAACTTTTGTTTTCTTTCTCCACTCCATTACATTTCACTCTTATATATCCACTTTTATCTCCATCTTCCATCTTACATTTACCTCCTCTTCTTTTCTTCTGCCCTTACCTCTTTTTCACCCTCTCTCTTCTGGTTTCTGACTTCTATCCCTGTCTTTATTTTTTCAATCCTACCCCTCTCCCATTTCCGCCACTCTTCGGCTCCGCAGCAACAGCACCTTATCGAGCTGATCCGTCTGCGGGAGACGGAGGCGGCGCTAGAGTTTGCCCAGACCCAGCTGGCGGAGCAGGGGGAGGAGAGCCGCGAGTGCCTGACCGAGATGGAGCGCACGCTGGCCCTGCTGGCCTTCGACAACCCAGAGGAGTCGCCCTTTGGAGACCTTCTCAATATGATGCAGCGGCAGAAAGTGAGTGAGTGAGTGAGTGAGTGAGAGTAGGGGGTCTGTTTGAACTTGAACTGTTTGTGAGTGAGTGAGTGAGTGAGTGAGTGAGTGAGTGAGTGAGTGAGTGAGTGAGTGAGTGAGTGAGTGAGTGAGTGAGTGAGTGAGTGTCTGTTTGGACTTGAGAGGAAATTTTATGGAATAACTTGTCAACCATTGTGCCCAAAATTACAACATTTTGGGGCATGTTGGTCTCAAGGAGGCACATCAACCACAACCATACAGTGCTATACTTTGGGAGCATGACCATGGAGGCTCATCACCATACTCCATGAGTGTAGCACTGTAGCTGTCTGACAACTCTAGCTGTTGGTTGCAGCAACTTGAGCTAGGTAGAACCGATTTTCAGTTTTTTTGTTTTGTTTTGTTTTTTGTATCGACAGTACTTTGTGACCTCTATTTCTATGACAGATCTATGTATGAGAAAAATCACTGGAATTGTACGTTGTCACATTCTGCATTCTTAACAAAAATGCCACCAGGAATCAATCAAACCCCAATACATTTGCGTGCCAATATATTCTGATATAAAGGTTTTACATGAGATTTGATATGCTGCATCCCTGCCTTATTCTTTAGATGCCAAATTTCATGAAATTGTGTCCGTACTATCTTAAGACATGCATGTGCCACTATCTTGTGATTCAAAGGCTCAAAGTTTATGGAATTCGACATCTTAAGTAACTTGCGTGCACATCCGTAAGCGATATAATCACTGCTTTTGGACACACATGCGGACATATACATACAGTGTACACAAACACACACAGGCACATACATGTCCACATATTCACACATACTGTATACACACACACACACACACACACATTGGCAGTACACACAAGTTTGTACAGCTACACATATATACCGGTGCGCACACATTCCTGTACATACAGACATACTCGCACAAGACCACACACACATACTGAAGAGTTAAGAACAAAATGATTCACTCTATCAATATGTTTGACAAGCTGCAAGACACTGTGGTAGAAACACGGAATCAGAAAAAGACACGTTTTAGATTAGATTAGATTAGATTAGATAGTACTTTATTGTCTGTTACACAAGGGTTAAAGAAAATTTTCTTTGACAAGGCTCCAATCACAAATAAACATTCACACAGACATATAAGGACAAGACATGGGGTGTTGAGGTATCAGCTGTGGTAATCATTTTTTGTTGTTCAGTATGGTTATTGCAGAAGGGATGAAGGATTTCTTATAAATATTCTTCCGGGCCAGTGGTACATTGAAACGCCTGCCTGATGGTAGTAGCTGGAAGGAGTGATGGAGGGGGTGAGAGTGGTCCGCTGTGATCAGGTTGGCTTTCCTGATCACTGAGCGACTGTACAGCTCAGATAGGGGGGTGTGGGGGGAACCAGTTATTTTGGCAGCATGGTTTACTATCCGGGAGAGTCTTGTTTTGTGCTTGATGGTGAGTTGGTTGTACCAGGAAGATATGTTGAAAGTGAGAACTGATTCAATGAGGGAGCGGTAGACCAAAGTTAGTACGTCCTTGCTGACCTGAAATGTCCTGAGTTTCCTGAGCAGATGAAGACGTTGTTGTGCTTTCTTGAATATTGTATTGGTGTGTTGTGAAAAGGACAGGGAAGTGTCTATTTCTGTGCCCAGGTACTTGAATACCTGCACTTGCTCCACTAGCTGACCCTGGATGTTAAGTGGCTGGAACAGAGGTGATGCCTTGTCTCTGCCCCCACAGCATAGCTCCTTTGTTTTTGCAATGTTGAGCTCTAAGGAGAGCTCAACAAAAGTTTCAGACAGGTTGTCCACTGCCTGCTGGTATCGGGCTAGGGCATCAGTGTGGGACATGTGTGCAACCAAGGCAATGTCATCTGCATATTTAAAAAGTGCCATACCTTCACTGTTACACTGAATGCTATTAGTGTACACTGAGAAGAGGATTGGGGATAAAACACAGCCTTGGGGGAGTCCAGAGTTTAAAATGAGCTTTGTTGATTTAGCCCCATTAAAAGACACCTGTTGTGGTCTGTCCAGCAGAAAGTGCTTTATCCACAGGGTGAGTGTTGGGTGAACCTGAAGATCTGATAGGTGATGTAAAAGTTTGTTGATGCTCACTGTGTTAAAAGCTGAGGAAAAGTCCATGAATAAAATCCTGGTGTGTGGGTGTGCTGAGTCCAGGTTTTTGGTGACAGTGTCTAAAAGTGTGAGGCTTGCATCCTCCACACCACGTCTTGCCCTGTAGGCAAACTGGTATGGGTCCAGCTTGTCTGACACCATGCCTGATAGGAGGTTACAGACCACCTTCTCCATGCATTTGCACAGCACAGATGTTAGTGCCACTGGTCTGTAGTCCTTCAGGGCCTCAGCAGGTGCCTTTTTGGGGATGGGAATGATGGTGGTTTCCCTCCACTGGTCAGGGACACAGCCAGAGTCCAGTAGGTGTTGGAACAGCCTGGTGAGAACGCCACTTAGCTGAGTGGAGCATTCCTTTAGCGCCCTCCCTCTAAGCCTGTCAGGGCCAGAGACCTTGTGTGGATTAATTCTGCGCAGTGTGGAGGTCACCAGCTGTTCATCAATGCGGAGGGGGTGTGCAGAAATCAATTCACATTCGTATCACAATTCAAGCTCTACCAATTTACAATCAATTTATCGATTCCATTTTTTAACAGCGTTTAAGCTATAGTCCTGAAATGAGTTTGACTCGCTCGCCATTCCCATAGATGGCACAGTGTCTATTTCACACTCTGATGCCTGGGCACTCTCTACTTGACATAATGAAAAGAACGAGCTCAGCAGAGGTAGGCCAGAGCTCTGAGGTAGCCTAGTCGGCGCCAATGCCCATGTTCGGAAGTCCTTCGCTATGTGTAACTGCTGGCAATTGCAACAGGTTTCATTGGAAGTGAAAGCAGACGGATGGATCAGCTGACCGTTTGATTCCAGTCCCTTGTTGTATGTGGCAAACTATTTGTTTCTCAACAGAAGCCATGAAACGGTAAAAGGCCAACAAATTGATTTAAAAAGACTTGTCTGTTTGGCTATATGCTTAGGATCATTGTGTGATTTTATGGTCCAATGCCGCCTCTGTGACCGTCCTGCAGTGAGGGTTAAGGACGTTTCTGTTGTGTGTTTCAGTTTGTGATGTGTGTTTGTTATGACTACTGCATTTTCTATGTTGAAATATTTAAATGACTTAAAACTGATTCTGAATATTAATAACCGTCTCCACAGGTATGGAGTGAGGTAAACCAGGCGGTACTGGATTATGAAAACAGAGAATCAACACCAAAACTGGCGAAGCTGCTGAAGTTACTGCTTTGGGCACAGAACGAACTGGATCAAAAGAAAGTGAGATACCCCAAAATGACAGACCTGAGCAAGGGCACAATTGAAGATCCCAAGTAGAATGAAAAACAAAATGGACACCTACACTCATTTCTCTTTTTATTTATGAACAGTCATGGACTGGACTATATATTATATATTATAAGACTGTATGTATAAATATATACACTTTGTTGATGCTTTTGAGAGAATTTACATAATCCAAGGTACAAACTGTATATGGTTCTATTTCAAAACTAATTATCACTACAGAAGTAATACTATAACATATACACAAAGTCTGAGGCTTTTTAATTGTCACTACTGGGTTAACTTAACAGTATTTACCACTGTTTTATGTTTGAGCATCATGTTCATTTTTACCGTTTTTAAACCACTGTTTTGCATTGAGTGTGCAGGGGGATCATTTGTACATACAGTGTGAGCTCTTATGCCTAAATTAGGCTTTGTAATGGACGCCGAGGTAAATTTACCTGTGTTTTTTTGTTAGGTCCATTGCTTTAAGGATTATTTTGTATTTCAAAGAAAAGACCATAAGATTCTTCAACTGTGAACTGGTGGGGTTGAGCATTGCTTGGCTGTTCTTGTTTGTGTGATACAGCTGAGCTGGACTGACTTCATGTCTGACTTGAAATTCACTTGATGGAGTTTATGGTCAGATCTGTCATTTAGACTTTCTGTCTCTAGTGGTACATAAGATTTTCTCTGCTTTTTTTTCTCTCATCTCTGAATAGGGAGGGTGCCCTTGTGTGAATTTTTCAGTATGCGGTTGTTTTTAAGTTATCAGGAAGTACTGAAAGGTCAATGCTTTCCATACGCAGTCATGTTGATCCCAGTTTTTCTAGTCATACATGTGGTGATTAAATTTGTATGTTTTCCTTATTTACTATGAACCGGTAATGCCTTGTAAATGCTTTGTAATTTCTTTTTTTTTTCATTTTTAAACCAGCTGCTATGTCTTTTCTTTGTCAAATTTGCTGCCATTGCATTGTAGGGGTTTGCTCATGCATACACACAAACCACAAAAGCAAAGTCCATATTTTGAAAAGTTTTTGAGAAGATATTTACAGATATAGGCTAATAAAATGATGTAAACAAATGCCAAATTGATCCTGTATTCCTTTGTTTGCATTACTGCACTCATTAAAGAGAGCTGACTGAATATTTATAGAACAGCTGTCTCAGGACCTGTGAGGTATTCCAAGTGTGTGGTTTGTTGACAAATTTGGTGACCACACAGTAAGTGGTTAAGCCTCCTAATCGAATATTCCTACATGCCTCATTTCCTCAGAGGTGGAAAACTCCAGCTTCAGTGAGTAAAAGTCCTACCTCATATCTGTGCCAATCATTCATTTAAATCGGCTCGTTCTAATCAGCACAACTCTTCAGTTAGGTAGAGCAGCCAGAGAGGGTTAAAGCGGAGTGAGAGGCGCAAACGTTCGAACATTTCCGTGTTCTGTTTTTGCAAAGGGGAAGGGGGCGAAATCCCCCTTTAAGCAGACCTAGAAAGGGACGTTACATTCTAATTTAACTGCTTGCTAATATGACAGAGATCAATACCCCACTATGACGACTTTGCGACACGTCTCTTTAAGCAGACAGGAACTGTTCGAATTTTGCTTCCATAGAGATGCATTATGTTGCTCTGTCTTGTCAGTAATGAAGGAACTTTGGAGCAGCTAATTGATGAGATCACCTGTGTTAAGTCCAGAACCAATATTTGATACAAGGATGATCGGACTTTTACTCACTGAAGCTGTTTTCCACCTCTGCATTTCATGTCTCTTCTAGGAGTTTTACCACTGAGTTAACTTACCCATGTATGTCACTAAACTTGAATGTCATGGCTGAATTTGTATCCTTACAGCTTTTTCAAAGAATGCTTAACTTTCTTGAGTGAAGAAATAGCAATTAAATTGCATGGTGAGCTGCATCACAGGGGTGTCAAACATAAGTAAGGTCCCAGGTCAGATCACATTTTCAGTTTCACATGGCCCCCCAGATGTTTCGAATATGAAGGGAAAATTAGAACAAAAAAAGTTCTTCATACCGGTATTCAGTTGTCTTCAGCAATTTTAAGAGATATCTCTGATAAATTGGTTAAACGCTACAAACAATCCTCAGGAGGGAAGAGGCTGAAAAAGCTGACAGGAAAGTAAAGGATATTTTGAGAGAAAGAGCAGTACATGATTTGTACTTATGTGCTTGTCAGTTGAGTAAAGGAGTATATCATCAAACAACACTGAAAAATGATAATGACCATGACAATGACGCCCCCATGGTTTCAGAGATCACTTGTTTATCTTGCGTACATTATTCTAAAATGGCTCAGACAAATTTGTGTATATGCCTAAAAAGATGATGAATTATTGGATTAGAGTGATGTTTACAACTAACTTGGTATTACATGTGTATTTGATCCTGTATTCAGTCATTCAGCCTTTTTAAATGGAGAAAAGCCACTTTGTATCATCATGCACCTAAATGAACATGGACCAGAGAAATCAAAGGAAAGATTTGCACGAGGGGATCAGAAATAAAATTATAGGCAAGCATGTTAAAGGTATAGGCTATCAGAACATCTCCAGATATGCAGTGACTACTGATGTCCGACAAGGCCATAGCCATAGCCAAATGGTCCTTACAAATTCATGAACAGATGGAGTGATATGTTTATATGTTCCATTTTTACAGTAGTGCCTAAGTGTTACATAGGCCCTGTTCTTCCCCAATGTTTCACCCCCTTTTAATGTTGTTGTGTCATATGACATTCCATAACTATTTTGTATTTTATGTAGAAACTTGAGCATCATGTAACATTTGCATAATATGCATTTGCATGTATATTTCTCTGCTTTATTCTAATTTTAACCTTTTGGGTTGTGTGGCCAGAATACCATTGTTCAATGTGTTTATGTATAAACAGTAGGCTATTGAAACCTAAACAACAGCACCCTAAACTAAGCCACACCTTTTGAGTCCTTGTATTGCCTCGTTGCTACTTTGTTCACTCAACCACCTTCTATCCATATGCAATATTGGTGAACAGTTTCTTACATGATCTTCAGGAATGAACAACTAGGTTTTTCTTTTTTTTTTTTTTTTTTATCTGGACAACAAATTAAGAAATATTGACTAATCACTGTTCACAGCACAGTGTTTTACAGATGCTTTAACCAAAATGTTTATTTTGTCTGAAGGTCATAATAACTTTAAGGGAAATATGTGTGCGCTTACCATGGTGAGGCTGGTTTTATATTGGACAGTGAATATTCACATTAAAAAAAATCCATTAAGCCCTGGCTATGAGGGATGAATGTGTCACTCCCAAGACACATCTGCATCCCCAAATGTGTCTGTGAGTTAATTATTACATCTTATGGAGTCCCTGGACATAATAAAACCTGTTTTACCAGCCTTGCATGTAAATGAAGAATTGGTATCAGTGTGGTGTTACAACATTAGATCTCCCATCAACAATTGATGGGAGCATTAACAGATACTAACATTATGCAATAGGCTGCTAGCTAGTCAAATAGGCCTGTAGAATTTATTCTAGTGAGCAATGTTGAAGTTTAGTTTGTGATTGCATCTTGACTTGACTACCTTGACTATAATGTGCATCTAGACTTTTATAGTGAGTATCTGCAAGGGTTGATGAAGAGCTGTTTCCCCACATCGGAGATATGGTGCAAATACTGCATGATAGGAACCCAGGTTTGATTGAGATCCAGCAAACCCTTTGAGATATCACACAGTGTATTACACACACTGACTGTATCATTTGGGCATTACACATGAACTCCATGTGACCTCTGAACCCATGACTGAGAGTACCTAATGACGGAGACTGAATACTTCCTGAATGCAAATTATCAAAAGAAAGAATTGGAAAATGTTCTGTACTAGAATTAGCTAAGAATCAGTATACAGTATAATAACAGTTATTTAACCGACATGTCCCAATTTTGTAAATACCGGTTCATAGTAAATTTGACTCTAAGGCTGTCTATAACATCAGCTGGTCACGTTTATCTGGTCTAAATAAGGCAACATCAGGACAAGTTAATTTGCATGAGTGACGTCTGCCAGTAGGAAAAACTAGTCTGACCAACATGCTGTTCACAGACACCTATTCACAAAGAGGCAGAGGCGGAGTCACAACCTTGACAGACTTCTTCGCATAGTTTCAGTGGTTTGAGGAGTTGACGGGCCTGCTTGAACGCGCAGGAGACCAGTCGACGCTTCTCTCCGTGTACTGTATAGTGGGGCAGCAGCAATGCCATGCTGTCTTCTGAAGACCCAAAGAATAATGTTATTCTAGATCTCAATGTAAGGAGTGAAGCAACCAAAACTCAACCATGGCCAAGGTAAGATTGGAACAATAAATAATCAGGCTATGCTATATATGGTGTTATTATACCAGTTTAATGTTACCTATGCTTGATTACTGGGCTTGGAGACAACAGAAATCAACAGAATTCGTAATTCATTATATAGTTTTAACAGGAAATGAAACGCACTCTTAGACACAGATATTTGAAAGGGTATACTTTCACTGATTTTACTCAGTACTATTGCTTGTTGCAAAATGCTTCCCCTTTGGTAATTATAAGGTGTATGTTCATGTTAATGCAGTGGATGTTTTCTGAAGGATTTGTGATTGTCGGCTATATATTTCTTGGACATTTTCTACTACATTTAGCAAACTACTTTTGAGTTTAAAATCTGAATTTCTGAAAAATAAAAGTCAGAGATAGCTTCTGATGTGACTTACTGATCTTCATTTTCCAGTCGAGAACCTTTCAAGAACTGGTCTTGCAGCATTTTAGTTAATTATATGTCCAACTATTTCCAAAGACAGTCAAGTGATCATCGTTTAGTCATAAGACAAAGGATGGATACAAAGAGGATGATTTGTGACACAGAGATACTGTACTGACATAAAACATGTAGTGAAATTTTGCTTGCAGTTCAGCTTCAGTCCATGTGTAAGTGTGCAATAAGTGTGTAAGCACAGCTTAGTCTTGTGCTTGTTCAGGATACAAATGGCTTGAGGAAAGAAGCTCCCCCTCAGTCTTTTTGTTCTGATCTTGTAGCAGCAGAGACATTTGCTACTGTATTATGTAATCATATACACTATTTTGGGGGGAATTTTCTAGATCACAGGCTCAAACGTGGACCATAATGATTCTCCTCATCACCTGTTTGCTGTACTGCGCCAGGATGGCCATGCCAGTGTGTGCGGTCGCCATGGCCACAGAGTTCAGCTGGAGCAAGACAGAGACTGGTGTAGTGATGAGTGGCTTCTTCTGGGGCTACTGCTTCACTCAGATCATTGGAGGTCACGTCAGTGACAGGTGGGTATCTTGTCTTGGGATTATGACTGATTACACTTTGAAGCCTGATTGGGGTCAGACCATGCTGGAAAAGGTTTTAGTTGTTTATGCCAGCGTATTTTTAGAGAAGTGGATAAGAGCTCATTACCATTTTAAACAATACTGCATTCACTTGAACAGAAACTGTATCTATTAATTTAGCAAATGAACAATTATATCATCAAAATTCTGTGGTTGATGTTTATAGCAAGGTCTCACTTTGAAAGTTTTAGAATATCTTGTTTAGTTTTAAGATATCTTAAAAAAGAAAAACATATTTAAACTTCTCTAACACGCAATGTTCTGCCCATTAAATACCCGTAGCTACTGAGATACTGTAGCTTTAAATTAAACTAACAACCATTTAGCAGATGCTTTTATCCAAAATGACTGACATTATTATATTACTATAATGGCAATGTGTGTGTGTGCGTGTGTATGCGCGCGTTCGTGCGCGCATGTGTGTGTGTGTGTGTGTGTAGCCAGGAATTGAACGCTCAAGTTTTCTGGCTCCTCTATACCAGCTCCTTTACCACTATGCTACCACCACCCCTGGTATCTCTTCATGTGCATATGCCTGCCTGTCACATTATGAACTAATGAGAGACTCATGCTTTGGCAGGATTGGTGGAGAGAGAGTTCTATTCATTTCCTCCATAGCTTGGGGGTCGATGACAGCTGTTACGCCAGTTTTGGCGCACCTGAACATCAGTCCCCTGATCACCATGACAATGGCCAGATTCCTCATGGGACTTTTTCAAGGTAAAGGAATATATGACAAAAGAGACAGACTGTGTAATCACTAAGCTGAATCTTTTAAGTTTGGGCCTTTATTTCTACTGCACAAGATCAATGGGCATATAGTTCAAATGACTCCATACGCTTGGATAGTCCTTCAACCAAAGAGGACCAACAATCTGGGTGTGTCTTCTGGATAAGCTAGTTTGTGATTGGACCCAAAGATTGTGGACAGAAAGCAGGGGAGATAGATGTGCAGGTTTCCAGCCTGAGCTGCAAGGTGAAATCCAAATTCGCCCGCGGGTCAGGCAGGGTTCACCCAGCCTAGACAGACAGAGGAAATGACAATGACCTGAAAATCCAAACATTATGGTTGAGGAGAACTGTTCATAATGTGACAATTAACAGACTTCATATAGTGGATTCCTCTGACTTATCAAGCTTTTTTTTACGCTTTTAAACGTGTACAGATTGACTTGGACTAAATGGTTAAATTGTCTTAAACTGAATGATATCAGGGTTTAAAGTTCACAGGTAACGTCTGAATTCAGGCTGTTTAAGGTTTGAAAACAGATAATATAACAACTTGGAACGTTTCTTTGTTTTAAGTCCCATGGTATTAATAATGAACCTTGTTGTGTTTTACCTGTGGCACAGGTGTGCACTACCCATGTCTGGCCAGTGTGTGTGCTCAGCGAGTGGAGGATGGACAGAGAGGTTTCGTGATGAGCGTCATTGGCTGTGGTTGTCACCTGGGGTGAGGGGACACTACTCAAACATCTCACACTCTCAAAACAGGCACTCAGACAATCTCGATAATCTCCCTCACACACACCAAATTCATTATCTTTTTATACTCTGTTGTTATACAGTATACACCATGTACAGTATGACATATTCATCACAGAACTGGTCCATCTAGTATAGAAATTCACAACAAAGTTTTTTTTTGTTTTACCTTAACAAACAATGCAGCCCAAAATGATTAATCAAAAGTCCTTATTCACGTAATACCAAGTTGTAGTGTAGTAGTGTGCATGGAATACTGGTACCACCCTAATGTTTTAATCCATTCATGCAGCTGTCTCAGAGACTGAACCCTTTACAAACATGTTAGGGCTGCTGTGTTGTAAATTGAAGCCAACAGACTGCACAGCTAATCAAATGTAGCTATTTTTTTTATTATGCCAATATATTTGGAATTATGCAACAGTTAGGTCTGGTCAAACTATTTATTCACATCTGATTGGATGAGAGGTATTATCATTGTTAATATTGACATGTTGTTGTTCTGTCTGCCGTCAGGGTGCTGTCTGTAGGTGGAGTAGGGTCTCTGATTCTGGAATGGTATAGCTGGGAGCCTGTGTTCACCATAGTTGGGTTCCTTGCCGCCATGTGGGCTTTCAGTGTTTGGAACTACTTTTTGAAAGGTAGAAATTCTGTTCCAGTGTTGATAACGACACAATTCAACCATACACCTGTAAACAGCAAACATTAAGAATTCAGTTTAGCAGTCACATAAAGCAAACATATTGCATCTGAATTATTATTTGGAGTAGTTTACTGTAAGTCATTACTTATAAAAGTAGCTATGAATTCAGTAGAATGTGTTATATATTTCATTTTAGAGCTGAATGTTTGTGTTTATACTGAACACATCTCTGTGTATGTCTGTGGTGACTGTTTTCAGCACCAGCCACAATGCCAGAAGTTCCAGAAATGCCATGTAACCATGGGCCCCAGCTGAGCCCACAGAAATCTGCATCTTTTTGGCTGAAACTGTGCATGGAGCCTTCTGTGCTGTGAGTGAAACGCTAGACATTGTGCTTGCTTTATGTCATTCTTCCTTTTTTTTGCGTCCCTATATTTGTTTGTCTGTCTGTCTGTCCATCCATCCATGCGCCTGCCATCAAATCTTTCCCTCCTGCTCCTCCTCCTCCTCCTCCTCCTCCTCCCTTCTCCCATCAGGTCCATGGTTTTTGCACATCTGTGCTTCAGTAGTACCCACTACTCGCTAATATCCTGGCTCCCAACCTTTTTCAAAGAAACATACCCTCATGCTAAGGTAAGTTTGTTTCTGTCATTTCTAAAGCCATGTACAATTTATACACACAACAAATACAGCCTTTCACTGAAGTGTATTGGCTTGCGCTTCCTGAAACCATTCAACATTGTTGTTGTAGGGTTGGGTGTTTAACGTGGTTCCCTGGTTTGTTGCCATGGTCTCATCTCTGATTGGAGGCAGTTTGTCGAGTTACCTCATCAAAAATGGTAAACTATGAGATTCCTCCATGGCTTCTGAATATCCTCCATGGGCTTTTGAATATCCATTTTGCACAAATATATTGTCTATGTGACCTCATTATAGCCATTTATGTTTCATAGGATATAAAACAGTTACTGTCAGGAAGATAATGCAGGTATGTATAAGCACAAACAAATATCTATTGCTATTATATTCCAGATCATACTAAGGCTATAGAAACATGTTTAAGTAAAAATGTCCCATTGTATAATTTGGAGCTACATGTGTTTTATTTGTGACATTATTTGTAGTGGTGCAATCACTCAACAAAGGTCCTACAGACTGAAGTATAAAATAGGAATAGTAAGAATTTCACCGTAACATTAAAATAATTATTTATGATAATATGTAATGGTGAGGGGATCTCTTTCTTCTAATACAGTATATGGTGCGCCTCCTTCAGTATTCAGCTATTAATATCTTACTGCTATGAAGATCTGCATGCTGTGGCTTGCTGTCAGCTTGCTATCGTAATTAACTTTCATCTTGCATTCCTGTGGAAACCTTAGCCAAGTCAAAGTTCTGTGTTCCAATACAAATGTATAGTCATCATCAGTGTACTGTAATTGCTCAGAATTGCCAGTTGTGATGTGTGGTTACATTAAATACAGGATTGCTGGTGTGTCTTTAGATGTGATGGATGCCTAATGATTGTTTCCTTGGGCATATTCAGTTTTGTTCTATGGGGATGAGCAGCATGTTTATGCTGATGCTATGCAGAAACCCCTCCTTCGGTTCAGCTGTTGCCCTGGTCTCTGCAACCGTTGGCCTAGGCACATTCAACACCAGGCAAGAACCCTAGAAATCATTTATAAAAAAAAAACATTTCAGTGCTTTTACGTACTCTTTTTATAGACCACTACAAATATGAATAATAATATTAATATTATAATATTTTTGGCACCAGGAAGAAACAAGTTGTATGAAAGGTGCATTACAGGACATAATAGGACAGACGGGTCATTCCACGTCAAATCAACCAGAGCGCGCGCACTTGCGTCTCAAAAAAATCTGAAAAAAATACCATGCGTGCCTATGTTGCCCAGGAGACACACTCTGTAAAATGGTTTTGCGCTAAGATCAATACTTTTCAAGTAACAGCCAGTTTTACGGGGGGAGGGGGGTGTCAAACTTGTTCTGCCTCTTTTTTTTGTCAAAGTTCACAAGCTCATTGCTCAAGAAGAATCTGTAGGAGGCTCACATTTTGCATAAATAGGAAGAGTATGCAGTAAGAGTATGCAATAAGATCACCACGAGTAGTCTGGATGATCCTGCATGGTCATAGCAGTCCCTCAAAGTTGATAAAAAAATTTTTGGAGTTCTTGGCTGGGCTGTGTTTAGGCTTACAGAAGACATCTTTTACTCAACATAGGCTCTTGATTTTTTCCCCCTTATTGAGATCAGTAAAAACACTCAGAAAAAGCAATGAAGAGAAAAGAAAATCCATCAGGGACTGAACAGCAGACCTCACAAGTTTGAAAAATAATTTTGGATCTCATATTCAGAGCACCCTAACACCTTGTGGGAATATACAAAGATTTTTAAAATATTTTTTTCTTCAATCTGCATCACCTCTTCTTTTTAAAAACACCAATTTGACTTGTCTTATGCGAATCTTTCTTTTTCATTTTCCACCCTAAACATGGACAAAATGTTTTTTTCAGATTTTTTTGAGACGCAAGTGCGTGCGCTCTGGTTGATTTGACGTGGAATGACCCAGGCATATTTAGTGCTATTCTAAAACAGTATTCATAATTTTGTCTTTGTTCACTGCATAGTTCTCATGCTTTGATGCTTCTTGTTTTTGTTGAGTCTGTTATGGTTATATCTGGCTATTGAATTTAGCAGGCACTTTTGTCCAAAGTGATTTACAGAACCTTACAATAGTTTAAATGAATATCAACTTTTACTAGCAGTTTACCAACAAGTTAAACAGTTGTTAATCCAACAGTAATAATAATAAAGTCAATATGTTTTTTTTTACAGTGGTGTGACTGTGAACGTGCACGACCTGGCCCCATCCTGTGCTGGAGCACTGTATGGTTAGTCTTCCATCTTTTGTTATGCACATTTGTTCACTTCTCATGTTTTATTTGGCTTTTTGTCTGTCTTTTGACTCCGCACCATGTTTCATGTCATTAGTTCTTTTGAGAGTATTGCATTATTTACTTAAATGTGCTCTAATTTATGTTATATGCTGTTTCTCAGCTAAAACGTTATCCAACATTGCTTAGAGCACCTTTAACGTAATAATTGATGTGAAATTAATTTTGTTTTCTTTTTTTGCACAGGTATTATGAACACCTGTGGGGCTTTCTCAGGTACGCCTCAAAACAATGATTCAGAGCATAGGGCTAATGATTCATAATCATAACTGGCCGCTCATGTTAAAGGTCACAGTATTGTGAAATCAGGTGTTGTGGTCTAGTTCAAAACACCTTGAAACAAAGTTTCTTAGAGCCGTCCAATTATTTTCATAAGTACTTTCTGTCATAGGACTAGACCAGTCAATTGAACATCTACTTTGTGTTCTGGTTTTCCGAATATCCCATTGAGGAATCAGAGAATGTGCCATTCATTACTCTCACTTTCTCTTTCTAGGTCTCTTGCTGGTGTACTTCTCTGGATACCTCATAGAACTCACACAGTCCTGGGCCAACGTGTTCTCCCTTCTGACACTGGTGAATGTGGTGGGTCTCACAATGTTCCTGCTTCTTGGAGAGGCACGCCGCTTGGACTTATAGGACGCTAAGTTCAGTAACATGCCACTATGGACTACTATGGCTCGCAGTGCTTACAGAGGGAGAATGTATACTGTCAAGCCAGCGTCTAATGTGAAGGTTATGACATGGAGAAAAGGGGGAAAAGTGAAGTGTTTTCATATAAATATATATATTTTGCATTTTTTATTATTTTTAAAGTTCAGATGTATTTTTGAAATACATATTTATTGTTAACAGACTACTCAGTTGTAGTTGTAAATCATTTGTCGTCACATTTTCTGAGTTATTTGTACCGTTATGGACATCAATGTTCCATACTGTTCTGCATATATTGCCAATCCATCTGACAGCGCAATGACTGGTTTTAGCCTGCGAAAGTACAGGTCTGTTATAACCCTCTTTTGTCAGATGAGGGCAGTAAGGTCTCCATTTTCACAGGCAGTGCATGCAGATGGATATGGGCTATATGGTTTGGGATAGGCAACCGTCCATTTAGGTGGTTGCATAGGGCACCAGGGTACTCACCCTCAAGGGGCTCTGCCTCTCTGACTTGTAATAACTTCACATACGCCATGGCTGCTGATTTGTATCTTATCAAAATATAATCTCCTGCCCATAGGCTTACAAACTTCAGCAGCCTGAAGTTCATTTGCACCTGCAATGCGCAATTTTGCATGCTGCAGGATCTCTTATTTAAAGATAATCATCACACACTGAACATCTATAGATTGAATAATGTTCCTTTGAGAACATGGGAGAACCATCACTGCAGCTCAGTGCCTGGTTCCTTTCATACACGGCATATACAAGGATTTTTACTTCTCATGGTCTGATAGTCATGGTCTGGCTACCGTGCTCTTTCAATGCTTGACTTCACTAGAACTTCACTAGAACTTGAGACTTACATGTTACTTGCCAACAGTGCCTTTGTCCCACCTCTGCTAATCACTCCATTTCTTTAACTTGTACATTACCATTTTTTTTTTTTTTTTTTTTACAAAAATCATGAGTCATGTAGGCCTAGAAGCCTACTGCTTCACATAAATAATGTGACATTCTGTAACCATCCTCTGACATAGGTTCATGTTAGGTTAACAGGCCTCCATGCACATGTGCTTTACACTCACAGCTTGTCGGATTCTTCCTATAGACTATTCAGTCAGATCTGCAGATTTGATTTCTGTTAAACTAGTGTCAGTCCACGCAGCAAGGGAAGAGGAGGAACAGAAATGGGTCATTTCACGACTGCGGGATCCCTATCGCTGATAGGGATGGAGGAGACCACCACCGCAGGTAACGCGCACAGAGGAGACCCCCACTGCTGTGAACGCGCACGCTATACGCGGTGTAGGGAAGGAGGGGTCAGGATTCTACTGCTGCAGCTGCTTGCCTTGGACGTGTGTGCGTATACTGGGATGCAGCCGTAGTTTCTCATAGGCTATTACTAAGCCAAACGGCACTGAAACATCACCGCAAGTCAAATCTATCACGCCCGACAAAACGGTAAGAAATATCTTGTGAAGGTCTACGAGGATTTTTCTTCACTATTTTTTGTCCTTTAATTTAATGCTGACTTACCCAGACCTGTCTTCTGTATCACGCTAACCTTAGCAGGCTAACCAATATGGATGCTTATGGTTTGCTAGTGCTCTCCTCGGTGATGCGGTAGCTGGCTAAAGATGAGCTTCTAAATCCAACCTTTTCGAACGATGCTGTAGGCTATATATTGACTACAATCATGAAACGAGGATGCCGTTTGGGCACATTTAATTTATCTCTGCAGTAGGCTATTTCATGATTCGGCATCGGTTCAACCTGGTGAAATCTCAACGTTAGCAGAGGGGGATTTTTTTTATATCTTGAGACGCATCTGATGGTCGTGATTTACCTGACAATTTGCTTGTGTCGATGTTTTACCTTCAACCACATTTTTTAGTACTAGACATTTTTTATTGTTCCTCACTCAAATGTACTCCAATACAAGTCAGTATATGTCCTTACATCTTACGCCTTTTTTGACAATCCTTTAATGCGGTGCGCGCATTTGGTGACCATCGCTGTCATGTTGGATGCTGTGGTGAGGATGCAGGCCAATGTGTACCAGCCTAAGATGCGTTATCCTAAGGCTGAGTGGATGCTGTGCAATATAGCTGTTTGATGGATGCAACCATACTCGTACGAACCCAAGCGCAGTCAAAAAGGCAAAGATCTTAATGTATTTTGAATCGTTTCGACATTTCTGTTTAGGGTACGACTCGCCCACTTCCTAGTATTTCCGTCGTAGCTTTATTGCACTACAAATACTGACGTCAGAGTGTATGACATGCTGCGTTTCTAGATAGGCCTATGTCTTAATACTGGCCTACACTATATTCTTGACGTGCTGCTCTCAGATCTAGGCTACTAAGCATCTTATATAGCATAGTGTGAGACGAACGAAGCGATGGGGCCGTGAAGTCACAGTCTATGAGCAGGAGCCAGGAGGTCTTCGAGGATGTTAAGCACTCAGCGCCCTATGTCAAGGCACGACTGTAGTGCTGAATGGACAGTTCCCGATTATGCCATTGTCTGTTGAAAGAGCTCGACATATCTGTCAACTGACTGTGAAACCATCCATAGAACTACAAAATCTTAGCGGCTGTCTAAAATTAGACATGGCGACCATTTTAAAAATGGCAAATCGTATAACAATAACTGTAGCCTAACTGTAACTTGTAGCTTAAATTGTTTGTTTTACATGCAGTAGCCTAGCCTAACGTGCTAACTGTCTCTTAACTGAATTTATATTTCGCAATCAGGATGTGTGACCCTAAATGACTCTCCTAAATGGCATCTTCACAAAAACACAAAATCTCAACACAACAGGCTGTGCAACAAAATAGGCTATGTTACAAAAAATGAATGCAGGTTATCTAGCCTACCTGTTTGAGGGTAAGGCACACCAAAGTTCCAACCAAGGCACACCAATATTAGTTACTAGTTATGATGAATGTCACACACATTGTAGGCTATTACTAGGGGAGTTAATTATCATACGCCCATATTTTTCTATGTCTACATACAGTGTTCATGAGCTGAGCAGAAAAGGAAGGCAAGTCATAACATTATTCACAGAATGGGGAAGGTAATTTTATTCTGCGCTTGACAAGGGAAAATGGTGCTGCTAAAATTGTGAGAGTCCTCACATTGGTGGCAAGACCTGATATTTTACAACAGGCAAGTTAGAAGGTAAAAAAAATCTAGCACTTGGAACATATCCTCACAACCAGGCAGGCTTATAAATATGGTGATCTTGCCAAGGAGTTGTGAGATAGGTGTCAGCTTCATTTCATGAAAACATGCTGAGAATGGTAGCTAAAGACCAGATTTAAAAAAAAAGGTGTAAATCACTGACTACATGACATTTGTTTCATTACGAAGCAATGGAGCATTTGAAATACCCCTCTAGCCTATTTCATGAGCCTGTACAAAAAAAGTATTGGGTTCTTCCAAAAATCCTCATTTTGCCTCACAGCACACTTGGTACATTGGTTTAGAGCCACTTGCCTGCACTTAGTGGATGAAGTTTGTCGCTGGGGTTAAATCAGACTGCACAGACCTACCAGGGGAGGTGAGTCACAGATGAATCATGGGAAGGACCTGTGGTGTGTGAAATATAGGGTGATTATGATGTCACCATCAGTTCATTGCCAGGCATTGCAATTTTTTTTTGCATGGGCTTTGTTCACTTGTCAGTAACTGACAACTGTTGTCACACTTCACCTTCATCTGTCCTATTTTAAATTTCTTATTCCCATTTGTTTAGCCTACAGAGTCATTAATCCATTACATGTTCCTGAATCAAAAGCATATTGATGAGATAGAATATGTTTGATAGTCTAAAACAGACACCCTCTCTTCAGACTCTTTATGTCTGAAATATCTTTTAGATAGATAGATAGATAGATAGATAGATAGATAGATAGATACTTTATTGATCCCCAAGGGGAAATTCAAGAAATGTCCTTTCTTTTAACAGAAAGCCTTTCTTTTAACAGAAATCAGTCTATCAGTCTAATAAAAGTCAATGAATGTTTCAGGTATGCTATGCTGTACAGTGTTGTGGTATGGTTGATCTGTAGTTTTGTTTAGTAGTGTATTCTTTGGTATATCTTGGTGACATATTACCACTTCAACTGACTGACATGTGCCTCCTTGCGTAAACTTTCAAATTACCCTATTGATCCGTGTCCCATTTGCTGATTAGCTGAAATGGTGGTTGTATTTTAAATCTTCAAGTCAGGGGTTTTGCTTTAGTGCCCATTCACTTCCAGTCTTTAGTGCTGAATGTAGCTAATGGAGCTTTGTAGTCTGACATTTATAATCCCAGGTATTTGTGAAATTCTGAATTTCATTTTCATTTTTTTAGAACCCAGTCACTGTTATTTTTGCTGCTGAGGTATTTCTATAGTTAAAAGTTAAGAGAAATCCAAGCACCTCTGTACTCCTTCAGATGAGCACTTAGGTTCATTAGTTTCTTTTACATTTCCATAAAGTGCCACTATAACTTGAAGATCATTTCACTTATTGAAAGTCATTCTCAAGAAGTGAACTTCATTTTAAAAAAAAATATTTGTGTGGAAAGTACATGGCAAACTTTCACCCCAAACAACAGTTCTTTGGCCTACCTAAAATATTAAGCAACCCAGGGATATATGTCATGCATATTCATAGTAAGTGACAACCCACATTTTTAGATCTTCTCAGAACAGGAATATCTATGCAGAGAAGGACAGAAAGGGACCTCAGAGCTTGTGTTATGGCATGGATCTATAATGGGCTTGCTATCCTGTTACTGTGTGGGGCAGGGGAACCCCCGCCCATGGTCAGCCTCCAGACTTGGAGTCTAATGGGAAGGATGTAGGTTGCTGGGTGAGACTGTTCAGTTACATGCGGTAACTATAGCACACTCAGTTCATACCTATATTTAGCGGCCAGCTCTGTGGATACTGGTTCAAATTTTGAATAACGACAGAGAAATTTTGGGTCTGGTGGTATCAGGCTAAATGTACAAGAGAGATGTTTTTTTTTAATATGAACTCAAAACAGAAGTGTATGGTATAGAGTTGGTACTTTATACAGAACAGGTTGCTCAAACTAACCTTATCAATGGCTGAATCAGAGTTCCTTGATTCCAGATGAGGAAATATAGAATCACCTTAGCAAAAATGTTATTAAGGGAAAGTGCTCACATGTGGACCATAATGACAATACTAGTTTGATCAGTTGAACAATTGGTAATGAATATTGTGTTTAAAGGTTTATTTATATTTAAGTTGATCTGGTTGATTTATTTCAGGAGGGAGATCATCATAGGTTTAGAAAGCCACGTTTTAAAAATGTCTTGACACAATGTAAGTGAACTTTAGTACCACGGAATAGGCTATAGACCGTTTCCATGGAAACTGAAGCAGAGCATCACTGCTCGACATCTTGGAAATGCAGAGCACTTCATCAATGAGGGGAACATCCAGGGTGTATGTGTGTGAGGTATGGCTCTGTGGTATGATCAACCATCTGGACTGGTTAGAAGTGGACCGTCCCTTAATGTCATTCCCACCACAACAGGGCATAGCCAAACATACACAGATGAGTGAAGAATTAGGCCTACAGCTTCAGCATGTAAATCAGGCTCGACAGTCTTTATATTAAACACATATTTCAAAGTTATCCTCAAAGCACAAATGTATTCTAGCTCATCAGTTGTATTGAATAGAGAAATACAGAGGCATTGAGAGGGATCAGCAGGGGTGGTCTACAGCAAGTAATGGAGTAAGGAACATGGAACATTGCCTATATTATGTGTATTGCATTAGGGGATGATTCCGCCCATAGAAGTGAATTAGAAACTCCGTCTGACTCATTCTACGGTGCTTAATGTTTCGTCACAGAGGGAAGCCCCCATGCTAAGCCTGCCAAATGGACCAGCAATCATTTGCACTCATTTTTTATGCAAATCAGCGTCTTTGGGATGTCATGTTGTGTCCTTTTAGGTCACGAGGCAGGCATTATGATGAAAACAATGTGGATGTGATAAAGACTATAATGTTAACTGTGTTGTTGACTTTTCAAATCTTCATGGACTATATATTTGGGTAAGTTTTGAGTTATGGCCTTTGACAAGAAACTGCCAAAAATGAAAGATCACATCACATCTCAATATGTCAACAACAGCAGTGGGACTCTAAAGGATCCCCCCCCACACACACACACACACAGGCTGTACATCCTTGGCACCCTGCTTCTCCCCATAGAATGCGATTGGGAGCAGAGAGCACTCTAGCGGGTGCGGGATTAGCCTGTATTAATCCCTGGCCTTTTGTTTGGGTGGAGGGGCAGTGACAGCCTTGCTGGCACATGCACATAAACAGCCGTCGGAAAGGGGATGGGGTGGGTATGTGGCGTTTTGGGGGTGACCTGCCCCCATTGCAGTCCAGACATACGCACGCCATGAGCATAATCTGTTAATTTGTCTTTGCCTGTGAGTTAGACACAACAGGGACATTGGATGAGCAGTAGGCCTCAGATGATGAGTGAGTTTGGTGTGTGTGTGTGTGTGTGTTTATGTGTGTGTCCATCTGTCTTCAAATGCATTTTAGAGTTTGCTTTCCAAGAGGCCAGTTGTTGAACTGATAATTTGTCTTAGTCGAGTCGAGTTGAAAAACATGATGCGAAAAATATTGTAGGTTCATAAGGTTCAGATTGCTCAAGCATTTGTGCCTATAGTGATTGATCAATTGATCAGGCCAGTCAGGTCGATTAATGGCATTTGCTAATCAGTATCGGCAGATCAAAGTGTTCATGAGGCACATAAAGCAAAACAAAGTCACAGAAAAAAAAAATGGACTGCAACTGACTGTCCCATTTTATATGAACATGCATCAGATTGATGTAGGAGTTCTTGATGTGTTTGACGTCCAAAGATTCTAAAAGTGTCACGTAAAGTAGGCTAGTCTTCAGAATACTAAGTGGTTTTCTGTCAAAAAGTGTCCTAATTTGTGTGATGAACACTTTATAATGGGCACAAATAAAATAAAATAGTGACAATACTAAAACATTAAGCAACAACAGCAAAACATGAACATGAAATCAAGAGAACCACTTCTTGAAATCCACCTCTTAAGCGCTCTGAGAAATTAAACATCTTTATAAAAACCTTTGTCTATTGTGTTCCAATTGTTTATCCTCACAATTTTTAACTGTTCCGTCATTTTTGCAGGACATGAGTGCAATACTGAGTATAATCAAGATATGTAGATGCTTGCTGAAGAGAAATGGGTTTATTTAATCAGTGAAAGACACGTTCTCTCACAGACCCACACACACACACACACACACACACACACACACCAGTATTGCTTCTGTTCTGTGTCTCTTAAACAGCAACATTCTATATAATTAGAAATGCTTTGGCTATGCAATGTGAGTTTCCGTAATGCCAACTCTTTTCATTATCCATTTGAATGTAGTCTACCAGGCCGGTTCATTGGCCATCGAAATTAATTCGCATTAGCGTGCGAAATTAAGAGGTGATTGATTTATAAATAACTTCAAATCATTCAAAATAGACAACGCTATGATATACGGAGCCAATAGCCATATATCATAGCTCCTTTTGTTTGTGCCTGTTTTGTAGTGACCGTGTGTGTGTGTGTGTGTGTGTGTCTGTCTGTGTGTGTGTGTGTGTGACTGAACCACTGATCCAGAGATAAGGTTAGTGCAGCCCAGACCAGTGGCCATTTTTATAATACAAAAAAGAATATCTGCATTATATTGGCCACCGGCAGCGCCAGCCACAGAAAACTCATACTGGTCGATCCCCAGGCTATAGTGTACCGTATGAAGTTGTATGTGAAGGTCAGACAGGATGTTTGGTCTTAACTTGTCTTAGTTAAATGTGCATTTTTTTTCTCTGTATGTGATTACTGTGCTTGGGCTGTTGAGAATACTGATTCTCTGTCTAAATTTTCACCAAATACATACTTCTTCTTCTCTATTAGTTGCCCCTTGTTAGTATTAAGTAGCCTAGTATGCTTTGTCAAGCCCTGCTGGATTCAGTTTAGGTGCTTTGGTTTGTGTATGTATCTTGTGAAGTACTGTACATTCTGAGTTCAAGTGGTAACTTGCATTGTTCTCAGAGCTTTCATGTTTTGCAGGCACGTTTTTGCTGTCCCTAAAAATAATCTCCTTTCTTTTTGTGTCACATTACAGTTTTGGTTGCAGCGATGGCTTGTATAGTTTGGTCCTTACTGTCAACATTAAAAATACTCCTCTTCTCTCTCTGTGTGCGTGTGTGTGTGTGTGTGCGTGTGTGTACGTGTGTACGTGTGTACATGTGTGTGTGTGTGTGTGTGTGTGTGTGCAATCCTACAGATTGTTGAGGAGGTAGGTTCTCATCATGGCTGAGCAGCAGCGACAGCGCTCCCTCTCCACCTCTGGAGAAACACTTTACCACATCTTGGGCGTCGACAAGTTGGCTACACCCGATGACATCAAGAAATCTTACAGGTCAGTTTGTATTTCTCCTGCGGTCACATTGACCATTAAGGTCTTCTTTTTTCCCCCATTTTAAAAAAGGTGTGAATGGAAACAACAGATTAGTCCAGCAGGAGAAGTAGGTTTCAGTAAACTTGCTTTGCATTGTTTTGTATACCCTAAAGATGTCTAGTAAAGATTTTTTCTTGTGAGAATTGCAATGGTTTTATCTCTTGAAATAACCAGGGCTTGAAACTGTGCAAGTGGTTTCAGGTTGGGGGGGGGGGGCATCAATTCAAGATGACCATTTGAATTTTCAAATGTTTATAATGGGTATATGACAAAGCTCTTTTTGAATCTTATTTTATGTGAGAACATTATCTGCTGTCTCCAGTCAATGCTGAGAGCTCTCTAGAATGTAGAGGTTGTTTCTCGACATCAGCTCCTATTCCCAGTGTTAATCTGGGTGCCAAGGGGTGGTAGGATGAGTGTTGCCATGGTGATTAGGCCTCTAGTCTCACAACATCAGTCTTGAGGTATTTGAAAGAGGGAAGAAGCAACCTGGCTGCCTGGCTGCCACATACAAGACTGGATGCACTCTTTTGCCACTAGTATCAAACACTGGTCCCAACTGATTTAGATGTGGAGAGATACAGTACATTCTAGGGAGGACAAAAATTCTGGAAGATTCCAAAATGATATGGTAATAAGAGTGGTATGGAAGAGGCTGTGACATTTGTCTTCGGATCAGTTGGGAGATTAGGATCTTGAAGGTGAGACTGACTTGTGATGACGATATGCTAATAAAGCTCTCTGCAAATTTCACTACCCCCCAAACAACTCTGGCATTTTGATTTACATGTATTGTATTATTATAAACAACACTAGGCATCATTAGGGTGGTAAAAAAACAGGTTTCAAAACATTGCCAAGCAGGTTTGCCAAGTGTAGATAGATAGATTGATCCCCAAGGGGAAATTCATGGAAGTAATTCAAGTTCAAGAGATTTTTTTTTTGAACTTATTGAACAGTATTTGAAGTATTACAAGAAGCATCTAACTACTTGTCAATGCTGCCTTCAAGACCACACATGGCATCTTCTGTCAAAATACTTGCTATATAAATAAAATTAAGAGACATTTGATCAAACTTCATTCATGTAGGTTTCTGTGTGATTGCACAGGAATTACCACTGAATGCTCAAACATTACAAGTTGTACTATGGCATGAGTGCTATAGCATGTCAAGATGCAGATTAGGCTGACTTTGTCAGGGTCTTTGAAGAATGACAGTGTTTTCCGGAAAAAGAAAGGAAACTGGTGACTGGTCCTTGCTCTCGCAGGAAGCTGGCGCTGAAGTACCATCCCGACAAGAACCCAGACAACCCTGAGGCGTCGGATAAGTTTAAGGAGATCAACAGCGCCCATGCTATCCTGACCGACGCCACCAAGCGCAACATCTATGATAAGTACGGCTCTCTGGGGCTCTACGTGGCCGAGCAGTTTGGAGAGGAGAACGTCAACACCTACTTCGTCCTGTCCAGCTGGTGGGCCAAGGTAAGGCCACAGAAGGGCGGCAGGAAGAATGGGACATTTTAGAGCAGAACAATATTGCACATCCTGATGGGATTTCACATTTCTGTTTTTTTCCCTCCATGACATTGCTGTGATATGATGTTATGTGATATGATCTTCATTTATTTATTTGAGGCCTTCTGCTGTTGTGTCACCTCCAATCCGTTTTCTCTTCTGTGCTTTTTTTCTGCGCCCTCTTTCTGGCGCCCTCTGCAGGCGTTGTTTGTGCTCTGCGGAGTTGCCACAGGCTGCTACTTCTGCTGCTGCCTGTGCTGCTGCTGTAACTGCTGCTGCGGGAAGTGTAAACCCAGACCCCCTGAGGGCCAGGACCCCGAGTTCTACGTCTCTCCCGAGGACCTGGAGGCTCAGCTGCAGTCAGATGAGCGAGGTAAGAGATAAGACCGAGCTAGCAAAAGAAGCGCGCGATTGGCCACGTGTCGGGTTTGGGACTTGCTGATTGGGTTAACCCTAGGGGGTGTGCATTCTTCTCCAACAGAGGGTGGCGGCGGTGAGCCCATCGTGATGCAGCCCTCAGCCACAGAGACCACCCAGCTGACGTCCGACGGTCACCACTCCACCTACCGGACCGACACCGGTTTTAACTAACGCGCCCTCCATCTCCAGCCTACCACACATGGTCCCCCCTCCTCCCAGCTCCACTTGAGTGATGATGAGCTCGAGGAACGATTCGTCCGAACAACATTGAACGTGCCACTGACGGTGGCATGCAACCTGAACTTTTTAAAGACATCCAGCCCCACCCCACCCCACCTCACTCCACTCCATTCCTGCCCTGCCCTGCTCTGTCCCCGTCCGCCAATCCATTCCCACCTCCATCTGTCCTTGAGTGGCACATTACCCCCATCAGTGTAGCAAAAAAGGGAAGAAATGATTTTTGCTCTCCTATTGTTTGCTGCCACTTCATTTTAGGCCTTTTGATCCTGATTTTGCCTTCCCAACACCACCACCCCTCCTCCCCAGTCCTGGTGTCCTGTAGCATGTGCTGTGTGCTCATTAGGTAGGGTCTTTCTCACGTATGTTTTCTCTAGTCGTAGGTGTTTATGAAGGCGTGTGTGTTTTTCACTCACCGCATATGCTCATGTTGTGTCGTTCTGCGAGTGCAGTAGGCCGTGCGCCAGGCTCCGTCTTACTGGGCGTAGTTGTTTGTGAGGTGTGTGTGGGGCTCAGGGAGGTTTGGGATCTGAAGAGGAAACTGGTCCTTTTGTTAGTTTGTTTGTTGGTTTGTTTGTTGGTTTGTTGGTTTGTTTGTTTGTTTGTTTGTTTATGCCCAAAGCTGCATGCCATCTCTTCCCTCACATGCCCCAAGCTTTCAACAACACCTTCCTGGGAGACAAACCACAGAACACACAAAACACAGACATACACAAACACAAACACACACACACACACACACACACACACACACACACACACACACACACACACACACACACACACACACACACACACACACACACTTCATTATGCCAATTAATGCCAAAACACTGCTTGTCATTCACATGTTTTATCCAGTCGTTGACACTTCTTATTGTAAACTTGCCTGCAAAATCAACTGGGTTGGAAGAACACTCAGCTCTGTTTGAAACCGCCCTTAACTTTTGTTCATGCATTCTGTCGTATTTTTACACTACAATACTTAGAACACCAGAGAGACCTTAGGACGGCTACTGTAAGACAACACCTTCTTGCGGAAGATGCAGTGTATGATAGTGTGGCGATAGACGGATCTTTACGGAGCTCTAGCCAACCATGAGATCATATTGTCGTGTTGTGACACAGGGGTGCCAGGAACAGGAGACCCAAATTGCAGTGATGCTGTTTGGCAGGTTAGGTGGCCATGACCTTATGCCGTGGGTGTTTTATGGCATGCAGTTGTCTGACTGGTCTTACATGATTCTGGCTCCCTCTTGCAGTCATGTTAACTCTCGTTGTCTCTGAATCCGGAGGAAAACCATGTGTGTTTGTGTCATTCCTTCCCTCCTCCACACCTCTCTCCCGAGTGTTGAGGAATATGCATAAGAAAATAATAATAAAAAAAATGTTATATGTAAAGATATACAGTATACACACATGAGGGATGTGTCTGTATAGTATGTATATTTTGCTCATTTTTACTTTGTAATTGTTTGGATTTTTTCCATTCATATTTATAAGTGAGTTCCTGTTTGTAGTGATTGTGATTGTTTGTCCTTACGAGTGCTACACCTCTGGTTGATTGACGCCCTGACAACCACTGGATGGAAGCTTGCAACAATACGCCATCCTCTGTGTGTGACAAAGGCTGTTTACCATATAGTGCTGTATCATACATTTAAAATCAATTACCACCAGTGTCTGAAGAGATACCTTCAAAGTTTAATATACTGTATAAGGATATAATTATTGGAGTCATTTCTACTCAAGGTTGAGAACATTAGAGCATCATTGGTTAAGGACAGGTCTTGTAATCTGTGCATCTGTTTCATGGGAATAGTTTATCTGATCAAGAACAGGCGAGGGGTGTGTTCTTAAAAATGGATGGTTCGGTTACATGTGTCAAAATGACATTCACCTGTGGTTTTTGCACTGTTGGTGTACTCATTCTTTAATTGTGGTGATGTTTAAGTAACCGTTGTACTTAGATTTGGTGGAAATATATGAACTGATTATTAGACGATTTACTTTACAGAAAGGTGAGGATATTCACAGCCTCATGATATCTAAAGAGACGTCTTAAGACTGAAACTCAAAATGGCCTGTTGTGCTGTGTGTCCTCTCCCAACATAGATTAACAGTGTAATGTGTTTAGATTGGGCACTGATTTGACGTAATGGAACAGAACATTCTTATCACTTCCTCTTGTGTTGACAGCAGTTCATTTGAATTATTTTTTGTCTCTATGAAAAATTATCTGATTTTAAATGTCTGCAGCCAAGGACCCCTTTCTGATATCTTTTTACACCATGCCACATGTTTTGTGTCATCAGACCACAATAAGTACTATTTATTTTTTCATATTTTGTGTTCTATTTTTTTTTTGTTTCATCATCATGTTGATACAATCATGACATTTTATAGGGTGTATAATTAATTGTTGGTGTTGTTTTCATGTTTGTGAAGTGGAATTCCTACATACCGTGGGGTAGGTCCCCATTATGCTATTGAGTACAGAGGGGCAGCCTCCTCATAATCAGATCATAAGTGATTACAGTGAGTGTCAACCACTGGCAGCTCCTCCAGTGAACAATAACAAATGTTTCAATATGTAATTTAATTATCAATAAAAATATTGATCGCATAAATGTAAACACTGAGCCGCAGTTATCCGCAAGTCATTTAATTCTCAGCCATTCAGTTGTCACATGTTTATGTTGTAATATCGCTCTCAAAAGCTATAATGTAGTTCTTTTATAAAAATGATAGTCGCCACAAGCAGATTCTGGTCATTTTCTGATTTCCTGTTTGTTCATTTTACCTGTTGATTGCGTCCAGTGTTGGACATTATTGTGGTTGACCACCAAAACCAGCCATATTCAGCCATACGTACTCTTCTTTTTTGTTGTTTGTGAAATGCCAATAATGTGAGTTTGAACTGTTTACAATGAGTTTGTGAGCATTCCTCCTCTGCCTCCTTGCCTTTCTCTCTTCTTCTGCTCTTAACTACTTGCTCTCAGCGGTCGTTTTGGCCCCTGTGGTCCCTAACGTTGCATTTCACACACTTTCCCCCCGAAACATCTGACAGCTACTACAGCTTCTTTATCAATATGTTGGAAAAATGCAACTTGTTTTGAGTTGAATGCAATGTGTAAAAAAGAAGTCTATTGTACTGAAGAAAAAGTCAGGAAAAAGATTCTTTAGAGTAAAAAAAAGAGTCTTCAAAACGAAGACAGTGCTTAGTGTAATAATAGTGATATGGTAAGTTGATGCGTTTTTTTATTTTATTATCTTATTTTGTCTGATGAACTGTCCTAGCTTCAAATTGTATGTAATTTGGATGTGGCGAAGCTATGCTACCCATGGTCTAATGGTTAAGGTCTCATGTACATACACTGAAATATGAGGTATAATAACAGACCTTTATGTTGTAGCATGGTTATTGTATGTCTGGAAGAGAAAAAAAACATTTATCTGATTTGCTGTTGTAAAATAAATGTTTCTGAACATTTAAAAATATGGTGTGTTGTTTTCTTTAAATCAAAAAGAAGTGTTACTGAAATGCTATTATATCAGTGTTGTCTTTAGTAAGGATACCCACTGGATTGAAAACTTTATTACTATCAAGATAATTTGATTATTTCAAGTCAACATGATTTTGGAATAAGAAGACAGCATTTTCACAGCATTAAACAATTCAGTATCCAATATTTCTTCAAGCTGAATGGAATTACAGTGCATGGAGCTATAAACAAATTTACGGCAATCTATAAATGTTTTCTTTTAAAATAATCATCAGCTTTCTATCTGTTCAAGATTTATTTACCAAGAGTGTGGAGTAGTTTTTTGTTCATTTGCGCCTTCTGTGACATTTTCTCTGATCTGGATGTTTCCATCAGCTCTCTCAAGAGATGGAACGTCAGATCCAGTGAGGTTGGTCTTCCAGCCGGTGCGATCCTCCTCAGCCGTGAATCTGCATCCCCCCCTTGCTGTCCCTCTGCAAATAAACTCTGGAGATCTGATTCCTCCTCGCTTGGGCTTTTGGCAGTTGGCAGCGATGGAAGCTCACCGGTAAAAGCCAGTTCATCTTCCGATGGTCCAGGGAAAGGATTTCCTGCCACTCCGTTCAGCTTACAGCCACCACCGGGGCACAAAGTGGGACGTAGTCTCCTGCTGCAGGAACTTAAGATGTCCACTGGGTGGCAGTAACTCCATGGCAAGTAGGAACAGAGTAGAATACCATACACAAGTCGAGGGGTGATGGCCTTTCTCATGTTTGCCACAAACTAGCTATGAAAAGGTTAAAAATGAACACTAATGTGAAGTACACCTTTTTGAACACCTGAAACCATGTCTATATTACAAAATCTACACACTTTGGTACATAATAAATGACACAAAAGATGTTCAAATATGACTGATGTTGAGTGATGAATAAATGCAATTGTGTCAAATTATTAATATATCTACAAAATTCTGCAGCTTTGTGCACTTACCAAAACCGGAGATATACAAAAGCCTTCAACCCAAGATCAGGATGGTGTGTCTTTGCTAAGAGGTGGGTATAGTTTTATAGTATTAGTACGCAGTGTAAAAATTAAATCCCATATGAACCACTGAGCACCTCTGGGACATGTCGTGTCACCATGTCTGTCAATCTGTCAGATCTAGACATCACAAATGACGACAAAAGAGAAATGGGACCGGATGGTTCACTGAACCAAGATTGTTTTCAGACCATGAGTGAGACATAATTATAGGCTAGGGAATGTATTGATGTAAACACAACATTGTTTTTGTGTTTTGAGCCTGATCACTGTATGATATTATTCTATTATATTTATGCTATAATAGATGCTATTTCATCTGACTGACCAGCTAGAAAATTATCATTTCAAATCTGACAGTATCTCTTCCTGTGGGAGGTTTTTAATGTCAGTATCTTTGGTCAGAATGCTATGAATAACAAATGAAACAGATGTTGTAGCTGTTATACTGTAGATGTTGTTGTCTCTGGGCTAGCTAGGAGAGGTCCACAAGCACCCTCCTCCCACTACTAGACATGTGTTCTTGTAGCCCTGGTCCCAGAGTTGAAGAAAAAATATGTTAAGAAATTAACTCATCATTGGGAATCAGTTATAATATAATATTAACTAATTAACTCATTCCCAAAGACCACTTTCTGACCAGTACCCAGTGGTGGGGAAAATATAAGAGAGATGGGTGCATGGACCCCTCCTAACCCATAGAATATCAAGTTTGTTTTGTTGTTTGCCAATAGCATACATGATTTTTAGTACACAGAATAGTTTTTTTTTTTTTTATCATGATCATCCCACTGTTTTTCAAATCATAGCTAGGTCATAAACAGTCAGAGTAAGTTGCTGGAATAGGAATAAGATGAATGATCCAAGAGCTACAAGTCTGTCTGAAACGAACAAAACAACAATAAACCTCCCTACCACTCCATCAATTTAAAAGCAAGGACCACACATATTAAAAGTGAGATGAGTATTAGGCCTACTTATTGGGCCTCCATCAGAATAATTGCTTTTGATGTGTTTTTTTTTTTTTTGTTATCTTTTATCATTTTATTTACATAAGGGCTATATTTTCAAATATTTCAAGAACTGCTTAAAACTGGGATTTTGACCTGCGGTTTTGGATGGCTTTATTTGTGGATATTGCATTTTTGTTTTTAAATCTCTAAGTAATTGTCCTTGGATCCTGATGATCACTGCTTGCGACAACATTGAATCTCATCATTTTAATAGTGTATGCCAGTCCTGTTATGAACGTCTGTTTGTAGGGTTATATGCAACACTCACTTGTCAGTGTAGCCTATAGTGAAATCAATAACAAGTGAGTTTGAAAGTGTATAAAAAGGGGAATAATCATACATGTGAATTGACTGTAGCATCTCATTGTTTTAATACCATTTTGATTATAAGATTTAATACATTCATTTAAACATTCATTCAATAGAGAAGACAATGCAATCCATCTAAACACAACTCAGTTCTAGATTCAACAGTTAATAAAATGCATACAGACGATCATTATATTTTACCATAACATCAGACTGATTTACAATATTCAAATGAACTTCAGGCACAAATCACAATTACCAACATTTCATAAATTAATTTCTGCATGTTTGTATATTTATGGCACTGCATACAACACACAAGTAAAACCAAATAATATAATAAAATATGTCCATAAAGAAATGAAAAATGCATGGCATAGGCTAACCAAATTTGTCTCTTTGCAAAGAGAGCGCACATTAATCTAGGGAGTGATTTATGCTGATAAGGTCAAGACTATGAGAGCTGGTTGTGGTCTGTGAAATTCTATTTAATACAGACCCTGATTATCTTCTAGTTTCTGGAATAGCTCCAGACTACGCAAGTGGGACTGCATTTCCCCATCCCTCCAAATGATCAGCAAGTGGTCAGAGGAGCATGTCACCAAGCCTCTCTTGCCAAAGTTCAGAAACATCTGCACAGCTCCAGAATGGCCTATTAAATCACCCATGAACTCCAGGGTCTTGAGGCCTGGGTCTTCCAGAACCTTTTTTGGAGATGGACCTTGCTTGTTGGACCGGCCGAAGGACCACATTCCAAAGAAGCCTGCTGAGGCAGGCTCTGCGGCGAGTGGGAGGTCCTGAAGTTCCCATATCTTCACATTTCCATCTTCTGAGCAAGATATCAGCTTGCTTGGAGATAGCAGCTTAATGTGTAAGATGTCAGAATCATGGGCCACCTTTCTGTATGCCACTACACACTTTTTTTGGATATCATAAACATAAAGTGCGCTACCCACTGCTGCAACAACAAGCTCTCCATCAGACACAAGTTGCTGGATGGACATGTCACTCTGTTTCTGGGAGCCCAGCCTGATCTCTGGCCCATCGTAATGAAATTCCTCCAAAACAATCACTTCATCAGCATGAATGGTCCATTCAATAGAATCCCATATGATGAGTTCACCCATATGAGAGCCACTAGCAAATAGCTTATCACTGACATTGATAAGGGCTCTGATGCTGTCCTGATGGTTGGCCAAGTGTCGGAATGCTGTGATTGACACATCTGACCCTGTGGATGAAGCCTTGAGTTCATAAATGATTATCTCCCTATCGACTGCAGCTGCTACATAGTTCCTGGGCAGCTCCACCATGGCAGTGACTCCTGTGTCGCTGTGATGTTCGGTCTTACTAAGCAGCTGGAAACCTTTATTCCAAACACACAAGTCATTTCCTCCAGAGAGCCACATGTTGTTCCACTCCAGCACCAAGAGGCACTTGATTGAAGACTGTAGGTCAGATACTGTCTGAACACGATGTCCAGTGTCTGGATCCCAACGACTGACTGATCGGTCAGATGAGGCTGTGATAAGAAACGTGTGTGTTGCTTCCTCTTGGGAGATGGTGTATGTCACCATTGCAGTGATTTGCTGAGTGTGCCCTCTCAGCTCCAGCAGTCGCTCTCCTGTCTCCACATTCCACACCAACACCAGACCATCATCTCCGGCAGATGCAAATCTGATATCATCAATTTGCACCACATATCTAACAATGTCAAAGTGTCCTTTCAAGACCTGCAGCTCCGTGAAACAGTTTCTGGGTTGTTCTTCCCCACTGAACAGCACGGAGTTTTTCTCCACTACACCCTGTGCTTCACGACCACCAAGAATCCATCGCAACATGATCGGCTTTTTTGATGCAATCTTGTCGAGAAAGATAGAATAATTACCCTTTCCTAGATGTCTTCTGTTATTTCATTTCAAAATGCCATCAGTAAAGGTCCACCGACACCATGACAGATCCTGATGTTTTTTTAAAACGTCATCATCGTGTTCCGGAAAAGTGGCGCGTAGTGATGACAGCTTTCTAAATTGAATCGGGCAACGTTAGAGGTAAACATTCCAGTGAGGTCTGTATATTCATTCACGGGCTTGTTTCAGTTTTACTGAATCGGTAACAGCCCCTTCTCTTCGGGACAAGTGTTTCGGTGATACCCCTCTAAGTATGGATTCTGTTAATAATGGTAAGACTTCAAAGTAGTGAAACTTCGCTAACTTTAGGTGGTATAATGTGTACGTTATGGTTAAGTTGCCTAGCCGACTTGATTTGACGTTGGCTAGCTGGCTTGCCGACATTTATCGTTGCATAACATAATATCTATTGTCAATATATTGTTATACATCGTTTGGTGTTTAATATTATTTGGCTTTTCGTCGTGGTTTAAATGGTAGTATTTTTAGAATATCGCGTTAGTTAGCTAGTAATCGCTAAATTCGAAATAGCTACGTTCGAAAGTAGCTGACGCAACTGGTGCTGCTGCGACTGCTGTCGCGGTTAGCTTGCTAGGTAAGTTAACGTAAGCTTTGTAAATGAAAAATATTAACATGTGTCTTCTCCTATTTTTTACTCTCTATTGTCTTTTCACGTTGTCAGTGTCGAACATTAACATTAACATTAAAATGACTTCACAAACACTCAAATCACGCAGGCAGTGAGGTTTCGTTCGATAATAAAAAAAAAAACAGTCGATATTAGTTCTCAAGTCAACGTTAAAGCGAGTGAAGTCAGCATTTTTTTATCTATTAATTTTGTTGCATCTGTTCTTTAATAGGGCATGTATGTACGTTTTTGATGACTGCCGAATACGCTGACTTGTTAGACATATACTGTCAAACTCGTTTTAATATTGGTTGGAAAACAATTCACGTTAATGGGTTTGAAACGAGTAATAGTCTTATTGGTATGCATGGAAAGTTACACATAAAATGTATTACAATTCAAGTGATTCAAAAGTGAAAGGAGGCCTAATGCTCAACTTCCAGCGTACCGTCATCACTGTTTAGATGAGATTAGATTAGGTTCAACTTTATTGTCATTGTGCAGAGTACAAGTACAAAGAACGAAATGCAGAAAAACAGAAAGTGCAATGTTATATACAAGTAAAAACAGGTGGTGCAGTATAGACAGATGTTGCAATTGCGTTGTTAGACAGTTCATCTCTGAGATTTGATTGAAGTTGATTGTGAATGGTAGGCTATGTTCCCAAAAACAATTGATGTTCTGTGTTGAAAGGGTTTGGAAGTGCCAGGATGGCTGGATCAATGGAGGGTGCCACTGGATCAATGGAGGGTGGAACCCTGCCCCCTGGTCTCACTGAAGAGGAAGCAGATGAGTTGAGAGTGGAACTATCTAAGGTGATATTATGGGATGTGATGTATGGTGTAGTTTCCATCCCTGCGAAAGTTTACATGTATGTACTGGATGTCAATACTGTAGACTCCCAGATGTGTTAAGAGGGATCGCTTTTATACAGTGTTCAAAGACTGTACAGACAGTTTCTAGTGATTCCAGTTGACATGAGCTGGTGCACTACAAATAAGGATGGCGGCCTAGTCTTACCTTGGGTAACTGTGGGGGGCTCACTCTTGCTCTGTCGCAGGTGGAGGATGAGATCCAGACTTTAAGGCAGGTGTTGGCTGCCAAGGAGAGGCACGCTGGAGACATCAAGAGACAACTGGGCATCAGTCCGCTCAATGAGATCAAACAGAACATCTCAAAGGGATGGCAGGATGTCCAGTCCTCCAATGCGTGAGTTCTTCTCCTCTCAGATCTGTCCCTCCCATAGTAGGGGAGTGTCTAGGGTCCATACTGCTTGACAAATGTCTAGTATTCTTTGCCTCTCCTAAGGATATGTACATATGAATATGTGTTATGTCACATGTCTTAAGTACATGCTTGCTTTTATTATGTATACTGTATTTGTCTTTGTAAAGTCACATATCATCAAACATGCTGTACACCAAGTTTAAGTTAACAATTGTACATGGCAATTGAGAGGCTGGTTTTAGGAAGGTCAATCTTTTAGGTTTCTCAAATTATCAGAAATAAATTCTAAATTGGTTAACTGATGCAATTAAGAGACAAAATAATTCCCATATCCACCATAGTTGTAGAATAAGTAGTTTTGGTTTTTATTTCTAGCTATGTGCAAACCAAAGAGAAACTTGGACAGTGGAATGAAAGCATTACCCACTCAAATGTGTGAGTCACCATTTTCGTTTCTTTTAACTTCAGCTTAGCTCCCTTTTCTTAAAGGACCACCTCAACTTTTTGGGAAATCATATTATTTGCCATCTACCCCAGACTCAGATAAGATGATCCATATCCTTCTCTTCTCTGTGCATTCAATAATCCAGTCTTACACCGTTAGCCTAGTTTAGCATCATTCACTGGAAATTGGTTAGATCAGTTTACTTATAACTAGCATTTAGCTAAATTAAGCAGACAGGAGAAGGTTATGTGTCCAATTCTCTGACTCTAGGGTAGACAGCAAATAAGTGTATTTCTCAGAACCTGTGTTTCTTTAAGACCTCTATTGTTTGTTGCATACACAACTTGTGCTTATTTGGATTTGACCAGCTAAATCTCATACAAAAAATGATTGTAGGGTGAGCCTATGGTAAAATATGCCAAAAGCAGAAATGGCACATTCCATTGCTCTATGCTTATATAGAGCATTGGTTCTCAACTAGTATGCCAAGGAATTTTGAGGAGCCCAACGTGTTTTCATACAGGCTCATGACGTTTTTTTTTTTAAAATGTATCCATGACACAACTTCTTAATCAAAAAGCTCAGTCAGCATGATGTGCGAGCATATACCTATTGTGCCTACGTCACATAATTTATAATCAGTAACCATAAGTTGGTGTGCTTTGGTGTTTCAGTTTGCCCTTTGGTGTGCCTTCGACCCAAAAAGGTTGAGAACCCTTGATATAGAGCAGCAGCACTTGAAGCACAGAGCAGCAGTCAGCTGGTGTACAGTACCTGACTTTTCAGTTACAACAGATTCTCAGTTTACCACCATCAGTATTGTCTTGCATGACACACCCTTAAAACAAAGACTCTGGTGAATCTGGACAGTCAACTGAACGCCTAACTGCTGTCTGGTTCATGGAGTCCGTTCCTGTGTATTTCTAATGTACTATTCCATTATTTAATGCATCCAAAATATGTGGACAGGGACATTTACCAATATTTGCTATTAAAGAAAGATTTAGCTGGCTAAATTCATTCGTGTATCGTTTCCCCCTAATGTTTAAAGTTGGCTTAGATCAGACGTTCCTTTAGCAGAGTAGAGCCACTTGGACACATGCATGTCAGAGTGATGTAATGTGAGCAGGCTGTTACCATTGCATCTGCTGCAATTAAGATACACAGGATAAACCATGTGCGGGAACTGGTCTACTAAGTTTGTCAAGATCCTCCTCCTTGGATACACACACATCACATGGCCAGAACACAGACGACTGTTTAAACATAATGAGTGTGCTGTGGAAAGAGAGTGTGGTGACAATGGTCAGATCTGAGCCAATCTTGTCCTAAGAATGGCACCAGATAGATAGATGATAGATTGATACTTTATTGATCCCCAAGGGGAAATTCAAGAATAATTCAAGTGTTGCTGGCTTGACATCATGCCCCTGACCAATCAGGCTGGCTGTCTGCTGAACTTGTTTCAAGGTGCTGAACAGATGTTAGCTGACTGATGGCATTCAACAAACTTTCCTCCAGCTGTCCTATTTATAAAAGATTTAGTAGTGAAATTATGTATTTCAATTCTTAATATCCCTCTAGACCTCTCTTTTATGAGCAAGCACAGACTTTTGCATGATGGGATTTTGAATAATGGTGCATCACACAGGACAGTGAACGAAAAGTCCTTTGCCATCTTTCCCCCTAATTGGCTCAAAAATATTTATGCGCCACCATCCATGCTTGCTCGCCCTGCTCTCATGAATAATATTTCGTCTTGACGCCAGCATATATGTATTAGTAGCTCAAGTTTGCAATTGTCCAGGGAAGGGAAGTCATTATTTTGTTCCAGTAGCTCTCCCTTGTCATGCTGTATGTACTGTAGTATCAGTTTAGCACAGTGAATTGCACACATAAGAGAGCATAACAAGGATTTCCTCTCTCTATCCTCCCACAATCCCATGTAAATGTTTATGTCCATACACCCATTCCCTGCCTGTGTTTGTGGGAGGACATTTCTCTTGTAATGTGCTATCTGTGTGTGTCTGTAGTTACCTTACAGCCTCTGCCACTCTGGACGACATAAGCCGATCTGACGCGTGAGTTTTGATTCATCTGTCTGCTAGTTGTTGTTTTTATTTCAGTATTAGTTTAGAGTTCTTCTCATTTCCCCTGCCATCATTTGGGTGGAGGTTAACATGCTAACAGAAAAGGGCTACACTACAGCAGCTAGGAACTAGTTTCAGATCTGAGGCTAACCTTCTCTTTGAGTATAAACCCTATTAGTTTAATTATACTGTACTTGTTTTTGACATTACTAGTAGGTGTACTGATGGTTTTGAATTAGTGCATTAGTAAAGAGACCTGTACTTTAGCATATTGAATGTCAGAACTTGAAACAATGGACCTGAACTATTCCTGTGTCTAACTCTACTAATAATACTACTACTACTACTACTAATACTACTACTACTACTAATACTACTACCACTACTACTACTAATAATAATAATAGATCATACATTTTATATAGCGCTGTCCAAGATGCTCAGATCCCATGCGTTTCACCTTAGAAATTAAAGAAATTAGAGGCAGGTGTATCAGGCTTTGTGTGCTTGGCAGAGCAGTGAAATTGGCATAATAGGCCTTAGATGAGGAAATATTGAAGAAGAAAAGAAAAGCAAAGAAAGGGAGGGAGGATATAACCATCCAAGTTATCATCCAATTGCACCTTCTGAGCAAAATCAGCTACACATATTATTTGACATTGTGATTGCCCCCGTCTGAGCTTGCCCATGTGATCACAGAGAAACTCTCTGTTTGTGCAACGAGTCTCTTCATGACTAAGTCTGTGTGTGAGTCTTCTGCCCTCGAGGAGCCATAAATGCCTAATCCCCCTACATGCTTCTTAGCATGTGCTTTCTAGTACAGCACAGGGGAGAACACCGGTTCCCTCCACCTGAAACCCGAGGCCCCCCCCCTGCCCCGCTCCCTACTGGGCTGGGTGTGTTCAGCCACTGGGGTAACTCGAGTGAGCGCAAGAGGGCTTGTGGAGGGCAGGCTGGGAGGACAGGACTGACGGGATGGGTAGCTGGGGTGGCCTGATGGTGGCACCACTCCTCCCTCCTCTCACATGGGAGAGCACAGAGTGAGGGAACAGCTGATTGGATTGGCAGGTTAACCTGGATCAGGGCACTGTGATTAGCATAGCCCAGGCACACAGGTAATGACATTAGCGTGGAGACCGTAACTGTATCCAGGGAGGGAACACACACACACACACACACACACACACACAGAGACAGGGAAGTCCATGCTAAAAAAGTTCTAAGCAGGATTCTAGTGAGTGTGTGTCTACACATGCCTGTTTACAACTTTCACTGAAGCTGTGCAGTCTCAAAGTGCTGTACTTTATTTATAACCACTAAGCCCATCGTGGGCAAGATACCCATGTGTGTTTGGACCGCAGGGAGGGAAGATGAGTGCTTTGTTTGTGTGACTGAGGGTGATTCATTCAGGAGTCATTGAGGAAAGTGATTAGTTAATTCAGTTGAATGTTTAGGCTTTTGAAACATTTGCTTTTTTGTCAGTGATGAGAGAATTAGATTTTACTCAGTATTGCCAAGATGATGGTTTGGTGATCTGTTGTTTCAGAAGTTGCTCTTGCAGAGTATGTCAAAACAAAGTATGTGATTTCTTGGAAACCCAACTTTCCCCCTCTTGGTAACACATTAACCCTCTCCCTTTCTGTCTGCTCTCTGATAAGGATGTTATTGAACACCAGTGTACAGAAAGCGTCTGTGAACACCTGTGTTACAGTATGTGTACAAATGTACGAGAGGAGAGCCAACAAAAGTTCCTCTATCCTAAGGCCTGTATCACACTGGATGGATCTTTACAGATTTTCATGAACAGCTTGCCTGTTAATGTGGGCACTACAATGAAAATCAAGCTGTTCTGAAGCTGTCGTGCAAAGTGCAAACCCAACTCATTTAGAATGAAACAGGCCTTTCATAGGTTATTTTCAACTATGATATTCTACCACAACTCCCTCATACAGAATGGGACAAAACGCTACTGACTGTGATGCAGACACCACTGTCACACTTAAAAAAAAAATGCTACGAGTCTTCACAGAAACAAATCAAGTTTGTGTCTTTTTTTCCCCTCTTGGTTTCTCCTCCCTCTCTTTCTCTGTGCACCTCATCCCCCTCGTCTTCTGCCTCCCCTGCTTGGCGTCTGGCCGCTGTGGTTTCCCACTGTGCAGGTATAAGAAGACCCAGGAGACTCTCTCCCAGGCAGGCCAGGTGACCTCCGCAGCCTTTTCCAGCATGGGCGCAGCCATCAGCCAGAGAATTGGGACCATGAGGTGAGACTTCAGCATATCTAAACGCTCAGTCTTTCCAAATGTCACCGCTTTTCCACCTTGGGTCATGGGCTCTGCATATTAATGAAGTAATTTTTTTATAGAGGCTATAATCTCCGATGTACTCCTAATACTACTAATGTCTGTGTGTGCTGTTCTCTGTGATTGAGCTCTGCTAACCAGGAGGTGGGGGTATAGCCTTCCAAACGATTTTTTTATGTTGCTAAATTGGTTTGTTTACCTGGATACAATCAATATCAGTTTCATGACTAATCATCTTCAAAGACTGCGATCAGTAACAAAAAAAGACAGCTATTACAGTTATCAGGACTGTTAAAGATAAGAAAGCTAGTGAAGCTAAAGAAAGCTCTGATTATCATAATATTGTCTTTGACACAAAGGCGCTGAATCTTGCCTGTGAGTTAGGTTTGTCTGGGGGAGATGACACATGATGTTCTAACATGACATAAATGATGAATTGTGGGGAATTATGTCACCTTGACCTGTCTGCTTTGGTAGGTCAGTCCAGCTCCGTGTCCTTCAACTCTTCAGACAGTAAACTTAACTGATAGAGACTGTTACTATGAAGAGAGAAAATAAACTAAATATGGCACTTCTTATTGAAGTAGAATACCAAACACACAGCTCTATTATGCATCTCTGTTTTGGTTCACTGAGAGGATTGTGAGCACTACTATAAGAGCACTAAGGCTTATGCAATGACGCTAGGCTTAATACACAGTGTTCCAGAACCAGTTGTGTGTTTGCCTCTGCTCTCCCAGGCAACCCCACATGTCCACATGTGTGTCCCCGTGTGTGTATGTGTGTGTCATTGTTTGTCTTCATTTAACCTTGTGACAAATGTTCTTTCTCACTCACTGCCATGTTTCCTTCCTTTAATGCTGCCTGATGGCTCTCCAGGGCTCTGCCATTTAATAACACCCCTAGGTAAGACAGTGTGGCGGTTCAGCAAACAATACAGGGGTTTAGTTGAGTTTGACCAAATCCACTGTTAGGAATACACTGTTGTATCTTTGTAGACTGGATCTGAAGTACTTGTTGCATGGTATTTAAGAATCTGTATTGTGTGGTCTGTGGTCTGTCTGTGGCCATTATGAAACTGTACATTCTACACAAGGGGTCTGTCTCACAGTGCAGTCATTAGGGATTAACTTGGTGAATTAGTTTGGTCTAACCAAAGATATACTTTCTAACGATAGTGACTCGCCTTTTACTGGGTTGTGGTGCACTATTTGTGCTTCAAGTTTTTCCTGAAGTTCATGATTTGAGGTCATAAACAGAAAATGGAGTCAGCCACCCAGTGTTCCATTCTCATTTGTTGTTAGTTAGCTGATCATTAGTCGCTCATTGGTATTTTTGATATGTGCATACTGTCCACCCACTGTATCTCTCGCTTACCAGGCCACCACATTTGGTCATTTTTTTGATGGTGTTTATCAGGCGATACTGATAGTTCAACCGCACAGTTTTGTGTGCTTCCATGGGGTTTTATCCATGCATCTCTTGCTGTAGCTAACACAAAAATGGTTCACAGTAGCAAGGAGATAGAACCTTGACTGTGCTGAACTTTTTGAGACGGTCCCCATTGAAGAGAGAGGAAGCCCAAATCGATCTGAATTGCATAATGTTTCTTACTCCTGCCACAGTGCCGGTGGGACCTCCCATAAAGACAGACTCCAGCGGTTTATTACACCCCTAAAACTCTTTTCCTCTAAAGTATGCACTCAGAAGTTGTTTCCATGCTTTCAAATGCTTTAAACATAACTTAACGCCTTCTTCCTCACATTGGGAATTGGGATTCGTCAGGCTTTGTTGATTGATCTGAATGTGCTGCATGGCTTCTGCTCTCTCTGTCTTCCACTGTCTGTGCCTGTGGGCTCTAACCTCGTCTGCTTGCCTTAACGCTGCCTCTGTCTGCCTTCCTCCGCACTGAAGACTTGGTTACTCCGTGCATCACTCCTTAAGTATGCCATCGATGAGGTAAAGCATTATCGTACAACACTATCACCCGTGCGCACAACTGCCTGTACAACATACAGTATCTCACTTAGACTCACAACAGAAGTAAACTATGAACTATACTATATCGCTCTATACTATACTATATGTTGTCATATTACAGGCTCTTTGCTAGATTTATTAGGGCAATTAATGAGTTTGTAATATATTTACACGTACACTGTATTCTGTAGAGAAAAGTGAGAATGTGATGTTCAGTCTGATTTGAAGAAAGGCTGCGCTAGTTTGTTAGCCTGTGTCTGTAACTGCCAAAGAAACAGAGAGAGTTGTCATACGTGCGCCCTTTGCTCTTCGCAGGAGCTCACCCTCGTTCAGGTCCTTTGAGGAACGGGTGGGAAGCCTGAGGGTGAGATGCCTTTCTTATCTCTGTCTTCTCTGACTTGCTTCAGCTTGGCCATGTCTTCGATTTACCCCTCTACTTCTAATACACCACAGCTTGCCTAGTGGTGTATGACCTTGCTATTGGCATATTTGGATTGTTATCAGTGCATTAACGCCATTCTTCAACAACACCAGTGGAAAGAAAATGTTATCAGCGTTCCTGTGCTCATGGGACACATTTCTGTCAGAATTTAATAGTTGGACATGAATTGGATTCCAGAGTGTTTGCCATGTCTTGCTTTTTGCTTTTCTTGACAAAAAAAAAAAAAAACACATTACGAGGAAAAGCATACTGTACAGCAATTCGTCTTTCAAAAACTGTGATGTTTTGGGGGGCGTACAGCTACAGTATATAGGGCATGTTGTACGCTAGCCACCCAGGAACTGTTTGCTTATTTCCTGTAAATGTTTGTTCTGTCATTCCACAGAAGTAACCAGGACCCAGCTCTCTCTCACTCCTGATAAAGAAAAAGCTAGCCTGTGCCCGGTGACATGGTGAAGGATCTCTGATGGTATCAAGCCCTCCAGTGAAAACACCCCTCGATAACCTCTTAACTGCACTCCTTAAACCAGCTGTTGTGAATGTACAAATAAATGTGTGTACGGAAAAGGGACAAGCACAACTGAACTCTAGATCTCTAGAGTCTTGGATAAACTCATCTTTAGAGATATATTTATTTTTTGTTTATTTCTGTACAGTTCACTTTTAATGCTGCACCGCCTTAATGATATGAAATCTACGCTAAGATTTTGCAGCAGAAGTTCAAATATGTTGTCCAAACCTAATGTCTAAAATAATCCAAGAACATCCTGGATGACCCTCTTTGTCAGTCACAAGAATATTCTGTGAAAGAAATCTGAATTCTGGTTGTTTAACCGCAAATTAACATTGGAGTTAGTCTGGCATTTACTCACATTTAGTATCAGTTTGTGTTTCCGTTTATATTAGGAAAGGAACATTGGCCCTTCTTATATATGTAGTTTTACAATCTACCCTGTCTGCTTTTTGGCTTGTATGTTTAGTGATGAATGTTATTAGACTTTGTACCGACCTCAGACTGTTTTGAAGGATATAATTGCTGGAATATCTGGAATACCAGGATCAGTCTTCAAGGGCATTTTAAAACGACCAGACTGCTTACACACTTACAACTGACCTGCCGCAGCAATCGACATTTGTAGCCCCTGTAGACAGTGTTACTTGTTTATCTTGAATGTACAGTGTCTCATTTATGACTTGGATTGCTTGACAGTAAAAAGGGCTATGTGTAGTTTGCAAGCCACTTTGTGGTCTTGAACCAAATGTTCTTTAAAAACACTAGTGATTACTACATTGTTTGGAAGCTGCTACAGGGCTCATTTAACAATTTGTTTTACACTCATTTAAAATCTGTGCATGAAGCTCCCACTGTGATGTCAGAAGAGCAGGATGGTTTATTATTCTATGCAAAAACCTAGTCACAGTGACTTAAATGTCTAAATGCACATAGGGCTTTTCTTTTCTTTTGAAGGTGGCAAGATCATGTTTGCCAGAATTTATGTTAAAACTTGTTTCTCAGTGTAGATGGACTTTTCTGTTATTATGGAGAAGCTGTATCAGACTGTTGTCAGGGAAAAAAGTGACGTTACCTCTCAGTCAAAACTTTAAGGAATAGTTGAAATACACATTACAATAGCGGCCTTGGGAGCGTTTGTGGGAACTACACTTTGCATAATCACTCAGTTAAACAGGTCAAGTGTCTGATGTAAGGTCGGTGGGTTGTGTCATAATCAATGACCATGGGGATCACATTTTAATGATGATAGTACTAGTATACATATTAATTTTTGACAGTACTTTGACTCAAGTTACAATGGATATTTATTGCTTTTTGGCTTTTGGTGACTTCAATAAAGGATAGAAAACAGTATCCTGTGTCTTTGTGGTATTACTTTTCACAACAAAAGTATAGTGACTCATTTAAGCGGATTTAGAATATGCCTAATTATTAGGGAGGTTTTTTTTATGTCAAAGTTGTGTTAGTCAGAACAGATCTTTTTAAAGTGTCAATAGGTGGCGATAAGGTTCCACTGGCTGTTTCAACGTTGTTACGCAGCCTGTTGCTAATGGAGATGTATTGCGCTACAGTGCCGCTGTTTCTAGCTTTTTAATGTGCGTTTTACTTTCTTTACAAATTTCCAACACATCACACAATTTACACAAGTATATTCAATGTTGTTAAACAGGACGATACCAAAACAACCCTTCCCTGACCGGGAATCGAACCCGGGCCGCGGCGGTGAGAGCGCCGAATCCTAACCACTAGACCACCAGGGATGTGCATAGTGACGAAGAACACAAAAATATATTCCATGTATTTCGTAGTGCTTTAAGGTCATGTTTTATTGAGAAAATGAGTCCCATTCATCACAACCATGATGAATAAAAAGGTTAGGCTACCATCAATTTAGAATGGTAATGAAAATAGCCCTGCCCAGCCCAGCAGTGGCCTCGGACACAATGTTGTCAAACACGCATGGGCTGCATGCAAAGGTTGTTTACGTGCTTCTCTCTGTCCTTGAATTTTCTCCCTACACAGAGCGACAGCTGGCTGCATTCCTCACGTTTGGCAACAGCTTCGTGCATGGAAGCTGACACGACAGTGCCTGTCTAGTCCTAGCGCCTCCCAGGAGGCGGATCGTAGCTTGACGTCATGTTAACCTAAGCTATAAAGTGGTTCATCCCACTGTACCATGTCAAACTTGTGGCTGAAGCTAAACAAGGACCTAACGGGTCTCACCTGACAAACTCATCAAATGGGCCCTGTCGCTTAGCGTTTACTCGCCTCATCTACCGACCGTCATCCTGAATCGCAATTGGTGTTCCTTCCACATCATCGCTCACCACATTTAAAAGGTAAGGAAGATATTTGAGTCAAGTGTGGGCTACTAGAATATTGGCGTGTGCATGGACCTGCAGGACCATGCTAAAGTTATTATAAGAACCAATTGTTGTCAATAGGTCTTTGTTTATGGGGCATAGCACTGGCCTACACAAATGTAATAAGAGGTCTTTCCATAAATGTTTTCGTGCGGACCTTACCTGGACAGCTTCATCTAGTAGCCTACTGAGACAGACAAGCAAATCGCTAAAGAAGGAACCGTGCATTTACGTATATCACTAGGCTATTGTAATTATTACAGTGCATGAAAATGCACTGTACTGTTATTATAGATTATAGTTTATACTGGCGTATCACTTTTTAGGCCTATGTGAAGAAGGTGTTCTCTTAAATTCTGAAGCTCAGTGATTTCTTTATAACAACTTAGCAGATTCGTCGGTTAAAACTAAGATACGCGTTGTTTTCTTTCTCTTGTTCTTTTTCAGTTCTTTATCATAGTATGAATATCATTAGACGAAGAAGTATATCAAGGTTAATTGACACGTTCTCTACCAGAAAAAGGTTGTTGTGAGGTAAGCATCCGAATGCAATCATGGCCTCAGTATGCCTGCTTGTGTCAACTGCCGTCGTCTCGTCCTCCTTGGCATCACAGGTACCGTCTCTGCTTCGCAAGCGTCACGTGTGTGCCCAGTTGTGCCAACGACTTTTAATGTTCGTGGCACGTGCGAAAGTGCGCCCCTTCCAGCCAACTGTGGGCAGTGTGATATCTAGCTGTTTTAAGGCGGTTTGGCTTTCATGCGCATGCTACTTCCCTGTAGATGTGAGAGCTGTCGGTTTATCCCTGAGAGGTGCGCTATGTGGCACAAACGGGTATTAGCCTTCCCGCGCGCACGGTATTAAAAGTCCGCCTCAATCTGGTATGACACCGGCGCTTTCCTGTCCCTCTCCTCAATGACAATTGGCCATGCAAAAGCACTCACTACATTTTCCCAATTCAATTGAAAAGGCACGGGGAAAATTGATGGGGGAAAAAAATGGAAGCCACTGTTTCTGAAGTAGACGGCTTTGGAGAATTTGTGCCTTGAGGGATATTTATACTTATCATGAAATTGTCTTTACTGTTAATGCTTGTAAAATGTCAAGGGTATTGTTGGAGCCCCAAATACTCTTGTCATGTAGGGGTGGTTCATACTGCAATGTATTATGCACAGTAGTTGGTTTTGCTCAATAGGCCTATACTGTACCTAATGATAGGAGCTTGTGCATGCATGTGCACGCACACACGCACGCACGCACCCACGCACCCATGCCCTGGCAGTAACTGGCTCCTAAGCTGTTGGCAGAAGTCTGAAGGGAAAATAGAATCCTTCTCCTGCTCCAGCTGTCTGCACATAAAACTAGAACTCAGGTTCTGTAGGAATGTGGAGAAGGCAGAGGCCATAGCGGCCCGGTGCCCTTAAAGCATTCACAAAACCCCATCCTCTCAAGGGCCTCCAACTCTTGAATGTTGCAGACTAACCTGATATGGTGGCTCCTTACAAAAGAGATACAACTCTGTGCTGTAATCCTTTTCTTACCTACAAAGCTGAAAGAATGTTGATAGAAGCCTTGTTAATGCCAGTCTGCTCTAGTGATGATGAATCAATAAAGCTTTGCATTATCCCTGCTCTGAAGACTGATTAAATTAGCCTACTGCAAATAAAACTCATGTTAAAGTCTTATATCCTCTGACGTGAGTTTCAACGCTGTTGCAACCTTTCCTTGTCTGCCTGAAAGACTTCAAATGTCTAGCCGTTACCTCATGTCTGTATCTCTTTGCTGTCATTTCCCAACACTGATGTGGGTCACTCTATTTTTGCCTACAGCTTTCCATCTTTGCGAGGTTGACGTAAAAGTTGCAGAAAAAATGGCAGCAATTCCATCCAGCGGATCTCTCATCGCCACCCATGACTACTACCGTAGTGAGTATGAGTCAGCAACAGTTATCCGTTACTTCACATCATTTTGATTACCCTGTAATATCTAGAAGTGACATTATAATGGGATTGAGTTACAGATATTATTAAGACTGAATTTGTACACATTCTCATGCATATTTTTCATACATTTTCACAGGGCGCATAGGATCAACATCTAGCAACAGTTCCTGTAGCAGTTCGGAGTATTCAGGGGAGGTCATTCCTCACCCACCAGGTAAGAGTGACAGCAAAGTCAATGCTAAGCTACATATTACTGAAAGTATACAGACTACTGAAATTATGGATTTCTAATTAGCGCACTACCATTTTGATTTTACTAAAGTTTCTGTACGTTAACTTATTTGCATTTCTTGTTTCAGGTGTAACCAGGCAGGACTCAGGCCACTGGTGGTCTTCCTTCTTCTTTGCAAAGGGCCAGCCTGGAATGCCCAACGCTGTCGACTCAAAGATGTAAGTCAACACGTAAATACTATGGAAACCTCTAGAGAGCCTGACTCTAGTCTAAAATGAATGTTGAAAGGGTGCCAGCCAGATAATACCATGACTCTAGTGGTAGTTACTACTGTATGTAACAACAGTGTAATGCAAGTTAATAGATCATTTGTCTTTCCTTGATGGTGTACAGGAACGGGACCTACACCGTATCCAATGGGCAGGTGACCTGCATAGCCAGGGAGATGGTGCTGAAGAGGCAGACCAGCGAGACCAGCGACTCTGGGAAGGCGGAGGCAGGAACTTCCCCCTCCCCGTGAGCCCACCACCCAAACACCACCACCCCTACCCCTCCCCACACCACCCGGGCCGGAACTCCTAACACACCCTGCTCCTGTTCTTGCCAGTTCACCCTGATCCCCAAGCTTGACCCTTGGTACTCCTAACCTTACCCATCCGTCAACCCCCAGATGCCATCTCCGGAAGATACAGGCGATGGTGGCTCTGTTTTAAATATTTGCTTTTTTTACTCTGTAGATAGACTATTGTAAAACTATTTGTAAGTATTTTTCCTTGGTTTTGTAATTACTATTAAAATGTGAAAGAGGCCAAAAAAGTTGTCATTTTGTGGCTTGAAGCCTGTAGAGCATAATGTGTTACTGTGCTCACATTGTCATCATGTTTGCATTGAATAAAGTTGCTTTTGAAGCTTATTCCTGCTTACCATGTTGTCTTTTCAAAACCTTCTAGTCTAGTCAAAGCAATAACCAGAGTGGCCAGGTTTCGACATTGATTTCTCTGATTATAGGCCTTATCATTTAATTAGGAAAGTCAGAATTTGCTTATAGTCTATTTTATTCACACCTCTAAAGCTACCATTACAAATATTAGATATTGGATCTGCAGACATGGCAGATCCAGGTCCAGTCAAATACAACATATGCCAATCTGCTTATTTTTACACTGGTTATAACCATGTTTCATTTGTATTAACTCTGAAGGTTTAACTATACACTAGCTGTAATAAAGTCAATACAGACAGTAATGTGAACAGTACTATTATTCCTGTATAATACACACTGATAATATATAAAAAATTAAACAACTCTGAAGGTTTAACTATACACTATAGGCTAATAAAGTCAATACATTTAGCATATTTTATTAACATTCTACTGAGTGGAGCACAGACAGTAATGTGAACAGTACTATTACTCCTGTAAGTATAATACACACTAATAATATAATAAATTTAGACAAATGATTCCTATATCCGTAATGGTTCAATTAAGCTGTTGTTGATCTACTTAATTAAGTTGTTGTTGATCTACTTTATTTCGCTATCACCTGTGTGCTACAATGACACAGACAAAACAATCTAATTGTACAGAGTGGCCCCTTATTCTGCCAGCTGGAGACACTGACTAACGTCAGCTTTGTTTTCCACTAGCCTTCACCCATCTGTTTGATTGAGCGGATAGTGCGTGGCTTTAAAGCTCCTGGACATGATTGAAATACCTAGTTAGCTAAGATGAGAGCCAAACTAGTCACTAATACCCTTTATATAACACCACACCTGCTGGTGAGACAGCCAGGAGCAAATAGCTGGGAGGCGAGGTGGGTGAATGGAGGGAGGTCAGTGTGTAAGGTCTTTCCACCAGAGAGGAAGAGGGAAATATATGGCAGAGGGAAGAAAAGTACATGCTATGCTATGCTATGCTATTTGGCATACAAATAAAAACTATACAATAATTAATTCAACAGTGAACAAATAAAAAAAACCCGTCTTTGCCAGTGCTGTGTCACATCTTAACAGTTAACACCATATCCTCAGGATTTACAAATTTGAAGTCTTTGCTACCTACAGTGAACATCATGATATTGCTATTGTTAACTCCCAGTACTATTTTGTAACTATTTTGTTACCAGTTGATTGAGGACTTGCTTTACATGAGACATATTCGGCAAAAGCCAGAAGAAATGCTGAATTTTGTATCAAAATGTTCCACTAAAAAACAAACAACCTTTGACAGCTTTAGTGGACAAGTTTCCATAGCACATGCTAGAACATCTATTTCACAAGATTCCTAGATACAATGATTAGATCAGGAAGAACGGCATTGCAACAGACTCAGGGCCGTTTGTGTTCTCTCGTTCACACATTTATATCTCCTTAATCTGTTATTATTTCCACTGCTAGGCCCTCACCCCAATCTTCCTTCCCTTTCAGTCTCAAACACATAATCCCTGGTTGTGCAACCTAGGGCTATGCTGTGCTTTCAGATAAGAGGCTGATGTGCAAACTGTTCCCACTAGTTTGTTTGTTGATCGGGAGCACATTGTGATACATTTCAGGTGAACCGTTATGGTTTTCCTACTGCAGGCCCAGTCTCGAAAAATGAAGAGCAGAGACCAGTGGCACATCCTGCTGCTCTTAAATGAAGGGCAATATGCCGTTGAATGGGAGGCCAAATAATTCAAAAGACTTCCATGCCAAAGCCCACCAAGAGACACTTAGTGTTCAGTCTCAGATACTTTCCATTATGATGCAAGAGGTAGCACCATATTCAGAGGGTGGAAGGTCATTTGAAAGGGCAAATGCATTTTTTCCTCGTATAAGAGAGGTCAAAGAGAGGACAAATGTCCACCGACCCTCGCTTAACCCTTCACTGTCCAATGTCCACTTCTCTTTCCGATGGACTACAACACACACAAGTGCCTTACATGTTGCTCCAAATACTTGAACTGAATAAAACTACATATTTGGGCTATATTTAAGTGTGTGATGAGACAAAGTCCACACCCCTGTTACACAGCAGTTCTGTGAACTAAACTCCTAAATCAATGACATGCTCTCCCTCATTATCCTCTATTTCTTCAAAACATGAGGGGAGATCAGCAAATACAGTAGGTTAACTCTGGTGTCCACATCATACATATAGCTTATAACTACTCTCTGGTTAATGTCACCAAATTCACACAATCTTACTGAGGAGATCAAAATCTATCTTCTATTGGGGGCCATATAGGGGGTAGTCTGAATAACAATAGCTTACAGGAAATTAACTGGCAACTGGTCATGGGTGTAATCTCAATTCCTTTAGAGTATTCCTTATTTTTGCCAATGTCTACCCATTGCTCACTAATGCTACCTTGTGTTTCACATGTATCAGAACAGCTCCTATTCTCAGCATCCACTCAGCAAGGCATTCCGGTGAAACTGGGGTGGGGGTGGGGGGGTCTTAACATGCACGTCGCACGTGTGTTTTGGGTGGCATCCTAAGGGGTTACTCGGTCACGTTGTGGCAGTGCCACGTGGCACGGTGATGCCCTGGGCATGTGAATGTGTGAATGTGAGTGGCCTCCCCTATCTGCATGCTAGATATGTGTTCTTATTTGGGAAGAGTGATCTCCTGGTTGTTAAAATGTGCAGATGAAAGCACCTCCATCACCTCTCACCCAGAAGAAGCATGTACTGACTGCATGGAAGAGCAACAACCTCTTAATGACTGAAATGCAATATTCATATTCATGTTTTCTCACTTTCATTTATGTAACTATTTCAGCTGTTATTAATCTATTTTGATGTTCAAAGCAAAAGAGTCAGACATGAAGCACCAAGCTTTAAGTCCACGTTTAACTCTAAGTTCCTGACAAATGTGGTTCCTTGTAGCCTACTGAGAGTGCCAGGATCATGTGAGTATACATCAACTGAAAAAAAACAGCACCTGGACTACAACAATATATTCTCAAGAGTATTTGAATGGGCTGCAGTCAAAACAAAGTCTGGCAGCCAATGAAAGCTAACAGTTATCAGAACAGGAATTTGTTGGTCACTGTATCAATATTCTTTCACTGTGACAAGAAGCATCACATTATGATTTAACAAAAAAAAACAACAGCAATAATCAACTTTGCTCAACACCTTTTGATGTTGAACTATTTGTGTGTTTGTCTATCCTGTTTATTGCTGCTTGGCAACAGGTGAAAAACAGCTCTCATATCTCCAACATTCTCTTTCTCTCTCATACACACACACACACACACACACACACACACACACACACACACACACACATTCACACTGCTTCGCCAACCTTAAAACACGTGTTCACCTTTATACAGGGTAACCTCAGAGTCCCTGTCTAGGCCTATATGACAAAAAAAAATTGAGGGCTCTGATTGGTACAGGTATTCTAGTCAAACCTGCACGGCAGGCTGGAGAAGTCCCCGTCTGTCTCGGTGAGGCGCACCCAATGACTCTGAATGAAGGGAAACGGGGAGAAATTCCCGGATTTTGACAACAACTCCACGTAACCGTGTGAAAGGTGAAAGCTTTTTTTAGGGCTTAAGAGTTTTAGGGAATAACTTGCTGTCATGAACTATTCTAATCACTATCAATACACTTTGTATTTTCTTCTGTTTTGTCTACTTACAGGATGAGACTTTTAGTAGATATATGTTATGAAAAAGATATCAATTGAAATATTGAGATAAGAGGAACACGGTGACCCTATTTGACCCACTGAACAATATTAAAAGAGCTGTCAGCTTATGACCAAGGTGTGTGTGTCAGAGTAAGTAGCTATGACTGACATAACCGGGTGACTCATCAGACTCGTGTCCATTTCCCCCTCTTCCCATCCTACGGACTGAACGCTCTTCCAGAACGCACCAGCAGGTGCAGTGTGTCCAGTGGTGTGTTGGTCATCGGGCATACAGGGACAAATCTAGATAGATAGATAGATAGATAGATAGATAGATAGATGGATAGATAGACAGATAGATAGATAGATAGATAGATAGATAGATAGAAATCTCTGGTGGACTGCCACATTCGTAAGCCCCTGGATGTTCAACATAAGTTAGAAACTACTGTAGTAGCCCACTAGCCCTGTCTCTCTCATTACTACTACAGTACAGTAGCTCTCTGGTTGGTGATCTCAGACAAGCCCCGAGATGCATTTCTTCCCCCCGCAGAGTCGTTTTCCACAACGCTTCATCGGGGCCATGGGGGTAAATGAGGAATCTGGGGCAAATTTTGGGGGCCAGGGGGATGGTGGGGGGGGGGGTGCCAACATCGTGGCGGCTGCTGTCTTCTGTTGCCCCGTTGTGGCACTGTGACATATTTAACTCACGCCGCAGCGAGAGCTCACAAAACATTATACTCACTCTCCTTGCCTGTGGGAGCTCTCAAAACATATACTCACTCTCCTACCGGCCTGTGAGGAAGACCCAGGGCCTCCTGGTTTGAAAAAAGGTTACCCAACTCCTAAGCCTTACTCTTAACCTTTCCCAAGCTGGACTCCTCCAAGTGTCTGGTTACTTGCTGGTCAGTGGTCAGGGAGGAGATGGAGCCAAGGGAGAATATTACTGGAAGTAACCTAAGCCAATTAAAGTCGAAAAGTAACATTTACACCGTTCCATTTCTGGCGAGGTGCTGAGACGGGTTTATCTGGCTGCCCGCTGTATTAAAAGCAACAGCCCAGCCGAGGGTCTATTTTTGGTGCAGCATGCATAGGGGGCATGCACAAAGCATGGTCATGTGACCATCTGGTTCTGGGACTGTGCGTGTGAGCCAGCAGAGCAATGAGAGAAAGAGAGGCAGGTCTGCATGACAACATCTCAATAGTAAAAAGAAATGATGAAATGGGCCATGCTAAAACATTTCACAAGCAACATTGTAATTGTAGATGGTTTCAAGGACTTTGTTATCAATCTGCGTCAAGATTCACTATTTGTACACTTTGTTATAAATCACTATCAGCATTCACAATTATTGTGCTAATACTAGGCCAAGGGTACTACAAGGCTTTGCAATTATAGCAGTATGCTTTATTCTTGTCATGTCATCATAGTGTCAAGTGTGAAACACAAGCTTTATCTTGTTGAAACAGTATCTATCTACATCTATCTATCTTAAGCTGTCATTTCTTTTTAATCTTCTTGTTTTAACTATAATTGGAACATGAGCTAGGGGCAATGACATGTGCCAGGCTCTGGATTGAGCTATTTGCTTGGATTGGATAAAGACTCCTCTCTAGTGACACCCTGTTGCCAAAGCAGGCCACTGCAGCCTTGTGGTGAAGAGTGGAAAAACCCATTCGATCCAAGCGATTGGGAAATGTCTTGAGCCTCAACCACAGGGCAACATATCAGGTTCTTCCCTCACGTTTGCCAGAAGCATCTGAGACTGGCAGCACTGCACGCAAGCATGACCCCCAGATGAGAACATGGCAGTGTCAGTGGTCTAGGTATTCCCCTGTTTGTTAGCGGGAGGAGGGCGTTGGCAAAAACATCACCTGGGACACTCCACACCAAATCTGGGCCCACAACAGCAAATACACAGCACGTACTTTACTTGTTTACAAGTACAGCTATTTTCTGAGGTTGTTTATAATGTGTGGCACTGGCACTGTAATAATGTGTGCCATTGGCAGGAAATCAGACTGAATGAAGAGGAAAAGCACATACAATAATGACAGCTATAAAATCAATTCATTCATTATCAAGGCCCCATTTCAGACAGCAGTGGCTCAAAGGTGGCCTACCTTCTGTTAATATATTACACAAGCAGTATAAACACTTATGACTTATTCAGAGGGTTCTCAATTAAAAGGTAGTGAAAAGAAGATCACTGTAATGATAATCACAATAAAATCATTATATAATATATATAATAATAATTCTTAACACATTCTGGTAATACTAATTCAGAACTAATTCAAGTCACATTATGTTTCCGGAAAAACATTGTTCACATGTTCCAGAGGCATTCTCAAGCAGATCCAAAGAGCACTACATGTCACATCATCTTCAGTCCACTGAAAGGAATGTGCCACAGTCGTTTGACAAGTTGATGTCACGTATGTTTCTGCCACAGAGCCCACATGGCACCACCACCCCAGTTCTTAAACTCACTTGTGTCCCGTCTCCAACTGCTGCCACCGTGTGGTTGCTCCCGAGCTGTGTCTGCATCCTGCTCTGTCTCTAACTCATCACTGCCCCCTACTGCCTCCGGATCGTCAACACAGCTCTATGGGATTCACTCATCGTAGGAACGTGTGGACTGCAAATCGGATCGGAGCTCCTTAAATTTGGGTCGTTCCTCTGGTGACCAGCCCCAGCATTTCTGCATGATGTCATAAATGGGCCTTGAACATTTGGATGGGCGTGGCATCCGATATCCGCTGGTGATGAGCTCGAATATCTGATGGTTTGAATAAGCTGCAAGACACAAACAACAGAGCTGAAGTGTTGGGCTTATGTCCTGTATCATGTATTATCTATCTATCTATCTATCTACAGTATCCATCTATATATATATCTTTCTATCTCTCTGTCTGTGTCCATGTCTGTCAACAAAAATAACTCCCAACACTACTGTACTGAAATACGTATCAGACACATGCATACAGCTACACTACCATGCTGGTGCAAACAATTACTTGGGTATGGATGGCCTCCATAAGTGAAGATTTCAAAGAGCAGTATTCCAAACGACCAGACATCTGATTTGTGCGAGAATTTTCCGTGGCTGATGGCTTCCGGAGCAGTCCACTTATACGGGATGGTCTTGTCATCCGAAACATAAAATGGCTCCTGAGGTCAAATGTTGAGATAAAAAAGGTAATTCATTGTACAGGTTTAACACTAAATGTATAGGTTTAACATAAATATATAGTGCTTTTATTTTATGCAACAAAGAAACAAAAAGAGCGACTGAAAGTTTGTCCGTCGGACGACCTTGATGACTCGAGCGAGGCCGAAGTCTGCCACTTTGCAGATGTTTCCCTCTCCCACCAGAACGTTCCGCGCGGCCAGGTCACGGTGGATGCTGCTCTCTGACTCGAGGTAGGCCATGCCATCGGACACCTGAATGGCCATGTCCGTCAGGGAGAGTAAGTCCATATTCTGTCCCTCTGGATCTGCAACAGAGACAGAGATACCTGAATGATTACACCCAGTCAAATGTTACCAAAATCAATTCTTAAATACTTACAGAGAAGTTGAACTATACGTCAGAGGTTCCCAAATTTAGATCTGCTGAGGCCCAATTTCAATTCTGAAAATCTTCTGCGGCCCACCTATAGATATCATTAATGGCAAGCTAGCTGGAACCTGTTTTGAAACCTCTTTTTCTATCTAACGCGTGGATGTTCAAGATGTGTTCCCAATTGCAGTTAGATCAAGTTAGATCTGCTACATGGTAGAGATCCGTTCATTGGGCGCCACGGATGTCTATCAAATGCGCATAGCTCACCCAACTCGTTTGTATGCAACGCTAAGGGCTGCCGTAAATCCTTTGGCGTCGAATGTAGACGCAAGAGGGCAACGGAAACTTCTCGGATGTTCTGTGATTGGTTCGCCAACATCAGGCGAACATTTGGGCGTTAGTTTCCAGACTGGCTTAGCAGCGGGATTGAAATCACCGCGCAAGGCAGTATGGGAAAACCCAGGCTAACTAGTTTATGTAGTTTATGGTAACTTGTCAGTGCCATCAGAATGTCTTTGCACCCCTCACACCGTCCTGAATGGATAAAACCGGAAACTGAGCATACAACCAGAAACTGAACAACTGGACTCTAAATTGGATCAGTGGACATCATGGCAAACAGTGCCACATCCCACTGACACAAGATAGCACTGAAGCTTAAAGGGGTTAAAGGAAGGAGGAGGGGGGCAACTACCTCTGAGGAAGAGCTGCAGGTTGCCCTTCGCCATGAGCTCGGTGATGATGTAGAAGGGCATGGCTTCGGTGCTGATGGCAAAGAGTGAGATGAGGTGCTTGTGGCGGAGCTTCTTCAGAATCTGTGCCTCCAGATGGAACTCACGGTGGTCCAGGTCATCTGACACACAACCGAGAAAGAAAGCAGGAGGAGAGCAGGAGATCAAGACAAGTCAGAGAAGTTCTATTCATCTGAGCTCTTCAACGCATCAAGTCTATATTTATGTTATCAGTGTGGTAAAATATAAAATCTATTTAGCACAGTTGTAGCCAATGGTGTCAGTTTCGGTGTATCTGATATAAGATGGGTTGAAGGCAACTCATTCATATTTATATCTTCAGTGCTTCTTGTTATCACTGTGAGTTTCATATAGACATTTGAAATCATGAAATTGATATATCAAAGTATATACAGTCAGAAAATACAAACTGATTTGAACTTGACACAAAACTCATTCCATAGTAAGTTCTGTTTCAATGTCTTTTATACCCCAAGATAACTACAACTAGACCTTTTATGAGATTCTGTACCTTCCAACCTCAACTTTACGGTCTGTGCTTGAAAAAGAAGTATTTCATCCACCCACATATCTCAAGCAAGCATGAAGAAAGATGACATTGAATGATGTTGGTTATAGTAGGAGTAATAGTAGGTTGGTTAGTAGGAGCTACTGAAAGACAGGGGGGACTGGAAAGTCTGCATTACTCCCGGTCAGGTTTCAACAAACATGGAAAAAATGACACACATGGTGTCTTGTCATCAGCATACTGCGCTCTCACATACTCTCTCTTTACTAATCACAATGTAGTGCTCCCACATCTAATATAACTACTCAATTTAATCTCAGACTCAAGTCATATGATCTGTGCAGATTAGACAAGAAGTGGTAAAGAATTGACAAGTCACAATTATGACATGTAAAATCTGTGTTATGCACTTCAGATGTACCACACAAACACACACACACACACACACACACACACACACACACACACACACACACACACATACACATTTAAGCAAATTCACACACACAGTATATCCATACAACTGACATACCATTTTTCTTCAGGACCTTGATAGCAACATTGGCAACATCTTTCCACTTTCCACGGTACACTTCAGCAAAGTGACCTGAGCCCAGCATCTCTCCAAGAGTGAACTCGGTCTTGGGACGTTCCCAGTTCTCCACTGTTATATGGGAAAGATCCTGTGGCTCTGGCTTCATCTGTCAACATACACAACATGATACTGTGACGACTTACAGTACATGTGAGACATGAGGAAAGAGATTTCTGATTAAATCTGCCTTTCGTAATCATGACTCATTGATGTTTACAGAAGGCATTGTTTTTCCCAGAATGTACGGTATTCCTGACCTGTTTATAGCTATTGCTCGAGTGCTAGTGGCAAAGTCACCAGTTCTGTTGCTATCCTTCCCTTCATGACAGATGGCTATCAGTAAAGAAATGAGGGCCAATGTTGCATCTGACCTCATCTTTTTCATTACAGCAGCCTCCATGTTACTGTATGTGCTCCCTTACTGCAGGTTGCAGGTTGATGTCAAGACTAACATTCAACCACAATGTTCAACCACAGCCACAATCAAGGCCTAATATGCCCCCCACCCCCTCCGCCACAGACACACACACACACAAACACATCTAAACACACACACACACACACACACGTTCCCACGTAAGCGCAGCCGGGTAACTAGAAGTAGTGTTAGGGGGCTAGTAGGGTGAGTTCCGTGTAAGAAAATACACAAGTTTTGTGTTCCCACATACAGCCACCCGTTTGATTTCCGTTTGACATCCGGATGTCTAGCTCATGTGGGAAAGGGACTACACACACACACACACACACACACAGTCTTACCCGGACACAGGCCTCTGTAATCTGGATGGTGGACAGCAAGTTGCTTCTGTAGTGCGTCACCAGGGCCGCCACATCTGGGAACACCCGATTGGCCACCACATAGAACCCTCCCCCTCCCTGCAAGATCTGGAAATGCTTCGCCTTATCATCAGCCTTCACTGCAAGGGTGCAAAAAACAAAACAAAAAAACATGACTGCTACACGTGTGAATGGGCAAGATCTACAGGCCTAGACTGAGAAGTGAGGCTCAAAGGAGGCCTAATTGATCTAATTGATGCTATAATGATTCAAAAGCAAAAGGTCAGTGGTTGCTGTATCATGATACTGTAATCAGGGTCACAGAAGACATGAAAGGACATATTGCATGACAATAAAATGCGCTGATCCACGCACGTTTACTGTAAATGTAGAGCAATATTAACAGTTTACGGTAGTTTGATAATGTCTGATAAGATCTACAAAGAGCCCCTTTTGTTACTCATTACTGACATTTGCTGGAAAGCCATTGACTGTTTACTGTATACTCTTATGCTTTATGAAGTGGAAAGTCCAAAGTACCAGATAAGACATATCCCACATCATCCTTCTCACTGCGTCGTACCAGGAATGCACCTTCAGGATTTGTAGAAGTGATAAGGAGGTTTTGGGTCTCAAACCGACTTAGCTTTCCAAAATACCACCTGGGAAATACATCACAAGTTTAAACTAGTCAAAGTTACAGTGATTAAACATTATGTGACAATGAAGCCGTCCTCTTGAGGATTTAACTTCACCTTAGCAATTGCAAAATATTGTAAATTCTGAAATGTTCTACATTGTAATTTTTTTTAATCTGCAGGCAATACTCTACAATAACAAAATACACACAAAATACACACGCAATAACAAAAAGTGTTTCTTTCTCAATTAGTATTCGGATCCTTCACTTAATAGTTGGCTAAAGCACTTTTGTGAGTAATAACAGCCCCAATAAAAAGTTTAGCACTCTTTTCTTTTCTTGGCTGAATCATTCAAGCTCAACCAACTTGAACTGCATAGGTGTAGCCATTTCCAGGCCTCTCCAGATGCTTCAGGTTGGTGTCTTGTTGAAATGTAAACATTCACCCCATGCTGAGCAGCTGGAGGTTTTCACTCATGATTGCTCTATATCTTTCTGCAGCCATCGTTCCCTCTCTCCTGACCAATCCCCGACACAGTCAAGCACCGATAGTTGCCCATCTGTAAGGTTCTCTTGTGTTGGCTCTTCAGCCTCAATTATTCTGTTTGGTTGGGCAAACTGTTGATGGTTCTACATTTCTTTAATTTGAGAATGATGAAGGCTATAGACGCTCTTGGGCACTTCTGATGCTGCACATTTTTATTGTATCTTTCCCAAGAACTCTGTGTTCCTGACACAATTCCTGTGAATTCCTAATTCACAGAGGGAAGAGAAGATTTTATTCCCTCTGTCCATAATTAATAACCACTAGTCTGCATATAGCTGTGTAGTCAGACTTTCATTATTTGCTAACCTTATGACTACCAAATTATTACCAACGCCCAATAGACACATATTTATTACATCAATTTGCATTGTCAGCTGCAGATGCTGTATCAGGACAGTCTTGATAATGAGCTGTATATCTTTTTTTCTCTCATAATGTAAGGCTATCCGAAGACTGCGTGGAAAAAGGACCTCGTATCCTCGATGGCGAATATGGGCATGAATAGCGTAATCAGTTTTGGATGGTCCATACAGATAGTCATTCAATTGTGCAAAATTCTGAGTGATTTGGACATACCCCATATTTGACTTTTTAAGGAAAAACAACACCACTTATAATAGTCATTGGCCTATCGTGTCGTAAAAAAATAACCACACTAGAACTAAATTGAAACAGAATTTACTCACGGCTGAGATTCTAATGTCTCTCCTTTAACAAGATAATTATAGGGTACAACACCGCTGGCCACCACCTGTCCATTGACGAGTTTCTCCGCTTTCCACCAGTCCCCCGACCGCTCTGTAACTCTGAACAAGTCGTTCGTCTCAAAAGACAATTCCTCCCCTGCCCGCGCATCGAATGGCCACAGCGCCTTGTAGATGCCTACAGTATCATCCGATGGTGGCAGTGGCAGCGGCTTCACTTGCTTTGTGGAGTTGTGAGGGAAATACTTAATGGGTTCAGGCTCTTCCTCGGCGTCTTCCTCTCCATACTCTGACTCTGAACATGCAAAACTGTTGTTGTCTCTGCCATTTGCCTCAGGGTTGTCTCCGTTTTCTCCGTCTTTTTTATGTTTCCAGGGAGGACAATTTGAACAAAAATCACGTATTGTTGTCAAGTTAAAAGGCATATTGCTAGTGCATGGTCCACACGCACTCTCCTGGATTGACAGACTCGGAGGTGTCAACTGACAAGTGCCGGGCGTCTCTTAAAAGGCGGACAGGGGTGGAATCCATGCGATAGGTAAGCGTAACATCACTGAAACCAGGAAATGAACCTGGCAAGTTATAAATAGACTGAGGGCATGTACCATAGGCTACTGTCTTCACTAGTCCTCTTCACTTCGGACCAATGTAGCCAACTACGTCTCATTTAGCAATAGTCTAACCCTCACAAAACATGTAGGCTACTGCAGAGCGGTACAAAACATGACCGCTGTCCAAATCTGCACTCTCTCTAGACAAAAATAAATCACGCTTGCCAATTGATGTCTATATCCTACTCAAATGTTTGTGTAAATGAATGGGTGCATAGCGTGTGTTTGTTTGTGGGGTGGTGGTAATGGGGTGTGTGTGTGGGTGTGTGTGTGTGTGTGTGTGTGTGTGCGCGCGCGCCTGCTTGCATGCATGTGTGTGTGTGTGTGTGTGTGTGTGTGGGGAGGGGGGGGTGGAGGTGTGTGTGTGTGTGTGTGTCTTTATTTGTGTGTGTGCATGTATGTGTGTGTGTATTTTTGTCTGTGTGTGTAGCTGATCTTTTTTTTTATTTATTTTTTTTAATATAATTTTGTGCAGTTTTGAACATGTCAGCCAAAGATACCTGTGATTACAATGCCTCGTTTTTGCTTTTAATTTTTTAACCAGGTGTGCTATACCTCAAATAGGGGATAGGGGATGGGTTGACATGGCCCCTTAAGACCAACATACAAAAAAAAGGTTGGTTATCCAAGGCCCTACGGTTCTCGAGATATTCATAGAAAAGTGTCTCCCCTCTACCCTCCTTTCTGGGGTCCCGGTGCAGCGGGTGAGCGATGGATCTAAACGATCCAACAACAGTCCCATATCCTTGTGGAGCTACATGCCCATACAGTTTCATGCAGCCCAGTCTTTCAGTGTCCCAGGAATCGCTGATGGAAATTCATTGAGGAAAAACAAATTATATAAATTCTCTTAAAACAAATCAAACCCCTATGATGAAAGTGAACTAAAGTGTTTGTACCCAAATACTTAGTTAATCTTATTAAATCCAAATGTCTTTACTTAATGTTATGTCTAGATGTATAATTACAATGTATTAGACTAACAAGCAGAAACTAATAATGTATATCATAAATATACTATCTTAATGACATGTGAGATTATAGACAGACTTTGTACACACCAAAAATCATCCCCTAAACACACACACACACACACACACACACACACACACACACACACACACACACACACACACACACACACACACACACACGCAGAAAAAAACGCAGGTGGAAGCATGTTTCCATTGGATATCTCAGGGCACTGTTTTATTCATTTACTCAGCTTTGTGACAGACACCTCACAAGGAAAGAACCTAGCAATGCTGCGGCTGTTGGGAAACCAACAAGTTTACTGTAGCGTCGACATCACACTGAAAAGTCAAAGTGTCACCTCAGAAAGGGTAGGAGTCTCTCATTTAAAGTGATATGTAGGAGGCAGACCATTTTTCAGCCTCTTTTTGTTTTGTTTTTTTTTCTTCTTCTTTACATGGAACAAACAGACATGAATCTTCCCGCCATTTTTCGCATCACATATATTTATATTTATATATATTTATATTTATCAACACTTTTCTAAAGAATTAAAATATTCAGCCACAAGTACTGGAAAAAAATGTTTCACTTTTAAATCACAATAATAAATATAAAAAAGGAACAATAGTAAATCCAATACAAATGACATGGAATCCGAGAGAGAACGTGGACTGTTAAGTCAAGACAAATGTGCCTCGATATAAAACAAACTCAGAGATTCAACATTTCCTGAGGTTCTTGTGTTCCCCTGTTAAGACTATCCGAGGGAGGGAAATGGCTTTTACATCACTAAGGAGCTTTTACAAGAGGTCAAAGCGCACCCCAGGACATGCCTCTGCCGCGGCATCTACAAACCCAGGAAAAAGCTTTGGTCTGACATGCAGAAAGAGAGAGACAATGATCCTTTGAAGGCGTTTCCATTAAACATCAGAATCCCAAAAACACACAAAAAGTCCACAATATGCCAAACACTATACTGAAAGAATTGTCAAAACTACAAACTTTTTTTTTTTTTTTTAAATCTTGGATGGCCACCTTAGCTTAACCGTCTTTAACAAGTGTCTTGTTTGCATTGTTGGGCAGAGGTATGAATAGTGCACTTTGACACCATGTGAAGCTCCTTCTCTCTCTAGTCCCCCAGTCTGAAGCCATCATCCCAAGGTTGGAAGCCAGAAATCGCTGAGTCTAATGTAAAAGGCCCTTGCACAGGCTCCAGGTGTGATTTCTGCATCCTTTGCCCCCCTCCCCTGGTCTGCAAAGCCTTTAGTTGTACCCTAAATGCTATATCTCGCTGTGAGAATTACAACATAAGGCGCTAGAAAGTAGGATGATTTTTCATTCCTCCTTAAGGTTGAGGAGGTAAAACATCTACGGGAGTTGGTATTGGGTTTGATTTGTTTGTTACAGCACTTCAGAGACAGCGTGTGGTAAAGGCAGATGGCAACCACCCCCGTGCGCCCTAAACTCAGGTCTCCTGGGTTAAAGCCATACACTTTCACCACATTCCCAAAAAAAGGGCCAGGCTTGTCGGTGTGGTTGTCTGTTGACATACTCGACCAAAGTAGTGACAGCCTCCATCACAAGGCGATGGATTACAGATGGTTCAGGAGGTTGTGAGAGGTTTTAGAAGAGACGTATACTTTTAGTCATGAAAAGCATTGAGCACAGCTGTGCTTTTTTTTGTGCAAAAATATTACTGACTATAGAGTGCAAGGGCCTCAAATGCAGTTCAAATAACATGAATGTGACTTCTCTGCATCTAAAAAGAAGCCCTCTTTCCTTTCAAAGCATGGGATTGGAGTCTGATTACAGTTATCTGGGCTGGGTAAGAGAGAGGAAGGTAGCGAAAGGGGGGAGGGGGAGGCGGGCATGGAGTGGAGGAAAAATTAGTTTAAAATCTGTACATGTAAACATCACACTTTCACTGAGTCAAAAACCAGAAGGAAAAAATACAAAGCTTCACATGGGTATACAAAGAGAAACTGAGCATAGGTCTGCTGTTCCTAGAAGGTACAGAAGTAGAAACAAACAAAATAATAACATTAACAATAATAATAATAATTAATCATAATAATTATACAAAGCACCACAAAAAAGAAAACAAAACATAACACAGGCAATGGTTAGAACCATATTCGACTGCTGCTGCATTAGGCGGCAATTGAAAAAAAAATTGTTTTAACATCTTTTTTTCCTCTCTTCATTTTAAGCTTTTTAAAATTCTGAGTTGCACCTTGGATGTGAAATGCAACTCACGGACACCCAGGGCTTAACCTCTATTTAAAAAAAATAAAAAATTACATTACATCTGTCATTTAAAATGTGAATCTCACTGGCAATTGAACTAAAATGTGAAATGAAATACTAAACAAGAAGACACTCAGGGACCAGAGAGTGTTCTATTGGACTCACCACGGCAAACATACACACACAGTAACATTGATGTGCCTCGTGAGGCTGATTGAGAGACGTGTAATGGTGTGACCAAATGAACACTTTCCCTGGGTTCAAGTTTTCAGAGATTAAGCCCTTGGTGCCCTTCTCTACACAAATGCTCATTGGTAATCATCCTGGCCATAGACATTACAGAGGAAACACTGGGAAAAAAATGACAAATTTGCTGTTATATGTAATAATTCACCAAAGTAGGAGGTTGTTTTAAATGATGGCATCACAACTTTGTTGTGAAACAAAATAAACCATGTTACCCTCTACTGGACATAGGCCTACTGTCCTTATGGTGGCATTTGGAACAGTTTGTTTAGCTTTAGCAGACACATAATTTAATGTCACATCTTCCCATTTTAGTGTTAAACCAAACAATGAGTAATGCCGTTTTTAAATTATATCTAAGAATTTCTACTGTATAGGGTCAGATTGAACTGCATGATAAAGTAGTGGCCAAGGTGATTGCCATTGAGTCTCAGTCCTTGAATGCTGACTGTGGACGCACAGGGCAAATCATGAATATGTCAGTGATGTACAAAAAGCTTGGAAAAGACCACTTTATACTTTACACAACAAATACAAGATAACCAAAATGTCTCATTAATAACAATGGCAAACATCGATAACAAAAATAGAGCTAGAAATCAGATACACGTCTACATCTATTCAGTGATGAGTGCTCTGCCGACAAGAACCCACCCCACCCTCTGTCATTAAATATGCTGTTTGTCCCCTTCTATTACAAATCCTCACCGACACACTACCTTACATAGACTCAGAAAGACCTCTAATTTATCTAGCTGTTACCTGGGAATTTCAACTGTCATAAAATGACTCATATTCCAGGATTGTCTTTTGCTTTGTTTTTTGTTGATTTTTGTTGTCGTTTTTTTCCCCCCCTCACATGTGGGGTGTGCTGTGCTGCGATGTGGTCCGAGTATGTGCAAACCAACAGGAGAAATGAGACTGTTACCGGAGCACTGTTAGAAACTCCACCATGACAAAGAATAACGCCTGGCATACGAAAGTAGTAATGGAAGTCTACATAGACCTCGTCTGGGTCCAACATTGCAATGAGCTACCATGCCTATCAGGGACTGCTCTCACTCGAGTCACTGTCTGGGTAGCGTGGTGCTGTGGCACTACCGAATGGTAATCTGGAGATTCACATTTGGTTCTTTCATCACTTAAAATAAAACAATATCTGTTTTATTGTTAACCAATGCGTGCATTTAACTCCATCCAACTGATTAATCCCAAAATTCTTTCTTTGTTTCTTTTTTTTTTTTTGCTAATGAAAGTGACTCAGTCATGAGGTCAGGAGAAGAAGCAGCTTTCGCAACACAAGAATATAAATGCAATGCATGTATATACATTGCAATGTATCATGGGAGCTGTAGTCATTTGTAGTTGTGGGATGATTTGTCCGATTTCCATCTAAGAAATAAGATGCTCTCACGAGGGGTTGAGTTTCACAGTGGTTTATGAGAGTACTGTACTCTGTCTGGGATGGTGGGGTGGAAGTGTCAGGTACTATGACACTAAACTTGCTGCAGCTGGTCCATTAGCATAGCTCCTTTTGCATATAAACTCTTACAGCCAAACTGACCAACTAACTTGGAATGGGACAGTCTAGCTATATACTAACAGTCAGTCACAATCCAACTAATTGTGTCTGTGTGTGTGTGTGTGTGTGTGTTTATGGGTACAGCTACCATGCTAAATGTAGGCATGTGTGCATGTTTCGAGTTTGGTGTATGTGAAAGGAATGTTCATTCAGCATCCGCCAAATCTCTGTTGATTATCATCTGGATTGCACGTCTACTTCAATAGCATTGTCAGCTCCTGTTGATTAGATTAGCTAAATTGTAAATGTACTTTGTGTTACAGAGTGGTCAAAGACCATGGCTTTCACTAGTGAGCACTGTCATAATTCCCATTTCTCTTCCCTGTCCCATATCCCAGAGTATACGCATCCTTAAATCCCCCCATCAAAAAGGGACACGTGGCTTCTTACCACAGAAACAGAATAGTGTGCAATGTGTCATGCCAGGGGAACCCTCTGCAAAATGTGCTATGTGTTTAGTCTGTGACCACTGACAAATAACTGGAAACAATTGCGCTGAAGTGCTGAATGGTAACAACAGCCATAAAAAAAAATATGACTGTAGCAACAGCAAAAAAAAGTAGTAGGTCTTTAAGTAGTGGGTGACCGTGAACAGTTGGTGAGATACAGGCAGTAAGGATGGTGGTTATGAACATGGCACTTGGGCGCTTGTGACCCATCAACACGAAACTACATCTAGGCTTACTATTGGCAAGCCCCGGTGTGGAGCATTGCCACGTCTGACGTCTCATTCTTCTGGCTTCAATGGTACTAAACAATACAAAAGGCTCTAATGGAGTAGTATCCGTTAACCTAAGAAAATCCTTCAGGCCTACGCTACAATCTGCAAAAAAATACGGCATTTCTTCAGTTATGGCATTTTGGGTGTGACTGACAGAGAGAGAGAGAAAGAGAGAGAGAGAGAAAGAGAGTTTGACTTATGGCAGCAGTTAACCTAAGAGGGCCGGGCACTTGAACTGCAAAGCCTTGTACAGGCCGATGACTCTGCTGGTTTCCCCTTTAGAGTCACACGCCATCTGGGAAGCTTCTCTGTGAGGCCTTGCATGCCTGCAATCAAGTCCAATGACAGATGGCATCCGAGGTGAGTGTGTGTGGGGGGGGGGGGGGGGAGTGGTCACAATTACAGTCCTTACCGGAATCCTTACAGCCGGGAAAAAGTCCTGCCCCAAAGAGACAAGAGTTTCAAAGTCCAAAGTCCTGAAGTAGTGGCACAGAGAGTGAGCCAGCTGTTCTGTCCGTTTTGCACTTTTCTTGTTTTTTGTTTTTTTTTATCTTGGTCTTTTGTTTGTAAATGTCTCTGGCATTCGTAGGTTAAGAGGCTTGTGGTCCAAATGTGCCAGCTGTTCAGGTTGGTAGCAGCAGAGTCCAGAAAACAACAGAGAAAAGTTCAATGCATGAATTCAAAAGTGATAAACTATACAAAACAAAAAGACGACTGAGAATGAGGCATGAATCAAGACCCGTCACCCAAAACATCATTAGAGGATGACGATGGATGCAATGATGAGTTAAAGGGCTATGGAATCAATCTAGAGCTACATTTAAGTCTTTATGACAGAAGACAGACTGCTGAAACCTGCACTACATCTCACCCTGGCTGTATCCACACCATCTGTTTTTTCTTTCTGTTGATTTCACAGGTTTGTTGTTGAGCCTTCCACCCTGCCTCTATTTCCCCCTTTACATCTGAGGATCTGGGTCTGGAACAGCTATCTCGGCCCTGTCTACGAGATGTGTCATTTCGCGGTAGTGATCTGGGGAGGACAGCAGCTGTGCTACACGTACAAGGCGATGGTCTGGTCCAATGAGATGCCACGGGATTGTCAGAAGACCGAGCGTGTGTATGTGTGTGTGTGTGTGTGGGGGGGGGGGGTCGGCTTGTGTTTCTATCGTAACGGTGCTGAGTGCAATGCATAGGTCCACGAGCGAGGAGCTGCACATCCACCTCTGAGCCCAGCAGGGAACCAAAGCAACGAGAGGCTGAGAGAGCTGGAAGTGGCGAGAACAGTCTGAGTATTTGTTTTTTTTTCTTAAAAAAAAAACTGTTTGTTTTGAGTGTGAAAGCCAAACAGCACCTCCTCCTCTTCACCTACAGTACCACCTCATCCTCTTCACCTATCATCTCTTCCTGTTCTCTTCGAGGTGGGAGAGAGGCTTTTCTTTTTCTTTTTGCTCTTCCCCTCCTCTCCAGAAAACAAGAGTTGGCTTGCAATGACCGTGGTGATGGCAAAGATGGAATACATAGAGAAAGAGAGAGAGAGAGAGAGAGAGAGAGAGAGAGAGAGAGAGAGGACTGTTTCTGAACGCGTGCATCTGTGTGCTTGTGTGTCTTCACTCCGACTCCGTCACTGTCACACGTAAACGTCCGGGCAAAAAAAAAAAATGAGTGAGACAGAGCGTGTGTGTGCGTGCGTGTGTGTGGAACGAGAGGCAGGCTGACACCAGGTCACCACCACGTTCGGAGTGGTTCGGTTCGGCACGAATTGGCTCGGTTTGGTCCGGCGTGTATAATGTGTGTGTGTGTGTGTGTGTCTGTTTGAGAGTGTGTATGGGTGCGCCCCGGGCTCAGTTCTGCTGGAGGATCAGGTTCTCGAGCTCGTCGGCGGAGCGAAGCAGGAAGGCGGCAGACTCGCGGTAGCCGGCGATGAGCTGTCGCACGGCCGTCACCTCGGGAGCACTCAGCTGGGCGGAAGCCCCGCCCCCACCCCCACCCTGACCATGACTGTTGGAACTGGAGGAGGTGGAGGAGTTGGAGGCCAGGGACTTCATACTTAGATCTGTGGGACCTGGAGAAATAAATTAGGAGAGAGAGAGAGAGAGAGAAAGAGAGAAAGAGAGGGAGAGAGAGGGGGAGAGAGAGAAAGAGGGAAAGAGAGAAAGAGAGGGGGAGAGAGAGAGAGAGAGAGAGAGGGAGGGAGAGAAAGATGGGGGAAATAAGAGAAAGCAAGAGTGAGTAAACAACAAAAAGGCTTGAAAGCAAGAGAGTGCAGGACATTTCAGTATTAAACGCAGTATTAGCTTCACAGTAGCTAAATGAGACTGTCTATAAAGCTGAGGCTTCAGGGTTGAGGGAGGTCCTGGGAGGGAACAAGAGGGAACGAGAGGGATTCAGGGAGAGATCCGCTACATCAGGGAAAGAGCAGCTCTATCGAAATTAGAAGATCTGCTACGGCGCTACATCTCAGACTTGATGTTTGTCAGGATATGGGACTACGGCCAACTACCTACCTATACACACATTCACACACAGATACATACACACACTCTTTCGCTTTTGTAAGGACACATGCATTAGACACACACACTTGTGTGCATGGATGGATGCACAGACACACACACACACACACACACACACACACACACATACTCTTGCTCCCCCTCCTCGTCAAACAAACCCTCTCATTCCCTCGACCAGGCGGAGTAACAGCCAATCACCATTGCTCTGTGTTGTGCCGCTGTTCTGCAGGCTGCCACCAAGGGCCCCGTAACCACGGAAACTGTAATTGAGCCCACCGTTGGTGTAGAGCTGGTCCTGGGAGTAGGCAGAGGCGGCCAGAGCAAAGCCTGAGTGGGCCAGAGCGGCCGGGTCCCTGGAGCTGGGCTTATCTATGGAGATCTGCTCGTCCTGAGGGGGGGAGAGACAGAGAGAAAGGAGGGACTTTAAATATGCTGTCAGGGCGACTTCAAAAGTCGACACAAAACAGCCGAGGGTTACAAAAGTAGGCGCACAATCCTACAAGCAGGCATGCACGCACGCACATGCACGCACGCACTCACACACACACACACACACACACAGACACAGACACAGACACAGACACACACACACACACACACACACACACACACACACACACACACACACACACACACACACACACACACACACACACACTCACTCACTCACTCACTCACAAACACACACACAACCATTCACCACTTATCTGGTATGCACCCACATAGCAATTTGCCCATATTCCCATACAGTGCATATGCACTTACATTGGTCTGGTAGATGTCTAGTCGCATCCTCTTGGCAGCATTGCGTGACTCATTCTCACAGGCAGCAGCCAGGATATTCTCAGCCATGGCAGAGGTGAGGTGGGGAGGTGTGGGACGAGTCTGGGGTGGGGGGGAGGGGGTGATGACAAAACAGGAGAGGAGAGCATGGCAAGGAAAACAAAGTGGTGGGGGAAAGGAATGCACATTAAATTCGGTTATGAGAAATGCACCAATCCAACAACCGCCTAAAGTACAACAGCGTACTAGTCTGTATCTGTGAATATGTAAACGAATAGGCCTACAGTTACCACCCCACCCCCAAGCAATGTGCATGAGCATTGAAATGCAGCCCATTGCCTGAGTGACCATAAACACATTAAATAATCCATAAGTTAAGTCAAGGCTGCCACTAGAGGGCAGGAGTGTGCTTCCCAAATGTGCATTTCAATAATGTATGGAGAACAGTCTTTCCTACAGTATCCAGAATCTTTTGAATTCAAACAACAGGGAGAATTTTAGATTGAGCAACGAAATTTCATGTTCCAAGGGGAAAAGCCTGTGTGTGTGTGTGTGTGTGTGTGTGTGTGTGTGTGTGTGTGTGTGTGTGTGTGTGTGTGTGTGTGTCTGTGTGTGTGTGTGTGTGTGTGTCTGTGTGTGTGTGTGTGTGTGTGTGTGTGTGTGTGCCTCCATTATTTTTTTTCTTACCTCAAAGCCACTCTTCTTCATGCGGCGGCAGGACTTGAGGTAGGTGCGTATACGCTTGCGGGCGCGCTCCTGGAACTCAGGGAACTGGCGACTGCATGACTCGATGATGGCCTGGATCTTCTCCTTAGGCTGCTTGGAGATGGGCACCATGCGGTCCAGGTTCTCATCCACAAAGAGACGCACAAACATCTGCAGCAGGACAAGAGAAAGCACACGGATGAATGGGAGAAAAGTGAAAAAGAAATAAACTAGAGATAAACTAGAAGTGTCCATGAAAATGCAAAAATTGTGATGTAAAATGTAATGTTAAAACAGATAATGCAGAGATGAGTGACAAGGTGTTGCTAAGATAGACATGGTGGTTGCATAGTTTAATGAAAGGTGATAGTTTTTAAAGTTGAATGCAGATAGTTCTAAAGTTGTTGATAGCCCAATCATTTAATGCATGGTGTGCAAATATGGAAGTTAATACACAGATCGTTTAATTAATGTTGATAGATAGATATTTTCCAAGATAGCAAAATCCGATAGGCAGATAGCCGGTGGTGTGCCACTTGTGGTCCGCCATTGGACCACCATCTCTTAAAATTTCACTTCTCATGAATATTTAGAAAAGACATGACATGTTAAAATGACGAAGGAAGTATTTGAAAAGTTCAATGTAGATAGCGTAATGGATGTTGATTGACAAAATGTTTTATGGATGTTGATAGACAGATTGCTTAATGAATGTTGATAGATAGTTTAATGGGTGGATGGGTGAATGGTTTGAAGAAGATGGATAGAAAGTTGGATGAAAGGTGCCTTATATCCTTGTAGAATGGAGAGCGAGTTGGCCTAGTTGAGCAGATGATACAGGTGCAAATCAATTTAATTGGCCATTTATGATATCATAATGCAAATGCAACGTCTATGGGGACAATAAGCTTGTTTTTTGTTAATATCTCAAAAAGTATAAAGCTTACAAAAATACGAAAATATTAAAGTATAAAGTCTACGAAAAATACATTGCTCAAGCGTCCTTTTCAAGACTTTTAAACAAAGTTTCTGTGTTAAACGATTGAAGCTGGATTAGACACAGAAATGTTGGATAGAAGAAGAACAAGAAGAAGTAGAAGAAGAAGACTTCGGATAACAGAACAGTGCATTTCCATGCACTGTATTAAGAGAGGCAAAGATAGAGAAACAAACAAAGACAAACAAAAAGAGAGAACAACATTGTTTGTAGCAGCATGCATGGATATAGCGTACTGTATATTGAGAAAGGACAGAGGTGGTGAACAGTAACAGATGGAGAGATAGAGATAAAGAGAGAGAGGAAAGGAGAGAGGAAAGGAGAAAGGGCAAGAGGTTGAATACAGACACTGTGCTATGCCATGCACGTCTATCACAAAGAAAATACCTGTGATGTTTTTTTAATGAAAATACGCAGCAAACAACTTAAAGGAAGAGCCCTTGTACGAGCCAACATCAAACAAAAACCTTTCAACATTTTATAATGAGAGCCCGCAGAATGAATGCTTCCTTTAATAGACTACAGCGAGGAGTCCTCTTTTAAGGCAGCCCAGAACAAGGGACAAAAGACAAAGCTCTGAAAGACAACTACACTGATGAATTCTGGAACATGAGGGAGACGCCTTCTGCTGTCTGTTCTCTTCCATCAGGGAGGATGAGAAGCAGAGAGAATTCTGAAAGGGGTCCTGTGGGGGTCCGGCTAAACCCATATTATGCCAGACACATGCCTGTGTCCACAAAAGCTATTTCTAATTGAAACTGTATGTGTTCTCTTGTGCAAAAAAAAATGAGATGCTTTTCCTTTTGCACCTTTTCTTGTGCAATATTAGCGAGGGCTAGTTTCTGGGCTGAAACAAAAATTGCTCTCATGCTGTGCATAAATAGACGCCAGTTTCACATGTAGATCTGACTGAGCAGCACAAAATGAAAGACATCTCATTTAATGCATAGATTTATCAGGGGGTCTCACCATAGCTTGGCTATTTGATGTGGCAGTCTTTCAAATTCTGTGGGATGATTTTAGATGAGCTCGCTCAGTTTAGTTATTAAGCTGCTTTTCCCCCATGATATACTTTGGCTCAGTCTCATATTTCAGGCTAATTCCGTGCATTTCATGAGATGAGTTTATTGTCTAATGAAACTAATGCTATGACAATTACAAATACAAAAAAACCTCAGCGAAGGGTCTGTACAATCTCTATGACCTAATGGAAAAGTAGGGTCTCGAGAGTTGTGTTAAGGTGACAGCGCGATGGAGATAGAGTACAGATCAGAGGTCAGGGAGACGTACATTAAAGGCCTTCAGCCTCTCGGGGTCCAGGCCCTCTGGGATTTTATCACTGTCGTCATGGTCATCGTGCTCGTCATCATCATCGTCCAAGGCCTGGGCCCGGGCTGATGTCAGCTCCTCCGCACACATGCTCACTTCAGTCTTCACCGAGTCATAGCTCCCTGAGCTGTACTGAGGAGACTGCGGAGACACACACGCACACGCACACACACACACACACACACACACACACACACACACACACACAAACACACACACACAATCTTAGATTAGAAAAAAAGCACAGCATGATGCATGCTAAGCTCTTGAGAATAGGTTGAGAATATGTTTAAAACTCCTGATGTTCTATGAGTCAGCTCAACCACGAAACCCAATTATCTCAGATTATGACCATAAAACATGTCTGACTCCAATGTCTAACCCATATAAAACACAGCAGAGGCCTAGCCATTGGTACATCCGTCAGTGAATTTTGTCCCTACCTTGTTGCCATACTCTGACTTGACAGGGTACTTCCTGGTGGGCTCAGGTTGCACGGGCAGCAGCCGGTCTGTCACGCTAACGGGCTGCTGGTCTTCAGACGAGGAAGAGGAGGAAGTGGTGCTGAAGTCCAGCGGCGTCGCCACCGTCCCGTTCCCGTTCACCTCCCGGTACGGCAGAGACCCGTCGGCGGTTACCACAGAAACGACCCCAGGCACCACGGTGGCCCCAGGCAGGGTCAGGGCGGGGAGGCCGTTGGCACTGCCGTTCTCCGAGTACGAGTCATCTGAGAGAGAGAGAGAGAGAGAGACAGAGAGAGAAAGAAATAGACAGATGACCTTTATGTATTTATAATTTCATATATTTCCCCCGTAAACCTTCCTGTCTTGTCCATGTTGTCTTATCTATCCAACATATCTTATCTAACTTGTCCATATTACTTAAGCACATACATATATTTAGAGAAGAATTAAATGCTATTTACATTTTTTAATCAAGTGTATGGTAAATATGACTTTCCCATTTTCATTGGTATACAGAGACATATAGAGACATAGAATACATTTACGAGTCATTCATCAAGAATTACATTTAGGTAATTTGGAGCACTACAAATCATGCATGTGTTAATCTTGCCCTTGAGTACATGTGACTTCCTGCTATGAGATGATTATTAGGTCAACAATAAGAGGGAAGAGGAAGTGGAAAGGAAGTGGAAAATGTGCTTATATAACGACCAAAGTGCACATCGGGCCATACATCCATGCATGTATGTATGTGAGCATGTATATACATCTATATGTGCTGTGCGGGAGTGCAAATGTGTCTGCGTCCATGTGTGTGTGTGTGTGTGTGAGGGGGGAGGGGAGCCGTGCCGATGCTCTAGTTTCCAGCGTGGTGCTGAGCTGTCGCCGTGTGTGTGTGTGTGTGTGTGTGTGTAGGAGCAGGGGGCGGCAGCATCAGGGTCAACTGTCAAGTACTGTTGACTGGGAGGGGGGCAAAGGAAGAGGAGGGGCATGGAGGGAGGGAGAGAGTAAAAAATGGGTAAAGGTTAGGATGGAGGGGGTGTGGAAGAGGAGGAGGCTAGAAGAGAGCGATGGAGGGAGAAATAGAGTGAGGGAAAAATGGAGGGATGAGAGGAGAGGGAGAGGGGGCAAGGAGGGGTGGAGGAGAGGGGATAGGAAAGAAGGGATGAAATGGGTAGAGGTTAAAATGGAGGGGTTGTGGAAGAGGAGGCTTGACGGGAGCAGCAAAAAGTAGAGGGATGAGAAAACGGAGGGATGGGGAGAGCGGGAGAGGGGCAAGGGAGGGGGTGGGGGCAAGGATGGGGTGGAGGGGCAAGGATGGGGGTGGGGGGGCAAGGATGGGGGTGGAAAACGAGTGAAAGAAGGTCAGTTGACCTTGACAGGGGGAGCAGGGTTAGGGTTAGGGGCTGGAAGACAGAATGGCAGAGTGGGTTACACATACACACACACACACACACACACACACACACACACACACACACACACACACACACACACACACACACACACACACACACACACACAACACACACACACAAACACACACAAACACACACAGTACACACACACACACACACACACACACACACACCGATAAACAAGCTGCAGACACAGGCACTTGATAGTGATAGTGCGCTATGACAACACGCAGTTCCCTGTTCCACTCCCACTCCTCCCCAAACCCACTCCTATCTGCCAACCCCCTTCTGTTCTCAGCCTCCTGAGAGGCAGCCAGAGCAGATCCCCTCAAAGAGGCCAGCCAATCTCCTCACTGGCCTTATCTCTAGTGTTCACAGAGTCCCTCTCCTCAGGACCACACTACACACACACACACACACACTCTCTCTCTCTCTCTCTCTCTCTCTTCCATTCAAACAACCTCCCCACTCCTTTACAACCCCCCCCCCCCCCACCCCACCCCCACACACACATACACACACACATAAACAAGACCTCAGATACAAACACCATTATCCCCCATATACCACATAATTATTTGCAAACAGACATTGTTTTTTTTCTTCTTTTTTCGGGAAAGCATTTACGCACTCGCACAGTGCACTGACTGGTGCCTGGGGTGAGTAAGCGGATTGAGAGGACAGATGTGAAAGTCAGGTGCAAACACGGACCAGAGGAGATGTTTGCGGTGGGTTAGCTGCGGTTTAGATGGGGGATAAAGACCCTCCAAAAGAGAGAGGGCAGAGAGGGCTGCTGTAGAAAGCCTGCCATCAGAGAGTGGGTCTACACACAGGTCCCATTTCATGGATGGTGATGGGTTGTTGGGAATGACCTTCTGATACAGACATACACTCTTTGTATGGGGGAGAGGAGCTGTCCAGAACCTTGATTGGCCCATCGGCTGGAAAAGAACTCATTGAAGAACTTTTTGCTGTTGCCCTTAAACCCTGACCATGTCAAGGAAGAACTATCTTAAGCTTTGAAGAACCCTTTGTGAAGTGTTTACTTGCAGAATATTTCCGGATGATCTTACTGTAACACTTCAGAAGTTACTTCAGAAAGTGAATGGAGTCTGAGAACCAGTGTTGGGGAGTAACGCATTACATGTAATTGAGTTACGTAATTTAATTACAAAATAAATGTAACAATAATATATTACAGTTACTGTAGAAACAATTGTAATTCAATTACAGGTACTTTTGAAATTTTTCAAAATTACAATTTGAATTACATCTCAATATTGTCAGCAAAACTTTGCAAAGAAAATTGTATGTAAAAAGAACTGTTTCCCTCCACAGCCATAATTTGATACGGGACCTTCTGATAGGCTCTATCACGTCTACAGCGCCATCAGCGTAGGCCTACATGCCTGCCTGTAAACGTGTTATGATTATCATTATATTATCCTCAAAAAAAATGTGATGCCAATTCATGTATTGAATGCCCTTGCTGCCTTTTGCGCTTGTACAGAACTGCTCGGCAGCCTGTAGACCAAGGCCGAAATATTCGCATGGATTTGGGGACTATATATATCATTCAAAAATCGGAAAAGTAATCAAAAAGTAATCAAAAGTAATTAGTTACGTTACTCAGAAAAAGTAATTCAAATAGTTACACTACTATTACATTTTAAACAGAGTAACTTGTAACTGTAACTCATTACATTTCTAAAGTAACCTTCCCAACACTGCTGAGAACTCACAATTGGGAAATGTTTGCAATGCTTGCATTGCGACGGGCACTACCTTTGAAACCATTGGTCCAGCTTTACTAATCACATTGATAACGCTACTTCCTACTTCTCCCTAAACTTACAAAAACCAACAGCAACATTCAGGAAACAATGTATGTGGCTCTGCCTTTGCTGTAAATAAATATCTCCATTTTTCCAACCACATTTTTTTTACTGTAACATTTGCAGGTGTTGCTGCTTCTGTTTATCACAATACATTTCAGTTTCATCTTCCCCTCTCGTCCCTGATTGGTCTGACATTTTTCTTGTCTGAGGGAAACAGACAAGAAAAGTTATGAATTGTGGTGTTCCAGACTAGGGCTTTGTCTGAATCATAAGTACACACACTGGGCAGCGTGCATTTTCCGGAAGTTAAGTCAGAATAGACTGTCCGAAAGTCAAGCGCTCTCACTAGATGGGTACTTCGTTTTGGCGTGATTTCCAAGCGTGCATGATCGATGCATCTTTTTTGGCCTCAGATATCCCATAATCCATTGCGCAGCGCAGGTCAAGCTCCACACGTCATGCAAATCGTCAAGCAACACCCCCCCCTCCCCGAGTCAGGTGACGACAACTAGTTTGTGCTGTCCAAATGTAGGGACGTATACTAAGGAGCAAGCTAACTGAGACGCTACTGGAAAGAACGGTACTATCCAGTGTGCGCGCTTGACAATTGGACACGGCCTAGATCTCCCTGAGAGGAGATCTAGGTGGGCGGGGCCAGGCTATTGCTTGGTAGCACATGACAAACATCTGAGTGGAGTATGCTGTGTGGTATGGTGTAAAAGCAATCTGTGTGCAAAGGAAAAATAAACAACAGAAAGCCCCCCCCCCCCCCCCCCCCCACACACACACACACACACACACAAACAGCATCCTGCGTATTCCTGTTTTCAGCTGTTTGAGTATATGCAAGCAAATGACAGTGACCCTTGACCCCAAACACCCTGTCTCTCTTCATTACTGCACTGATCCACTGAGCGTGGGGTGCCGCTTAGGCTGTCAATCTGGGGCTGAGCTCAACTGAGCATGTGCAGCAATGCCCCTGTCGACTCCTTAACTTTCCCCTGGACTGGGGTAGGTTGCGAGTTGTGTGTGTGTGTGTGTGGGGGGGGGGGGGGCATATGTGTGGCCAAGAGGACCCCTTCCCAACCCCCCCCCCCCCACACACACACACACACACACACAAACAGCATCCTGCGTATTCCTGTTTTCAGCTGTTTGAGTATATGCAAGCAAATGACAGTGACCCTTGACCCCAAACACCCTGTCTCTCTTCATTACTGCACTGATCCACTGAGCGTGGGGTGCCGCTTAGGCTGTCAATCTGGGGCTGAGCTCAACTGAGCATGTGCAGCAATGCCCCTGTCGACTCCTTAACTTTCCCCTGGACTGGGGTAGGTTGCGAGTTGTGTGTGTGTGTGTGTGGGGGGGGGGGGGGCATATGTGTGGCCAAGAGGACCCCTTCCCAACCCCCCGACCCCCACCCACCCTCCATAACACACACATACACACAAATGCAGAACACACACACACACACACACACACACACACACACACACACACAATCTACCCTATCCCTACCCCCCTTCTATGGGAGATTAGGATGGATTAGCCCACTAAGAAGCGGCACAAGCTGCTCCCTGTGCTTTAAGGCTGCCTGCTAAGCAACCCCCCGCTTCCCCCCCCCCCCCCCCATCCTGCTCCTGCTGGACCACTTATTCTACTGCCTTTTGGATCCGCACTGAGCCCCTACCACTATCCCCTTCCCACCACCCCCAATCCCAACCTAGGAATAAATATGAAAACAATCAACTGTGCTCCACAAGAAATACTGGCTCCATATACAGTACATTACATACAGACATAAATGCAGTGGTCTGCAACAACATTTTACCCCCTGACAGCCATCATCATTTTCGCAATTACAAGGGAAACTAATTGTCTTAGATAAATCTCTTCCTAATCAGTAGATTTATTGGTTTGGAGAAATGCTTAACTCCAAGTGTACAACAAAAACTCCAAGTGTACCAATGGAACCTACAAGCAGTGAAAGTTTTATCACACTGCCCAGATGTGTTATGTAAGGGATAACGGCCGACGAGGTGACCGGTTCGATGGAAATAATGGCTAGGTGGAGGTCTAGAACTCCGGCGACGTGCGAAGCACGGAGACGGAGTTACCTCCGCCGTGCCATTATTTCCATCGAACCGGTCGACCTCGAAGGCCGTTATCCCGCTTATCTCCCGTTTGTATTCATAACCTGTATATTTAGAACATAGTTTTATTCCACCGTTGCGTCCGTTAACATCGCTAAAACTGTCTTGACTGTGGGACTACTTTCCGCCACATATCAACTTTCTACTTGCAGGACAAAACTGCCGTTACTAGTTCTAAAATTGATGGTTGCTATGGCCAAAGGCCAGTCGTTAGTTCTAAATGGCTGGTTGCTACGGCCAAAAGCCAGTCGTTAGTTCTATCTCTCCCGTTGTCAAGCGGGCATATCCCAGGATTCTGATTAACTTTAACTTTGAAAGATCGCTACTTTTATAGCCTACATGGCATCCAACTAGCTACAATCCACCTCTGTCATATGCTACAATGTTACTATGGTTCTGCACGTCTGTATTTCAGCTTGGATGCAACGTGACAGTTCATTTAAACTTCGCAACGAGTTTGGCGAATTAATATTCAAGTGTGATACGGGAACTACTTCACAGGTAGCAGGTTATACGAAGTTAATGGCCACCCCATCAGCCAATCAGAGAAGAGAATTCCATTGTTGAGGGAGATAAGCAGTATTAGAGGCCAAAACACCCACAGAAGCTATTACTGTAACTACCGAAGGAGACCACTACAGTCCAACCAGTAAATCTACAAATTCTGGACAACAGGAGCCTGGAAAACATTGCATTTGAAAGCATCAAATGGAAGATGCTTTTATGGAAGTTTGGAAACAATTTTTATGGTAATATGAGACCACAGTAGAGCTGTTTGGCCAATCCTCAAAATGCAGCAGGGTCTGTAAATCTAACAACGTCCATGCCTCAACAGACACCATGCTCCCAAATGTGAAATATGGTGGTAACATCAGGTGTGGGAATATTTTTCATTTTCAAGACCTGAATGAGTGGAGATAAATTCTACACAATATGTGAAACCAAGGCATGGGAGAGCGATTACCTAAAAAACAGAAAGATTTCCCAACAAAGGCTGGAGCGACACTAGAGCAACTGAAAACAATGAAATGAACGTTCCAGAATGCTTCAGAATGCACCCTGATCCTACTAAAAATCTGTAGCACTAAAGTCGAGGACCACCATCTCATAAGCCTATACTGTATGTGCTGTACAAGTTCTACCTAAAAGAATAGAGGGGAAAACAATGCAGTGTAGCACTCACCAACATAGTAAACCAACGTAATAAAAAATATGCACACTTTCAATGTAATAACTTCCCACCAACATAATAATTTCCCACAAACGTAATAAACCAATAATTATTATGTTTGCAGGAAGTTATTACACTGATGGGAAGGTTAAAAAGTTATTACACCAATGTAATAAATCACAGATCTTGTGAAACTATATCTAGGGCAACTGTCACCTCAATCTCATGACCATAAAGCTTTGAAACCCCCCGCCCCCCCTTACTTTCTACCTTTACTCACCTTTAGTAGGAGGCTAGGAGCCAAGCAAAGCTATACAGACAGGTCCCAGACTCTTTATGCAACTTTGCTTTGGCACCCACTGTGTTTCTGCCTTCTCTTACAGGGGACCCAGCAAAGCTGCAGTGTTTTTACCCTTCTCTCTTATATTAGGAAAATGATATGTGTATGTATATTTTGTTAACAAAAAAATATTGAGCACTTTTTAAGGGTGGTTGCATGAAAACGTGTAATAATTAGTATGTATTAGTGAGTAAGTTAGTGTGTTGATTTTGTGAGTGTTTGTGTGTGTGTGTGTGTGTGTGTGTGTGTGTGTGTGTATGTGTGTGTGTGTGTCTGTGTGTCTGTGTGTCTGTGTGTGTGTGTTTGAGGTTGTGCAACTGCATATGCTGATAAACTTGAGACCACATGGTGGGCTTGTGGGTGCACTGCTCATTCTGTCTCAGTCGGGCATACTGTATGTATTTCCTGTTTATGTTGCTGCATCTGTGTATGCATCTGTAAATACAAAGCCTTAGGATACACTGCTTTGGCTGGGCCCTAGCGTACTCAAAGCGGGTTGACGTAATTTAAAATGTATATGTGTGTGTGTGCACGCACGTGCGTGTGGGGGGGTGTGTGTACGCTTGTCTGTGCATGTGTGTGTGCATGTGTGTGTGTGTGTGTGTGTGTGTGCGTTTCTTTGTCGTTTTGCTGCTGCATGTCCCTCTGGACCCAAATGAAAGCACTTGAACTGTGTTAGACTGTGAGCGGCGTCTGCTTACCGTCCTCCTCTTTAATGGTGGGGTGGGGGCTTTGTCTGGGCGGGCTGGGCTGCGGTACGGACGCGGCGGCGGCGAGCACGAGAGCGGCGGCCGGGGTGGGAGTCGGGGCGGGGACGGGAGCGCGCTCAGCGGAGACCCACGCCGGCTCTGCCATGTCCATGTCCTCACTGCTCACCGAACTGTCATCCTGCAACACGACAGAACGGTATTAGAACGTTACGCAAGCCACACAAACGGTACACTAACGCCACATTGCTATGCTGAGGTCAAGAGGAGTCAGAGCCAAGGTTACAGTAAACAGACCAATCTAAAGGCTGCAGATCTGCTGCCAAGACTCAAGATATTAAATGGTATTGTCAAACATCTTGGGTTTTTTTTTTTCGCGATATATGTAGTTGTCTGGTTAGGTTAGATCAAACTTGATGATGAAACACCAAAAGTCATGCCAATACTTGAATGCTTCCCATTTCTCTCTACTCTCCACCTCAGCCATGACTTGTATGCTCAACTATCTCAAAACTGATTTCTATACACAATAGACTTTAATTCCTGTTGCTGATTTCAGCCTTGAACACAACCCACTCTCTCTGTGAAGTGTGAACCAACACCTCACAGCAAGGAAGGTAAAAGAGAAGTCAATGAAAGGAGAAGAGTAAAGCAAGGTAAGACAGAAAAAAGGTTAAATCTAAAACCTTCAGCAAAATGAAATCACTATGGTACCGTTCATGTCTGGTCATAGAACTCCAGAATGCAGTGTGTGTGTGTGTGTGTCTGTGTGTCTGTGTGTGTCTGTGTATGTGTGTTTGAGTGAATGGTGCTTGAAAATGAAAATTGACAAATTGATTCTACAGCCAAAAGAGGTGAGAAACTGTGAAGGACAATGGTCAGTACTAACCCAATCTGACCTTGAAAAAACAAACTAACATTCCACTTCAATAAAATGGACACCCTGTACCACAAATGTCACTCTCGTCTTCACTCCTCCAAACTGCAGGGGGTACACCATTTTCTCCCATTAAAACCATGTGATTCTAGTCAGTCCCAGTTCCCAGTACAGAAAAGAATATGCTGCAATCGCCCCTTGAGACGTCCATGTCTAAGGCTGGCCTACTGCTAGTGCAGGTGGTAAGTGAAAAGCCCAGGTGGTTAAATAAATGCCCCGTGGACCGGGCTAAATGGCCCGTCTCATTTGTCTTAAAGCTTGTCACTCTGTCACACTGCCTAGTGCTGGGGTGAGACGGATATGGTCGGCGGTCTTTTAAAATAATGATAAGCTATCCAGTGACATCCGTCACCGAAGCGCGGCTGAGAGTGAGGCACCGCGAGAGCACCCGTAACAGGCCCCCATCAATCTCACCGCCACAGAGGTGTGGGGGTGAGGGGCGTGTTCAAATTACCTGTGGCACCGAGCTTCAATCATCTCCCTCTCAGGGTCTTTTATACTTCCCTTAAAATGGGCCCTCGGTTCGGGCGCCGAGACAGGGGGGAAGGCTGCATTTCAGTGGCCATTATTATGTGCCGGAAGAGTCCGGAAATAGTCTATGACGGGAGATGATGGGTGTGTTAATTTACGAACAATATCACATGTGTGCACTTTTGTGAGCCTCTTTTTCTCTTTGTACCTATTTCTGCTTCTCCCGGTCTCTACCTTTTTATGTATACATTAATGTATGACATCAACCCCATTTGTTGTTATAGCTATGTCAAGTAAGAAGATTACAGTTGTATATGTTTTGGATTTAATTTTGAGTGGTGCATACTAGTTTATTAAGACTGGCAATTGTATTACCCATTTATACTATGCATTTCATAACACAGTGATGTCCCAGCCCAACAATAACCCAACAATAACCCTTCAAAATATGCTCTGTGAAATTAGTGGAGACTGACGACTGGCATGTTTACGTGAAATGCCTCATAAAAATGTATCAGACGTTTCCTCAGCTGACACTTGTTTATTTTAACTAGCGACAGTAAAGCACAATACATTGTGCTAATTCCTCTGAGAGATTGCAAAAAAAACACCGCCACTGAATTCCCAGACTAGGAATTCCTTCATGTACATGCACATGGACGTCCTCCTTCAGCAAACAACAGCAGAACACAACACCCTTTCCACAAAACACAGCTGTCATTCCCGTCAGCATCTGGCCGCGAGCGCCGCCACCTTCAGTATTTACAGACTGTGCCTTCCTGAGGAAGCACCCGAGCCCGCTCGCGACATTCCAAAGGCCCGGGAATGGGAAGAGGGATGGAGGGAGAGGGAGACGCGGAGAGAGGGAAAAACACTCCCTGTTAAATAATAAGTGACTTGGAGCGCTGCTATTTTTACCAGGCTGGAGTAGGGGCCCCAAAGATGCTCAGCTGAGCGGAACATCAACACGAGTGCGAGGGGGGGGGGGGTACGGGGGCTGGGGGCAATCGGGGGGGGGGGGGGGGGGAGTAGAAATGGGCTGATGGGTTGTAAGCGAAGGGCGACGCTCGTTTGAAAACACACACACACCAACGCACACACACACATATAGTGTCATGCTTTGGGGTGTGGGGGGTGTGGGGGGTTGCTTATAGTGTATATGTGTGCATATACGCGTAAATACCCTCATATAGACAGTGACGTATATGCTGGATGGCGTCTGGGCATTTCCCCACAGTGCAGGATTACAAGAGGACCCTGCTTGTGTAATACTGTGGACCTTGGCTTACAGTATATAGGCTAACGCATTCATGTTTGTACAATAATGTATGGACCCACAAATCTTTCTGTAACCTCAATACACATACACACACACACACACACACACACACACACACACACACACACACACACACACACACACACACCTACACACACACACACACACACACACACACACACTCACACACACACACAAACACCTTTAATCTTTCATTTCATGTCCAGGGCAATCTAAGGACAAATCTGCTTGCACATGTCTCTCCATACACACACACACACACACACACACACTGAAATACAGACTGTGCGGGTCGTGTGTAAACTCAGGGGTGTATATTTTGATGCATTCAGGCTACACACACACACACACACACACACACACACACACACACACACATAAAGAAATACAGACTGTGTGGGTCGTGTGTAAACTCAGGGGTGTATATTTTTTATGTATTCAGGCTACACACACACACACACACACACACACGCACACACACATAAAGAAATACAGACTGTGTGGGTCGTGTGTAAACTCAGGGGTGTATATTTTTATGTATTCAGGCTACACACACACACACACACACACACACACACACACACACACACACACACACACACATAAATGAATACACACTGTGCGGGTCGTGTGTAAACTCAGGGGTGAACGCTTTAATGTACTGCAGACTCTGCTATGGTGGGGCTAGATTGACACGTCCTGACACATTGTGCACCCTTAGTGAGTGGGTGCGGCGTCACCCCTGGCCCTCTCTATTCACCCGCTCCTCTCCCATTCATCTGTCTCTCTGTCACTCTCTCCCCTCACTCCCCCTGACACCGCCGCGGCCTGATGAGGGCCGTGTTTCACAGGTAGTGGGAGTGATTATAAACCTGCCATCTGGACACAGTGCCACCATCAGAATGCAATCAGACTTAACACCCCCCTTAACACCCCCCCCCCCCCACACCGCCCCTAACCGAACCCCCATCCAAACCCTCTCACCATCGTTCATTCATTAGCACGACAAACAAAGACAGAGGACGGCCGCGTTAACGTAGCGCATCAAACAGCGTCCAGGTTCTGAGGTTCTCCTGACGTAGCGGATTTTCCTCTGTCCTCTTTGTGTGCTGCTGCTACCCTGTCAAATATACCTTTTTACATAGTGGCTCTTAATCAAAGACCAGTAGTACGCCTGGTCCCTCATCAAGCCTGCCCTGTTCCCATCCTGTCTCTGCTGTGTGACAACCCCCCCCCACCCCCCCCCCCCCCACACACACACACACACACACACACACACCCTCTCTGTGCATCTCCCCATCTTCCACCCCTGCCCCCACCCCCAGTGAAATTTCAGAGGCTTGGAGTATTGAAGCCCCTCTTTAATGCTGCTACCCCACCCCCATCAAAGGCAGATACACATACATTCACACACACACACACACACACACCATGCTACACACATACACAAGCACATACATAAAGTCACACTAACATGAACACAAACACACACACACACACACCACTGGCACAAAAACACTCACAAAATCCATAGGCAATCCCAGCCATACCGCCCCCCACACCCCTACTTCAATGCCCAGCCCTCCACTCAAAATCAACCCCCACAAATGCTGGCGGCTGACGTGACTCACACCCCTTCATATTTCACTAGGGTGAGGATAGCCGCTCTCTCACTGGGTTACCATGGGGACTGGATGGGATGGTGGGTAAGGGTTCAAAGACCCTCCCCACACCCACACCTAAACTAAACATGAAGGAAGAAAAAAAAAATAACAGGCCTTCTATACGGGGTGTGGATGTATACTCAGAGAACGCAAACGCTGCGGCATAATGTATTACTATTCTGCGCAGTGAGCTCTTGATGTAAATATCTGTGAGAAGAGAAGGAATGCACATGTAAGGGAATATAAAAGTGAAAAGGGGAGAAATGTAGATGTGAATGCATGTAAGGCCTTGAGCAAACAAAGCAGGCGTATAAGACTTGCCTGACGCAGCAATGTGACTGGACTTACAATACACCATCTTGGCACAATGAGGATTATAGGTGCAGTTTAACTAAGGCTTTCCGTTTAAACACATATTCTAAATACACAAATATGAGTTATTAGCATTTAGTCATTTTCATCGAGTCAAGAGTTTAAATTTCACTGCGTGCCTCTTTGGGTTTGTTTAATATTTCCTGTGTGCTGAGTAACGAAATCCGTTAAGCTTCCATGAAGTTTCATTTCAATGTTTTACTTTATTTCAATTCAGCTTCATTCATTTACATGATCATTAAAAATTCCCATAGTCTACTACGACACTTCACAGAGCCTAAGGCCCACTTACAGTGAGGAATTCCACCACGGCCTAAGTGGGTTACCTGCTCGTTTGTTGAAGATAAAAAAAACGCCTGCTGTGACTAAATTCAAATGTATATTTCATGATGCTGCAGTTCTACTCCACGACTGCAGCTGATTAACAACAGTGCTGGCTGTACAGAGTCAGTGGTTCTGCTAACATTAAAGGACTCTTGCAGCTCCGCTATCCAGCTGACTGAGCAATCGGTGGAAGTGGTTGTTGACAATGGTACTAGAAGCAAAGTAATACTATGCCCAACATGCCAATCAACCAACGAGGACACACATGTATGCATATAGTGATTCACATACACATGCACACAGACTGACAAGACAACAGACACAGACAACAAGGTCACACAGCAAACATACAGCACTCTCATACACATGCTATGCTAACAGCTTACAGACAAACACACACACACACATGCACGCACACAAACACACATACACACTAGCTTACATATACAGTATGTTATTATAGGAACACAGACACAGACACAGACACAGACACACACACACACACACACACACACACACACACACACACACACACACACACTCATACACACACAAGCATACACACACATACAGATCCATGTAAACACAGATTGAGAGGTATGTGTACGGCGCAGCCTCCTGTGAGACAGCCTTCCCTCTGAGGTTTGTTTAGAGGGCTGATGTGCTTAGAGCTGGCTCTATTAGGCACCAAGTGGGGCATGGCATAATGGTGAGCATGAACAAGGGATGGGGTAGAGGAGAGAGAGAGAGAGAGAGAGAGAGAATGAAAGGTAGAGGAGGAAACGGAGGGGGAATAGCAAGAAGAGCAGCGATAGACCAAAGTCAAGAGTCAAGAGAGTCAAGAATAAAGTAACTTACATGTGGACTTTAGAGTCAAAGAGGTGAAGAGCATCAGTGTTCAAAGACAGTAGAGAGAGAGAGAGAGTGAGAGAGAGAGAGAGAGGTGGAGAGGGAGCATGAGCTAGGAGGAAGTGGGACTTTTGGAGGAGCTGTTTTGAGGGCTTAAGAAGAGGCGTGACATAAGAACAGGGGGCCTAATGTGAGCTAAAGACACACTGATGGGAGGCTGAAGGCCGGATAAGAGCAGGAGAGAGAGGGAGGGAAAGAGGGAGGGAGAGAGAGAGAGAGAGAGAGAGAGAGAGAGAGAGATGGAGAGATGTATGGGACAAGTAGAGGGGGAAAGGGGGATCGGCTGGTAAACGGTCTGATGAGTTGAGAGGATTTAGCACAGAAGCTGCTCCTCCAGCTGCTCAATCCTGACCAAAGGAGAGTGAGATGGGGGCGGAGGGGTGGGGTGGGGTGAGAGGCAGCTAGAGAGAGAGGGAGGGAGAGAGAGAGAGGTAGGGGGAAGAGATAGAGATGAGAGATGATGAGTGGCAGAGGGTGTGTGTGTGTGTGTGGGGGGGGGGGGTTCAGAGGAGGAGGAGGAGGAGGATGGGAGAGAAAAAGAGAGGGAAGTGAAATGAGGAGGGATGAGAAAAAGAGAGTTGTGAGGAAACAAAAGATAATAAGGGAGAGTGTGTGTGAGAGAGAGAGAGAGAGAGAGAGAGAAAGGGAGCGAGAGCGTACCAGAAACAGAAGATGCAACAGTGATGTCACTGCATTTCCATATACATTAAACCACCGCGCAAAAGCTTTTATGTAAAGTGACTTACACAAGTGAGCCACAACACCAGCAATAGCAGAGAGGGGCGTGACAGAACAAAAGTGCGACAGACGCACTTCACCGAGAGAATAAGGAGAGAAAGTGATGGGGAGACAGACAGCAGGAGAGAGAGAGAGAGAGAGAGAGAGAGAGAGAGAGAGAGAGAGAGAGAGAGAGAGAGAGAGGTCCTGATAATGCACTGTGATGGGCACTGACTGTGGTGCGGCGGCCCAGTGCTTTTTAACACTGTGTTTTTAAGAGCGTTAACCTCTGCGTACGCCTCCAGCCTGGTTCAGCGGAGCGGAACGGCGTGACCCTAATACACAACCTCTGACTCCTATACCAGCATGGCAGGCAGCAACACTGACTGCCCCAGTGAGACTCAGCGCAGCTGAATCCAGTTCCAGCCCTCCACTATGGCATGCTTCCGACTTCAGAACACAAACAGCTCCAAAAGCATCTCACTCAAACCTCTCTCTCTCTCTCTCACACACACACACACACACACACACACACACACACACACACACACACACACACACACACACACACACACACACACACACACACACACACAGCCTCATACAGCTTGCTCGCCTACTGGCAAAGAGGAGACAGACCTTTCACAATACAAACATGGATTTGCTACAAACTAGTTCCCTCCCTCCCTCCCTCCCTCCCTGTGACACTTGTGATGCTCAGAACAGAAGCCAAGCAGCCCTTGGAGCATGCAGCTGCACTGCAGTCAGCCCTGAATAATTTGAAAGCTCTTTTTGCAGGTAGTACTTGACACGTGAATTAAGGGAATTTCAACTAAAACCCAGTTCCCCAATCCGACTGTTCAGCTGAGAATTAAGAATTGGTTTGCAAACAATAACACCCTAATAAGCACAACACAATAAATGCAGGTGTAAACACAGACCACACGAATATGTTAAATACACCTAAAATAATTGTATGGCTTAGGCTAACTTAATACACCCAAGATCACACAAACACACGTAAAGCTTATAATATATTGCATTAATATATCTTATTCTAGGGCATAATAAATAAACATAGCACATGAGGAAAAACATAGTTGCGTTAGCCTAAAGGGTAAACTAATAGGCAACGAACTAATCCTTGCCGGCCGGCATGATTAAAGTTTCCGCAAACACTGGAGAGCAGTTCTATCCAAGTGCTTTTGCAGAAGAGAATGCGCAGCTTTTAGGGGGTTAAAACATAGATAAAGCGAATTCATTCTTTAAAGGTACTATATTATTCAGGGGAGAGGGGGGGGGGGGGGGGGGCATGTTTTGATCGCACCGTGAATGCAGGCATGTGCATTTAGGCAAAAGGTCAAGACATCACACATTTGTAAAATGTTGCTGCGGCTACAACCATTCAATATGCGTGTGTCAAATAACAAATGCTGTTTCATAGGCGATATCTCCCAACTAACGAAACAACCCAAATCCTGAATGGAAATTGCTATACATTTGGAAATGTATGAAAACACAGCCAATATTTTTTTTTAGCTCATACACTATCACTATAGGAGCAGCATAGAGCTTACCTTAAGAACAACGGATTTGTCCCGGAAATATTTCCAGCGCACCGTCTATCACGGTGAAAGCCTGCTGTTCCTGTTTTCTAGCCTCTATAACCGCCCGGTAATTTTAGACAATATCCTGTCAATGTGAGAGACATTGGACCCTGGGCGTCTCTCACGGACTTTCAGTTCCGAAGAAGGAGGAGGGGCTTACTCGAGTGACGTCAGTTCTATTGCCATTGCCCTCTGTCGATTGAATGGATGCCTATGCACTTGATTGACAACTTTGACCCCCCCCCCCTCCTCCTCCTCCTCCTCCTCCTCCTCCTCCTCCTCCTCCAAACTCCCCTTATCCCCTCCCTCTTTGTTTAAAAGAGGATTTAGCTCCTCTACACAGCATCCTACATGTCTCAACTTTGAACAGTCTATTATGCTGTCTTCTGTACTTTGAATAGTTTGAACATTCGCTTGTTAAACCATATTTCCCCATTTTTAACAGCCTGTGTGTGACACTAGCACTAATGAATGTTGTTTTGCTAATGTACATTTTTGGGTACAGACAAATGGACTCATAGACAAATGCTGCTCTCTAGTGAAACAACCAGGAACAGTCCCCCTGCCAGCATTACTCCATCATATTTTTGTCATCATTCAGACCAAACAGTCTGTTGAAATTCTTTCTGATATTGGCCTTCGCACATCACGCTCTGACGCAAATGCTTTCATACTGTGCTGTGTAGGCCTAACTGTATGATGACGGAGAGAGAGAACTCAAAGACGCATGCCCCACTCCGCAATGGTAAACAATAGGCTGCATATTCCTTCAGAAGCACAAAGACTGTACATCAAGCATCCCATCCCCCTATACACTTCACTGGCCATTCCTTCACTTAACAAGACTGATCTACAGACACCTTCAGTACATATTAGTTGCTATTTCAGGTAGTAACTGTTGCTGGGGCAACCCATTTACCTGGCTCCCAACACTGTATCTTACAGACCATATAGAATAGATACCTTATGGAATGTTCAGATTCTATGTGTGTGCGTGTGTGGGTAAGACGAAAACTGGGAAATAACAAAATGCTTATTTTTATGAAGTTCTACTGCGATCTCTAAAAAAACTAGCATGTTGTGGTAATTATGGTTAAAATATGGAGGCATTTTTACTGTGGTGAAATGCATATAGCCCACAAGAGAGCTGTAGAAATCCATATGCTTTGACTGTCAGTACCCTGAAAGAGTAGAGGATCGGTTCTCACATTAAAGTTTAATCATGTCATCAAGTTAAGTCATGTCAACAAAATCATGTCAATGTTATCTAAACAGCATTAATACTAAGCCTACACTCCCTGATGAAACAACCACTGGCAACACTAAACAGTGTTTACAGAATCTAACACACTATCTTCAGTGTACAAAACGCAGTTTGCAGTTTCAAGACCAACAGTAATGCAATTTTGAGTGAACAAAGGCAGTATAATGCCTGTCAATGCATTTTTCTGCACGTTTAGATACAGTCAACGTCCTCATAATGTCTCTGGTATGGTTTTAGTGTATTCATTATATTTTTTACATTAACAACCTGACAAAACACAACAAAGTCTGTGTAACCTCAACGAAAGCGCATAAGTAAAATGTGCATGATTACCGTAAAAGTGTATATTTTCAGTATATTATTCAACTGTTCTGTCAAGATTTTTTTTTTACAAGAATGAAGCAATATCTATTTCTTGGTTATCCTTGCTTGAATGCTGAGAGCCCTTTTCACTATCATCATCATCATCATCATCGCCATCATCATCATCATCATCATCAAACCATACTGAATTACTTCCACAGAATAAGACCTGTGTAAAACCTGCAGCAGGGAAAACTCTGCCAAACCACCACCATAAAATATTCATGGGCAGCACGGCCATTCTTCACTACAGAGCACTGTGAGTTTTTTTCTTTTCTTTTTTCTTCAGTGCCTCTGATCCACATCACCATGTACAGTGTTCTCCAAACCCTCAAGCTTTAGGCAATGTTGTCATGCTTGCCCAGTGAGTGAGAGGAGAAGCAGTCTGCATGCTTACCTGTTCGTTGGCATTCATGCACTGCAGTTTCATCTGCTTCAGGTAGGTGGCAGTAAGAGGCATGTTATAGTCAATGAGGTCTGGGACCAGAGAAGTGGGGCGGTCATTTTCTGTAAAGGGGGAAAATGCAACAAAAAAAACATATATATAATAGTACTAACATCAAGTCATATTTTACCTGATGGTGTAACTCAACTGGTGCAAAATAACAGATCAGCCTCTAAATGGGATTTACTGTATATTCAAAATGATACTTCAGTCTTGGCAACAAAATTCTTCAACAAGCACGTACAGGGAATTTTTCATTTTAAAGAATAAAATCCTCACACATTATTTATTCATCAAAGACAGAGCAACAGAGCAGCTTTATCTAAGACGGGATTGAATGCCTTTGGAATAAATCAATACCATTCCAGCATGCTAGTTTCAGAAACCCACTTTAATCCTCAATCCCAATTCCCCATTGTTCCCAATTAACATTGCTTTCAATTATTCTCTGTATCCTCCAGATTATACTAAGGACCATTGTTAGAGACACTAACAAAACTTAGAAACAGACTAATTACATAACAAAAAATGACAAGCAGAAATTGATGAATGCAATTTTCATGGATTTATATATAATGATTGTATTTTTCAGATGCTATGGGAGGCTATAAAGTCGACCATAATTTTACAAGGCCATCACTCCTGGCAGTACAGTGATTCGGCATGCTCGTGACAGCTGCCTCAGAGAGCGCTGGTCTTGACACCCCTCTGCTGGCATGGTTGAGAACTCTGTGAGCTGACTGACAGGAAGGCTCTACTGGTCCATCTACGGTAGTCATTCGTCCAGAATAAGTAACGTCATAAAAATGACTTTCATCAGTTTTGTTTCAAATCTAAGAAAAAATCCTAATACATATTTTGTGACTACATGTAGCCTATTTCAAATGTTTTTATTATGTTCTGACTGTACGAGCCAAGGACACTAGACATGTATACAAATCCTGTGACAAATAATGAATAGGTCTGTATAATATGGACACGTCACAAGTGTAATCTTTTGGCAAAGAGGGTTAGAGGGCTTTGCGAAGCAACAAGCTTGTGCACCATTTAGTATTCAGTACCCTGGATGTTTCATGGCCTCTCAGTCACACTCCCGGACACAAAGCTCTACTTTCACTTCCTCTGATCTACCGAGCTGAACGGAAGCTCTGAAATACTACTACGCCACAGTCGTAGCCTACCACAAGCCCAGGCAGTTCTTGATAAGTAAGAATAAAGAAATATCTGGAATATCTCTTCCACCAAAACTCTTAGCTGCTTAAGTGGTACACATGATATTAGCTAATGGAATATTGTGCATAGATGTTTAGATGCAGACATGAGGGGAAAATGAATCACAATATTAATAATGTCACCAACGCCACTATTGTACCTGATGATCATCTAAAATATGATTTCATATTTTATGTATGTGTCAATACATGTGTTGTGAATGTCCCAGGGTGTACAGCAGTGAGTGTGTTGTTGTTGTACATATGCATATGAATGTAGTGTCAGTCCATGTGGGGCTCTGACCTTTGAACTCGGCGGTGCTTGGGTTGATGTGCATCCTCTTCTGGCATTCTCCACAGCTCATCAGGAAACGGGTCACAGCCTCTCTGGGTAAGAAGGCGTATGTCTCCGCAATCTGCATCCAGGGCAGAGATGTGACGGTAACACAATGAGACCAGCACACAAACACAAAGGAAAGGGAGCAGGAGGAGACGGGAAGAGATGGGAAGAGGGTGACGTGGAGACTGGACATTCCCCCCCTCTACATATCTAACGGACCGATTGTTTGGTTCCATTTCAAGTGGTCCGGATTCTTTCCGTAAGAAAGAATCACTTAGATTAGAAAAGAAGTCATGTTGTTTATGTTGGAATTTGTTCTCACTTTAAAGGAAGAGAGACACAAAAGAATGGCAAGGAAGTGTCAAGAGTGTAAGGTCCTTTGGTCCTTCTCCCTGACCTCATACACCATCAATTTGAAATAAAAATCTACGAAATGGTCTGAGCGTAACCAACCTCTCCCTCCTCTCTCTCTCTGTCCCTAACCTTTCTGTCCCTCTCCCTCTCTGCTTCCATCTCTCTTTTTCCTGCTGGCATGTCTGTGCCGTACGTGACCTTCACACACAGGCGCGCGCGCACACACACACACACACACACACACACACACACACACACACACAGAGAGGAGAAGTCGGACGGCCAAGGGGAGTATCACGGATGCGTTCTTCTCCTTCCGAGACCTCAGGCAGCGGGATAGGAAAGGCCACCCAAAAAACGTGCTGCACCTCCGAGAGGGACACTCGGCAACCACCCCCCACTCTCCACCTCCCATCCCACCCCCGCCCCCAGCACTGTCTAGTCGGGGCAGGGAGATGAGACGTGACAGCAGCTCTCTGCAGGGCAAGAGGCAGCACAGGGCTTAACTCCAGAGACCAAGAGAGTCCCACAGGCACTGGAAGACACCACACACACACACACACACACATCCATGCCACTGTCCTGTGGACACAAACCTCCCCTTCAACTGTCCACTGACATGCTCTCTTGTCACTGGACTGCCTGTCAGTTGTTTACTTTGACAAACATGAGATGGTCTCCTCTGCAGCCTGTATCCTCTACAGCCCTCTTCCATATCTTTTCAAACTCTGCTATCAAGCTGGCAAGGAAAATACACAATATCATACAAGTTAGTCTTTGTTCTCAAATTCCTTGCAGGGCAATAGTAAATACTGCAGGTCTCAGGAGGAAGCATGCAGTTCCAAACAGCTGCCAGTAGAGGGTGGTATCAAAGAGCAGCAAGCCAGGAAAGCTTGGAGCAAGATGTGGGTGCACAGGAACTGTACATGATTTGTCCTCCCAAACAGCTCTGTCTCTCTGCAGGCAAGCTGCTAAACGGGTCTGGTTCCGACCGGGTCTTTAATTACCTTGCTCGAGCAGCATGTGGTTTGATTGACATATCTCTGAGATGCAGAATGGCTTGGGATAGCACGAAGAAAAACTGCATACATCTGGGCATAAACAAATGGGTAAAGCACAGCTAATGTGTACTTTTCTGACTCTACCACATTCTTGTTTTGTCCAGTCTCCAGGTAAGGATGCTGAAAAATCCAATGACACCCAGTCACAGTTAATTACAACCTATCTTGGCCGGATGAAGCCAGATCAAATCAATCCAATCACAAGCAATCACCACTTGTCACACTTTATTACCGCAAGTCACAACCAATCAAAGAGCAGAAAGTTTCGGGTTTTCTTGGTCGCCTGATGGACACTAGTCTAACAGGTCTGCCGAGGTTTCCCCTGAATGCCAAATGTCAGGAAAACAAACCTATCTGGCCTGTAATTGCTCTAATTAGGCGATTAGCACAGTGTTTGGCTGGAGTTAGAACCTGACACCTGCTCTCCCACAGTGACTAACCACTGCTCTGGGGACAAAGAGCCCAGAGGCATCGTCCCGGGTTGTCTCTTTCCCCCACCCCCAGTCGCTCACCTTTCTCATTGGCCAAACGTGTAACCTGACGGACACAGGTACTCCAACACCTGCTCGGTGTGAGGCAGAGGTAGCAGCGCAAACATCAGACAAACGCCTAACTGGTCAAGAAGACAAAGAATGGAGTTTGAGCTGTTGATTGAGCGCGCTGCCAGTGTGGCCCTTTTCAAAGTAGCACTCCTGGCAGCGCCGCACGCAGGGAGGGACGAGCCATTCATTTACTTTACCTGGAGCTCATTCTGTCAACAGCGCTGTAGTAGCTTGTGACAAGTCACGCTCAGTGGAACATGATTTAGAGGGGGGCAAAAAAGCAGATCATAAAATCAGGTGAGAGAAAGGGAAAAAAACAAAAACATCTGACAGTGCCTTTTTTTTTATCTAGCCCATTCATGCCAACGCTCAAATATGAGACAATACGATAGGGCTAGAGAGCCAAATGTGTTTTTAACACATAAACAATTATATGTGTTTAAAAATAAAATTCAATTTTTATTCATAAGAGTTCCACAGGCTTAACTTTCTCAAACTCCACAGACATGTTTAGAAGAGTGTACCTTTTTTTTGAAGTAAGACAGTCATACTCAGTAAACTCAAATCATCTACAGAATGCACTACATACCAACCACTTAAAATAGATAAGACCACCCATTGCAATATAGATAGCTTCTTCCGCTTCTAGTGCTATAAGTTGAGCCAAATACTGGTTTCCTGCACCACTAATGCAGTAGTCACAAAATGTACAGTCTATGGCTTGCTGACCTTAATGCAGTCTTTCATCTAAAAGGACTAGGCTATTTGAGAGGATAAACTATGCATTTTCTTAAAAAGGATGTATTTTAAAATTAACTTAAATATGTCGTATTCATATAATTTCAATGTATACCTTTGAATGTTGGTAAGTATCATATAGCAGAAATGAAAATAACATAAGACTAATTAATCAACAAGTTGTTAGGAAGCTAGTACATGAATATAGGCCTAGTAGTATTAGCACTGTGTTGCCAAAAAGACAATCTACTTGTATTTAGTTAATTAAGTTAAGACATTAAGTTGCATTTATCCTCTCTAGACCTTTATAGATTTAAGAGCACTTTTTTGCCATTTAAATAAAAGGCAATGGTGTGTAAGAGAAGGGGATTCCTCACCGCCTTGTAGGTCTTCTTCTGGCCTGCATGCTTGGGGGCTCGTCCGGGATCGGCCCCCATCTCCACATGCATGGCATAGATGATGTCGAAGAAGTCCTCCACCACCGCCACTCTCTTCAGGGAGCTGTCCTGGGTCGCACTGCCATCTGAACACTGTAAAAGGAGGAAGGGCAGACGGTCACAGGAAGTTAATGAGCCAGTGATCCCTCCAAGAACACAATTAGCCACAAACACAAAAACGCACACAAACGGTCACATAGCACAAACTACTGGGCTTTGCACAAGAATGCTGAGAGTCGAGAAGTGCAGCGACCAAGTGTGTCAGTATAAGGAGAGCTTAGGGGACAAAACTTAACAAATGGATTGCCTTTCTACCAGATACTTTTAGGGTTGAGAATGTCTAGTATAAGCCTTTCAGAGCTGCGGCAGAATTAATTTTTTCCCCCCCTCGACAAGAACTAAGCACACACTCAGCTGAGCCGCAGTGAGAGTCTTGGCACCTTTTTTCCCCCCCACACAGCAAGCTGTCTGCCTGATGTCACAGCCCTGTACTGTAGCTTTCAGAAAGCTTTGCTTCGTTAGAGCATCTCACTTTCCCTGGCTGCGCTGCTTGACTGGTCCTCGGCTACGCCAGCCAGTGTGGCTCACTGGGATGCTCAAGGAGGAAACCTTCCATCCTGAGCCCCGTGGTTTTTGGCTCCAGTTCACCCTGAGAGGCTTTTCTCCACTCAAAATGAGATTTCACGTGCATCTCAAGAGGGCTGGGCAACCGCACCGAGGGGCCGTTCAAAAACGTGCAAGGGGGATTTGAGGAGGCCAAAATTATATGACGGCCCCCCTGCTGTGTTTAGAAATAACACCTTGGTGGGCAACTGTAAGAGTGCACAGCTCCACCTCCTGCTAACATCACACCCCCCAAACCTGCTTTCCATGCGGCTGACCCCGTCTCCATGGAAACTAACACCAGGTGTGCAGGGCAGCGGGTCATGTGACACCTGGAAGAACTCAAATCGCTAAGACAACAGCCTTGCTCCGTCTGTCCCACGTGGGCATTTTCTGTTACCCACTCCGTGCTAGCTGGGCCTTTGTTTCTTTCTTTTCTTGATCTTTTTCTCTCTTTTTTTTATTTTCTTCATCTCTTTCACAACAGTCCGTGTTTCCTGTACCCTCTGTAACATCCTACATGTGTCGTTTTTATTTTTTTTTTAGTTTCATTTCTTTAGTTCCTGTTTTCTCTCTGGTCTCTTTGTTCTCTTGCTTCTTCTATTGTAATGCGTTCAAACCCTCCACCTCTAGGCACATAATGAGGTATGATATGTAACTTGATGAACACCTTCAGCGCATAATGTGACAAAAGGAGAACCAACCATTGCTTTCAAATATACACAGTAGCAGCAGAATTAATGCATGCTATTGTCAGGTTGAAGAACAGAGACATAAGGCTTCAAAGCAAACCCTTAAAGGGATATTCCGCCATTTTTGGAAATACGCTCATTTTCCACCTCCCCTCGAGCAAAACAATCGATAT